>NC_059091.1:24663776-24963776 GCF_020497125.1 Mauremys mutica
TCTAGCGGTTAGAGCGGGGGGCGGGCTGAGAGCCAGGACTCCTGGGTTCTCTCCCCAGCTCTGGGAGGGGAGTGGGGTCTAGCGGTTAGAGCGGGGAGCTGGGAGCCAGGACTCCTGGGTTCTCTCCCCAGCACTGGGAGGGGAGTGGGGTCTAGCGGTTAGAGCGGGGGGGCTGGGAGCCAGGACTCCTGGGTTCTCTCCCCAGCACTGGGAGGGGAGTGGGGTCCAGTGGTTTGCGGGGGGGGGCTGGGAGCCAGGACTCCTGTGTTCTCTCCCCAGCACTGGAAGGGGAGTGGGGTCCAGTGGTTAGAGCAGGGGGGCTGGGAGCCAGGACTCCTGGTTCTCTCCCCAGCACTGGGAGGGGAGTGGGGTCTAGTGGTTAGAGCGGGGGTCTGGGAGCCAGGACTCCTGGGTTCTCTCCCCAGCACTGGGAGGGGAGTGGGGTCCAGTGGTTAGAGCGGGGGGTCTGGGAGCCAGGACTCCTGGGTTCTCTCCCCAGCACTGGGAGGGGAGTGGGGTCTAGCGGTTAGAGCGGGGGGGCTGGGAGCCAGGACTCCTGGGTTCTCTTCCCAGCACTGGGAGGGGAGTGGGGTCTAGCGGTTAGAGCAGGTGGGCTGGGAGCCAGGACTCCTGGGTTCTCTCCCCAGCACTGGGAGGGGAGTGGGGTCTAGTGGTTAGAGCGGGGGGGCTGGGAGCCAGGACTCCTGGGTTCTCTCCCCAGCACTGGGAGGGGAGTGGGGTCTAGTGGTTAGAGTGGGGAGCTGGGAGCCAGGACTCCTGGGTTCTCTCCCCAGCCCTGGGAGGGGAGTGGGGTCTAGTGGTTAGAGCGGGGGGGCTGGGAGCCAGGACTCCTGGGTTCTCTCCCCAGCACTGGGAGGGGAGTGGGGTCTAGTGGTTAGAGTGGGGGGGCTGGGAGCCAGGACTCCTGGGTTCTCTCCCCAGCACTGGGAGGGGAGTGGGGTCTAGCGGTTAGAGCGGGGGAGCTGGGAGCCAGGACTCCTGGGTTCTCTCCCCAGCCCTGGGAGGGGAGTGGGGTCTAGTGGTTAGAGCGGGGGGGCTGGGAGCCAGGACTCCTGGGTTCTCTCCCCAGCACTGGGAGGGGAGTGGGGTCTAGTGGTTAGAGTGGGGGGCTGGGAGCCAGGACTCCTGGGTTCTCTCCCCAGCACTGGGAGGGGAGTAGGATCTAGTGGTTAGAGCGGGGGGCTGGGAGCCAGGACTCCTGGGTTCTCTCCCCAGCACTGGGGGGGGAGTAGGGTCTAGTGGTTAGAGCGGGGAGCTGGGAGCCAGGACTCCTGGGTTCTCTCCCCAGCACTGGGAGGGGAGTGGGGTCTAGTGGTTAGAGCAGGGGGCTGGGAGCCAGGACTCCTGGGTTCTCTCCCCAGCACTGGGAGGGGAGTGGGGTCTAGCGGTTAGAGCGGGGGGCTGGGAGCCAGGACTCCTGGGTTCTCTCCCCAGCACTGGGAGGGAAGTGGGGTCTAGCAGTTAGAGCGGGGAGCTGGGAGCCAGGACTCCTGGGTTCTATCCCCAGCACTGGAAGGGGAGTGGGGTCCAGTGGTTAGAGCGGGGAGCTGGGAGCCAGGACTCCTGGGTTCTCTCCCCAGCACTGGGAGGGGAGTGGGGTCCAGTGGTTAGAGCGGGGGGCTGGGAGCCAGGACTCCTGGGTTCTCTCCCCAGCACTGGGAGGGGAGTGGGGTCTAGTGGTTAGAGCGGGGGGCTGGGAGCCAGGACTCCTGGGTTCTCTCCCCAGCACTGGGAGGGGAGTGGGGTCTAGCGGTTAGAGCAGGGGGGTTGGTTCTATTCCCCACTCCTGTGAGTGCCATGCCTGCTCTCGGTGGCGTTCCCCTGTCATGGTGAGCCCGACCGTGCCCCCACCCTCTCTGGGGTCCAGGCAGGGCTGCCCGGATCAGGGGCTGCCGGGTCAGGCTGGACAGTCTGGGATCGGAGCAGTTGAACTGCAGCCCCTTTGTGCCTTTTAGCCACCCCGTTAAGGGCGGGCTGCACCAATGCGCCTGGAGAGCCGGGGGCGCCTGGCCCCCGGACTGGCTGCAGCTGGGGGGGGGGAGCAGCCATGCTAGGCCAGCCCTCAGGGCCAGGCGTTGCACGGGCCCTCGGCCGAGATCGGGGCCCCCTTGTGCCAGACACTGTGCAGACCCCCAATCGCCCTGCCACGACCCGTCTGCCCTGGCCCTGCATGGTGAGGTGGGTATCGGCCCTGGCCCTGCCGGCTCAGCCAGCCACGGGGATGGGCAGTGCCGCTCTGACGGTGGGACGGGACCGATTTCCCAGCGGCTGGGCGTCAGGGCCTCCCCCCACTCTCCAGTCCCCAGCCAGGCGCGGCTCCGGCAATTCATCTTCCAGGAGCTCCGGGGCCCGTCATTCCCCAGCGCCGCGGCTCATCGATCACAGGGCTGCAGGGAGCAGGGAACTCGCTGCTCCGGCCCATCTTCCCTCCCTGCCCCGGGATGACGAACGTCGCCGGGAGCTGGGTTCGCCCACTGGCGCTGGGCGCCCGCTGCGTACAAAGGGGGCCTGGCTCCTGGCTGGAGCTGGGAGACTGTCAGAGCAACCTCCCGGCTGGGAGAGCTCACGGCGCTCAGCTCCTGTGCCCAGCGCCGGGGCCCCGAACTGCCAGGCCCGGAGGTGCCCGGGGCCCCGAACTGCCAGGCCCGGAGGTGCCCGGGGCCCCAAACTGCCAGGCCCGGAGGTGCCCGGGGCCCCAAACTGCCAGCCCGGAGGTGTCCAAGGCCCCGAACTGCCAGGCCCGGAGGTGCCCGGGGCCCCGAACTGCCAGGCCCGGAGGCGCCCGGGGCCCCGAACTGCCAGCCCGGAGGTGTCCAAGGCCCCGAACTGCCAGGCCCGGAGGCGCCCGGGGCCCCGAACTGCCAGCCCGGAGGTGTCCAAGGCCCCGAACTGCCAGGCCCGGAGGTGCCCGGGGCCCCGAACTGCCGGCCCGGAGGTGCCCGGGGCCCCGAACTGCCAGGCCCGGAGGTGCCCGGGGCCCCGAACTGCCAGGCCCGGAGGCGCCCGGGGCCCCGAACTGCCAGCCCGGAGGCGCCCGGGGCCCCGAACTGCCAGGCCCGGAGGCGCCCGGGGCCCCGAACTGCCAGCCCGGAGGCGCCCGGGGCCCCGAACTGCCAGGCCCGGAGGCGCCCGGGGCCCCGAACTGCCAGCCTGGAGGTGCCCAGGGCCCCGAACTGCCAGGCCCAGAGGTGCCCGGGGCCCCGAACTGCCAGGCCCAGAGGTGCCCGGGGCCCCGAACTGCCAGGCAAAAATCAAGCCACCATGACACCAGCACAGGCCCAAGCCCGGGGGGGAGGGTGAAGAGAGGCAAGGGGCCTGGAATGAGATGGGTGAAGCTTCCTGCCAGGCGTGGCCAGGGCCCTTCTGAGGCTACTGGGGTGCCTGTGCAGACGGCCCCAGAACGGCCCCCGTGCCAGGGGGCAAGGAGAGAGCTCAAAACCCTGCTGGGGCTCAGGAGACCTGGGCTGTGTTCTTGGCTCCCATGCCTGCTCAGTGCCTCAGTTTCCCCTCCCCCTCTGTCTAGTGAGACTGTGAGCTTTGGGGGCAGGATCCGCCCGGGGCGGGGGGAGCTGCCATTTCCCGGGCTGAAGGGACCTCGCACGCTCGTCTGCCCTGTTCTTTGTGCTTCCCACGCCTGGACAGATCCCCATCTCGGGCACCTGCCCCGGTGCCACACACCTGCCCCCAGCACCGGCCTGCACAAGCCTCCCCCCGACATCAGTAAGCTCAGCCCCACCGCACCCACCGGAGGATTATTAGCAGGTGGAGAAACTGAGGCACAGCGAGTTGGAGGCCAGGTTTTCCCAAGAGCGACTCTGGGCACCCCCAGGTTAGGAGAGTTACCAGAGGGCAGATGCCTTTGCGGGGTCGCCAGTCGCCTGGGGAAACCTGGGCGCGAGGTGACGCAGGGCGTCTGTGGCAGCCCTGGGAAATGAACAGCGGTGTCCTGTGCCCAGCCCGGAGCCTCCAGCACAACTCAGCCACCCTAAAGCCAGAGCGACTCCACTGATTTCAACAGGTGGCTCACGATTCCCTTGGGGGAGCACAGGGGGTTCCCCCCCCAGCTGCAGCCAGTCCGGGGGCCAGGCGCCCCCGGCTCGCCAGGCGCATTGGTGCAGCCCGCCCTTAACGGGGTGGCTAAAAGGCACAAAGGGGCTGCAGTTCAACTGCTCCGATCCCAGACTGTCCAGCCTGCCCCGGCAGCCCCTGATCTGGGCAGCCCTGCCTGGACCCCAGAGAGGGTGGGGGCGCGGTCGAGCTCACCACGACAGGGGAACGCCACCGAGAGCAGGCATGGCACTCACAGGAGTGGGGAATAGAACCAACCCCCCTGCTCTAACCGCTAGACCCCACTCCCCTCCCAGTGCTGGGGAGAGAACCCAGGAGTCCTGGCTCCCAGCCCCCCGCTCTAACCGCTAGACCCCACTCCCCTCCCAGTGCTGGGGAGAGAACCCAGGAGTCCTGGCTCCCAGCCCCCCGCTCTAACCGCTAGACCCCACTCCCCTCCCAGGGCTGGGATAGAACCCAGGAGTCCTGGCTCCCAGCTCCCCGCTCTAACCACTAGACCCCACTCCCCTCCCAGTGCTGGGGAGAGAACCCAGGAGTCCTGGCTCCCAGCCCCCCGCTCTAACCACTGGACCCCACTCCCCTCCCAGTGCTGGGGAGAGAACCCAGGAGTCCTGGCTCCCAGCCCCCCGCTCTAACCACTAGACCCCACTCCCCTCCCAGTGCTGGGGAGAGAACCCAGGAGTCCTGGCTCCCAGCTCCCCGCTCTAACCACTAGACCCCACTCCCCTCCCAGTGCTGGGGAGAGAACCCAGGAGTCCTGGCTCCCAGCTCCCCGCTCTAACCGCTAGACCCCACTCCCCTCCCAGTGCTGGGGAGAGAACCCAGGAGTCCTGGCTCCCAGCCCCCCGCTCTAACCGCTAGACCCCACTCCCCTCCCAGTGCTGGGGAGAGAACCCAGGAGTCCTGGCTCCCAGCCCCCCGCTCTAACCGCAAGACCCCACTCCCCTCCCAGTGCTGGGGAGAGAACCCAGGAGTCCTGGCTCTCAGCCCCCCCCTGCTCTAACCGCTAGACCCCACTCCCCTCCCAGAGCTGGGGAGAGAACCCAGGAGTCCTGGCTCCCAGCTCCCCGCTCTAACCGCTAGACCCCACTCCCCTCCCAGAGCTGGGGAAAGAACCCAGGAGTCCTGGCTCCCAGCTCCCCGCTCTAACCGCTAGACCCCACTCCCCTCCCAGTGCTGGGGAGAGAACCCAGGAGTCCTGGCTTCCAGCCTCTCCCCCCCGCTCTAACCGCTAGACCCCACTCCCCTCCCAGTGCTGGGGAGAGAACCCAGGAGTCCTGGCTCCCAGCCCCCCGCTCTAACCGCTAGACCCCACTCCCCTCCCAGTGCTGGGGAGAGAACCCAGGAGTCCTGGCTCCCAGCCCCCCGCTCTAACCTCTAGACCCCACTCCCCTCCCAGAGCTGGGGAGAGAACCCAGGAGTCCTGGCTCTCAGCCCCCCCCTGCTCTAACCGCTAGACCCCACTCCCCTCCCAGAGCTGGGGAGAGAACCCAGGAGTCCTGGCTCCCAGCTCCCCGCTCTAACCGCTAGACCCCACTCCCCTCCCAGAGCTGGGGAGAGAACCCAGGAGTCCTGGCTCCCAGCTCCCCACTCTAACCGCTAGACCCCACTCCCCTCCCAGTGCTGGGGAGAGAACCCAGGAGTCCTGGCTCCCAGCCTCTCCCCCCCGCTCTAACCGCTAGACCCCACTCCCCTCCCAGTGCTGGGGAGAGAACCCAGGAGTCCTGGCTCCCAGCCCCCCCGCTCTAACCACTGGACCCCACTCCCCTCCCAGTGCTGGGGAGAGAACCCAGGAGTCCTGGCTCCCAGCTCCCCGCTCTAACCACTGGACCTCACTCCCCTCCCAGAGCTGGGGAGAGAACCCAGGAGTCCTGGCTCCCAGCCCCCCGCTCTAACTGCTAGACCCCACTCCCCTCCCAGTGCTGGGGAGAGAACCCAGGAGTCCTGGCTCCCAGCCGCCCGCTCTAACCGCTAGACCCCACTCTCCTCCCAGTGCTGGGGAGAGAACCCAGGAGTCCTGGCTCCCAGCTCCCCGCTCTAACCGCTAGACCCCACTCCCCTCCCAGTGCTGGGGAGAGAACCCAGGAGTCCTGGCTCCCAGCTCCCCGCTCTAACCGCTAGACCCCACTCCCCTCCCAGAGCTGGGGAGAGAACCCAGGAGTCCTGGCTCCCAGCTCCCCGCTCTAACCACTGGACCCCACTCCCCTTCCAGTACTGGGGAGAGAACCCAGGAGTCCTGGCTCCCAGCTCCCCGCTCTAACCACTAGACACCACTCCCCTCCCAGAGCTGGGGAGAGAACCCAGGAGTCCTGGCTCCCAGCCCCCCCGCTCTAACCACTGGACCCCACTCCCCTTCCAGTGCTGGGGATAGAACCCAGGAGTCCTGGCTCCCAGCCCCCCGCTCTAACCGCTAGACCCCACTCCCCTCCCAGAGCTGGGGATAGAACCCAGGAGTCCTGGCTCCCACCCCCCCCGCTCTAACCGCTAGACCCCACTCCCCTTCCAGTGCTGGGGATAGAACCCAGGAGTCCTGGCTCCCAGCCCCCCGCTCTAACCGCTAGACCCCACTCCCCTCCCAGTGCTGGGGATAGAACCCAGGAGTCCTGGCTCCCAGCTCCCCGCTCTAACCGCTAGACCCCACTCCCCTCCCAGTGCTGGGGAGAGATCCCAGGAGTCCTGGCTCCCAGCTCCCCGCTCTAACCGCTAGACCCCACTCCCCTCCCAGTGCTGGGGAGAGAACCCAGGAGTCCTGGCTCCCAGCTCCCCGCTCTAACCGCTAGACCCCACTCCCCTCCCAGAGCTGGGGAGAGAACCGAGGAGTCCTGGCTCCCAGCTCCCCGCTCTAACCGCTAGACCCCACTCCCCTCCCAGAGCTGGGGAGAGAACCCAGGAGTCCTGGCTCCCAGCTCCCTGCCCTAACTGCTAGACCCCACTCCCCTCCCAGAGCTGGGGATAGAACCCAGGAGTCCTGGCTGTCGTCGGAGATTAGAGCCTGTGACTCCCCGCAGTCTAGAATCTCTCCTGTCCCTGGGATAGCAAGCGGGCGCGAGGATCCACACGCTGGGCACAGGCCGGCCAGCTGCAGCTCTGCTGGCTTCTCTGCACAATCTTGGCTCTTGCCCAGGTGCTGGAAGTAGGGGTGCAGGGGGAGCCGCACCCCCTGGCTGGAAGCGGTTTCCATCACATCCAGGGTTGGGGGTTTGGTTCAGCGGCTCGGGAGTCACATCAGCCCCAGCCATGCCTCACTGAAGATGCCAAGGAGGAAAAGGGGAGATTTTTCTCCTCATCATGAAATTATCTCCCCCGGCCCAGAGCCCCTGGCAGCTCCAGCCAACGGCGGCCGAGGCCCCCGCTCCAGTCTAGGGCCGCAGCGGAGATCAGCTCCCAGGACGTCATGTCAGCATGGCCGGGGGTGGCACTCAGCCGCTGGGGATCGCCCCTCCCTCCAGCCGGGCCTGCAGCGAGTGCCCAGCACTGCCAGGGCTGCCCCCGCTGAGCTGAAGCGCCCAGGGATTCGGACTGGCAGGGAAAGGCGCCAGCTAGAAGCGTCTGCTCCCTGCTCAGAGCGGCAGTGACCCGGGGGGCCAGTCGAGCCAAACGTTAGTCAATTAAACTAATTAACAGGCCCTGAGTTCAGGCTAATTGCTCCTTGCTACAGGACCCGAGCGGGTGCCTCCCTGCCCCTCGAGAACCGTCCCCCACGCCCCTCCCCACTCAGTGGGTTCCTCCAGGCATTGCTGTGGGGGAACCCGAGCCCGACCCCCTTGGGCCAAGCACTGCACAGCTGCAGAGCGACAGGCAGAGCCTGCCCCAAGGGGCTCATGGGCTGAGAAGTGGGAGGGGAAACTGAGGCACTGAGCAGGTCAATGGGCGAGCTTGGAATGTAACCCAGGCCCCCTGAGCCTGCCCCCAGCCCACGCTGGCCCTTATCCGCACAGCCACACACACCTTGCAACTACAAGCTCCATTTTCCGTGGTGCTCTGACTCAAGTCAACTAATTGCCAATTAACTGAAATTAACGAGATTGGGGAAATGCTGTTTGGGAAATCAGGAGCCGAGGGTTTGGATGAAGCAGCTGGGGAGAGAAAGAGCCTCTCTCTCTCCTCTCTCTCCTCCTTCCGCAGCTCCACCCTAATTTCCTCCTGTCAGGGCAGCTCCCCAAGGGAGCCATGAAACCAGGGCATTTCTCCTCCAGCCACAGCCCCACTCCCCCTCCTCTCCTCTCCTGCTGAAGGGGGGCGCTCGGGCTGCGCTGCAGCGTTAACACGAGTCCCATCCACACACAACAGCTCTGCCTTCACAAGCCTGCAATGGGCAGGAGGGGAAACTGAGGCAGGGAGCGAGACAACTTGCCCACGGTCAGTGGCAGAGATGGGCCTAGAACCCCTGAGTCTGGGCCACAGAGCTAGCGCATGGAAGAGACTCGGATTTCCCTCTGCTACCTTGTGCCGCTGTGTCAAGCTCCTGTCTCTCATCTTACGCCGTCTTTGGACGAGGGGCCCTTGCTATGTGTCTGTACAGCGCCTGGCGCACCAGGGCTGGGGCCTTGAGGTGCTCCTGCATTAGAAAGGCTAAACAATAGTGCCACCATCGACTAACACATCTAACCCTTCCCCACGGCGAGTGCAGTCTCCCAGGGTTCGAGCTGGGGGGCTGTTAGCCAGAATCACTTGTCCTTGCAACACCTAGTGCCCATCCGGCACTTCTCAGCAGCAGCTCTCGAAGAGCCCTCTGCAAAGCAGCTCAGCGTCATCACCCCATATTACAGGTTGGGGAAACTGAGGCACGGGGCGGGGACAGGTTTCAAAGGGCCTGTGACGAACACGCTGATTTCACTCTGCGGGTGCCCCCCCGCAACAATCCATTTCCACACCTGCTGCAGCTTCCTTCCGGGAATGTTGCAAGACTCCCACCGCCCAGGGGAGCATCCGGCACCGTTACCGCGCAGCAGGGAATCGTGGGGGTGAGGGGGAAATATCACTGCTCGCCTCCCTCCTCAGCTGCTATTTCTGGCAGGCAGCTCGTGTGCGTTACGCCTGCTGGCGTGAGCCTGTCTAGTAAACTGAATATTATCCCGCAGCTTAAGACAAATGTGAATCACTTTTAATGGACGCAGGTGACTCATCAGGGCTGGGGAAAGATTAAGGCAAAATGTGATAAATGTGAAGGGGCTTTTTATCTCGGCATCTCCATCAAGCACTCGGGCCGCGGCAGAGTCTGACTGGGCTGCACGCACCTGCACATCGGGACGGGCGGGCGGGGGGGGGGGGCGAAGGAGGCTCGATACATCACCAAAAACATTCCCTAGCCACAGTTACGGAGCTGGCAGAACCCCAGCCGAGCACGGGGTCAGAACATCACTGAGCAGCTCAGCTCCAGAGAACAGGAACCGGCCTGCACGAAGGCTTCCTCGGCCCTGGGAGGGGAGTGGGGGCTGGTGGTTAGAGCAGGGGCTGGGAGCCAGGACTCCTGGGTGCTCTCCCCAGCTCCGGGAGGGGAGTGGGGGCTAGTGGTTAGAGCCGGGGCTGGGAGCCAGGACTCCTGGGTTCTCTCCCCAGCTCCGGGAGGGGAGTGGGGGCTGGTGGTCAGAGCAGGGGGCTGAGAGCCAGGACTCCTGGGTTCTATCCCAGCCCTGGGAGGGGAGTGGGGACTAGTGGTTAGAGCCAGGGCTGGGAGCCAGGACTCCTGGGTTCATTCCTGGCCCTGCCACTGACTCCCGGTGTGATCTCGGGCAAGACCCAAGTTTCTGCCCTGCAGCACTGGGGCTTGGGGTGGCCTAGTAGCCATCGCCCCCGGCACATTCCCAAGCTCCCAGCTCAGCACTGCAGCACCGCAGCCCCTTTCAGCATCGCTCCCAGCTGAACAACGCCCCTGCCCGAGGCGGAGGGGAGCCCCCCTCAGCCCCGGCACCTCCGAGGAGGACGTGAAGGACCGCGAGCAGGCGGCATTCCTGGCCCGTGGCTGCCAGCGCACAGAAAAGGCACCAGCCGAACTTCTTAACAAATTCGAAGCAGCAAATGAGCTCTTAGGAAACCAGTGAGTCTGAGTCCTTTTGTGCCAGTGCAGGTGATTTATTTACATTCGCACCCAAGGGCAAGGGCTGGGCGGGGCCGGGCCGGCGTCTCCTTCGCATGGAGGTGGCTCACCGCCGGCCGCAGGATGGGAGCCCCAAAGGGCCCAGGAGTAGGACACGAGGGGCCGTCTCATTCCAGCACAGTGGGGCCCGAGGCGCTGCCGTAACAAAGGGGGGAGACAAAGGGGTTGGGGGTCACACAGTTAAGGCCAGGGACTGGGACCCAGGAGATCCGAGTTCAATCCCTGGCTCCCCCCCAGAACCTCCCGTGTGACCCTGGGCAAGTCCCTGCTTCTCTCCACGGTTCAGTTCCCGTCCCTAAAAGGCAGATAATCCTTCTGCTGTCTGGCTAGATCGGCAGAGGGACGGCCTCTGCGGCCGAGCAGCACCCAGCCCACGGGGACCCCAATCTCGGGGCAGGGCGGGGCGGGGCGGGGGGTGCTCTATAGATATGAGCAGGGTCCCAGAGCTGGGAACCAGCCCCAAACCCAGCTGTCAGCCTGAGCCAGGCCCGCAGGGCGGAGGGTACGAAATGATCTAATCATTGGGGCTGCCCTTGGATTCACGCGGCCGCCTCTCAGCTGTGGAGTTTAACAACCAGCATGTCCCGCTGCTGCACTCAGCGCTGCCTGGCTCCTGCCCGAGGCTGCTGCAGGTGCAGGCCGGAGAGCGGGAGGTTTCCGTAGGAACTGCCCCCTGCAGCGGGCCCTGGGACTGGTTCTGTACTGGCCCGACCCCCCGCCACACCCCACAAGCCTTTGTACCCAAAGGGACGGCAGGACGACTCTCCAGCCGTTTTGTGGGCCAGAACCGCCAAGCCCAGGAGAGAGCGGGCTGGGCCGGCGTCTTCGATCAAACGCCAGCTACACTGGCCTCGCGGCACGACTTCATTAGTGCAAACGAGCTCATTTGCATTACCAGTAGGGCCGTCTGAAGAGAAGCCCAATAAATCGTACTGGCGATTGGGGGGGAGGGGGGGGATATGACACTTTTTTAGAAAGACAAAGCAGGAAAATTCTCTCCACCTCACACTACAAAGGAGAGCAGGGTTTCCAGTACAATTTCCCCTGGAGCACACGCATCATTACACTGCGAATAAATTAGCCTGGCACCTCTTCCCAACAACACTGGGTGTCAGCAGATCCGAGCCCTTGCCAGTTACCCTGCGCTTAAACAGCAGCAGCACCGCCCCACGCGTCTGCCCCACTGAACCAATCGCCACCACTCCCCTCCCTGGCCCCGGGGCGGGCTGCAGACCCCAGCAGTGCACGCCGACCCCCAGAACCTGGTGACCTAACGAGCCAGACCTTCCTTCACAGCCAGGCCCCGGTTCAGTGACTGAATCCGGCCCCAGGGCCGACGCCAAACGCAGCCCGTTACCGCCACCCGCCCTGTTCAGCCTCTGGTGTGGGCGCCCGGCCTGGGCCCATCACAACCCTCAGGACAAAGCCAGAGTCCAGACCTCCTGCGGAGCACAGGCCAGAGAGCACCCCCCAGCGGTCCCTAGGCTGGGCCCGATCACAGCTGTTAGACGACCCATTGCACCTCTCTGAATCAGGAGTTCTGGGCCACCAGGGCTTCCATCTCCAGCCGTCCCTCCCGCTTCACACTGAGACTTCAGAGTTTTTGGTGGAGGGGAGGGGACGGATTCAGCCTCATCTCAACAGAAGCCACCGAACCCGTCAAATTCTGCCCCGTCGCTCTGTGCCTCAGTTTTCCCATCTTTAAAATGGGGATAATAATCCTTCCTTTCCACCCAACTCTTGATCTATCTTGTTATTCAGACTACGAACTCTTCAGCGCAAGGACTGTCTCTCACTCTGCGTCTGGGCAGCGCCCGGCCCGACGGGGCCCTGATCTCGGCCAGGGTCTGGGCAGCGCCCGGCCCGACGGGGCCCTGATCTTGGCCGGGGTCTGGGCAGCGCCCGGCCCGACGAGGCCCCGATCTCGGTTGAGGCCTCTCCACTAAGAGTACAAGCACCGTACCAGAAATCAGGAGGGACGAAGGATTCTCCATCACTTGGAGCTGCTGGGTTGAGGCTGGCTGGCTCCTCCCAGATCTAATCCAGCTCAGCCACAAGCTATGGGCTCGGTGCGAGTTACTGGGCAGATCTCTTAGGCCTGCACCACAGTGTCCTAGATTCTAAGGCCAGGCGGGCCCTCTGTGCTCCTCTGGTCTGCCCCGTGTCACACAAGCCGTGAGACCACCCTGAGGTGCCCAGAACGGTGCCATCGGAGCGTCGATCCCCGAAGCCAGGCAACCGGAAAGGGCCAGAGAGATGTTATTGCACTGCCAGGCGCCGGGCTGCACCTGAGCGGTGCCGCAGACGAAGAGGGGACCCTGCTCTGAAATGCACCAGTGCTGCTATTCGCACAGCAAGCGGGGCCAGGCCGAGGAGCCTGCTTCAGCCCGAGATGTCGCACGCCGCGGCCGCAGCACTTTCCACCAGCCAAGCGCTTTGCAAATTGTCACTAATGAAGCCGCCCAGCCCAGGTGTGAGGGGGGTGTTAGCCCGGTTCCCCTCGCAGGGCACTTAGCAAACAGTCACCAATTCCTCACTGCTTGCAGGGCGCTTTGAGGCGAAGGATCATTCATTAACCTTCCCCCCAAGAGCGGCAGCAGCAGGAGGAAGGGCACAGGGACAGCATGTTGTCTCCAGCGTGGGCAGACGTGCCCGTGCGGACCGCGCCACCGCCCCGGAATTCGCAATGGCGCTGGGGTGCCATGGGAGAGGCGACTCACCCCAATCCGCACCGTGGGTTTCAGCTGCTCCCTCCACAGCGATAGCCACACACCAGTTCGGTCAGACCGAGCCGGACAGCACATCTCCTGCTCCCTGACGAGACAGATCGGACATGTCCTGCCCAGGGTCATACGCAGAGCCAGGACAACAGCCCTGACTCCCCGGCCCCTGCTGTAACCACTAACCCACACTCCCCTCCCAGAGCTGGGACTAGAAGTGAGAGATCCTGCCTCTCACCCCTCTCCTCTCCTCCTCTCCCCTCCCAGAGCCGGGCCACAACCCAGGCGTCCTGGCTCTAACCACTAGACCCCCTCCCCTCCCCTCCCCGTATACCTTTGCTGTTCCTCTGCTCTCCTCCCAGCAGCCCATGGCCCAGCAGCAGCAAAGGAAGGCACGCTCCAAACGCCATGACAGGGCGAACGCGACAGTCCTGCCCGGTGCCTGGGAGCCCCGGCCCTGCCTCCACGGGCTCGGAGCTCTGTAGGTCTGGATTTTGTTCTACAGCCCCTGTGTAGAGACCTGCAGGCTTGCAAAGGCTCCCTCTGCCCGCTCAGCGGGATGCCTGGGACTGAACGTCTCTCCACAGCCCTTTGGCCATGCTGGAGGGCTTGGGACGGCACACGGGGACCCTGGCACTTCACAGGGTGGCAAAGAAGAATTTGAACATTAAATAAATCCTGCCTCCGGATGCCTGTGACGTTATTGATATAAATGGGGACCATATAGAACATGGGTTGCAACCAAGGTCCTGTAGTGGCTCCAAATCCTAAGTAAAGGGGGTCATATAAGGTGTCTAAGACCAGGTTCTGGGTTGCTGATTATAATTATGCTGTCTATATGTCTGTATCATTTTTAGTTGAAGTTATGAATGTTGGCTCTATGCTGTCTCTATTTCAAGTTTGTGCTGTGCTTCTGGGGGAAGCCTCCCAGACAAGCTGGTGTTAGCTCTGCCTAGCCTGTTTGATGGCCCATTAAGGACCATCAGCTACACAATGGACCCATGGAGAGAAGGCAGACACGCCTTGTGACTCAGCAAAGTATGCAGGGACTGGCCCATGTGACTCCAGGCTCCATTTTGCTGTAAATTTCCACAGTGAAGACAAAGAGATTCTTACACCTGGAAAAGTCTATATAAGGCTGATGCTTCATCTCCATCTTGTCTTCAATCCTGCTTCTGACCTCTGGAAGGACTGTGCTACAAACTGAAGCTTTACACAAGGGACTGAACGACCCATCCCAGTGGGGGATGCATTCCAGAGACTCAATTTGAACCTGCAGTTTACCCCAGCACTGCTGCAAGCCTGAACTAAGAACTTTGCCATTACTGTATGTAATTGATTCCATTTAACCAATTCTACCTCTCATTTCCACCTTTTTCCCTTTGTAAATAAACCTTTAGATTTTAGATTCTAAAGGATTGGCAACAGCGTGATTTGTGGGTAAGATCTGATGTGTATATTGACCTGGGTCTGGGGCTTGGTCCTTTGGGATCGAGGGAACCTTTTTCTTTTATTGGGGTGTTGGTTTTCATAACCATTCATCCCCAGGACGAGTGCACTGGTGGTGATGCTGGGAGACTGGAGTGTCTAAGGAAATTGCTTGTGTGACTTGTGGTTAGCCAGTGGGGTGAGACCAAAGTCCTTTTTGTCTGGCTGGTTTGGTTTGCCTTAGAGGTGGAAAAACCCCAGCCTAGGGCTGTGACTGCCCTGTTTGAGCAATTGGTCCTGATTTGGCACTCTCAGTTGGGTCCCGCCAGAATAGCTCCGTCACAGTGGCGTAGTCGTGCTTGGATCCACAGAACCAGGTCAATTAAGTTTTGGGTCAGAACCCCACGCTATCCAAATTTTAACTTTGGGATTGAGAGTTTGGTTGGTTAAAGATCAGTGACCATGAGACAGAGAGCATCAGGAAAAGCAAGGAAACTGCAAGCCTTGAGAGACAGCCTGCAGTTTGATTATGAGCAAGAACTGGCAGAAATTCGAATGGAGCTGCTGGCTGCTGAGGAGAAAACTCGACAGATGCAACAGGAGACAGCTAGACTCCAAATCCAAGTCAAAAAAGCAATGGAAGAACAGCAGAGACTGTATCCTCTTGAAAGTCCAGTTTGTAACAATGTTGGTATGTTGTATAACTCTGAGCAGTTGTCTGGGGGTAACCAAATGTACCCCAACAATGCCACCTTTTATGTCAATGCTGTTACTGTGTGTTCAGTAGGGGGTGGCCCCATAAATTGTGCCAGTGCTATGGATGGGAATGGTAATGGAAAATTCATAGAGTGTGTAGAAGTCAATGGTAAAAGCTGTTTAGGGCAAATTATGGCTTCTAACATCACTCTTGTTAGAGCAGATCTGGTCAAAGAGGAAGATTATTTACCAAATCAGAGTGTGAATGTTGTAATCCTCTGTGAGTTTACTGTCCGTGTGCCTTTAGCCAGAATCCACCTTGAGTGGAATGGGGCTCAGCATGAGGTGATAGCTGGCGTCAGGAAGTTATTGCCTAAAGATCTTTTAATTGGGGAAAATGTTAAAGCTTTGTTCAATCCAGGTAGCCAGTCACAGGAGAGGAATAATCTTAAACCTGTGTCTATTGTGAGCAATAATTTGCCTGAGGTGGGTTGCTCCAAAGGTTTGTCTGTGCAAAAAAGCAGTGTGTCTGGAAATGAAGTTTCTGAATGTCTGTCTAATGTCTCAGAAGTTAATCTGGAGTTAGATCAAGAGCAGAAAGATCTCATTGGGGAGGAAAATGTTTCTCAGGAGCAGATTAAAGTAGATGGTCAGGTTAAAGCCCTAACTAAGGAAGGAGAGGGTAAATTTGTAATGGGTAATGGATTGGTGGCTAGTGCAGCTTGTAGAAGTAAACCTGAAATGGGTAACTGTGATTTGCTAAAAGTAGCTCAGTGTAGTGAAAAGAGCAGCAGCTTATCTGTTGGGAGAGGCAATGTGCCTGGTAGGGAAAGTTTGGAGGAGCCTAGGCAGCCTTGTGAGCTGATGGCTTTGTCTAATCAGCAGTTTGGGAAGGGAGGGATAGTGGAAGATGAGTGTCCATATCCCTTACCTGTTTCCTGTGTGGAGAAATGTGACAGTGGAGGGAATGTGCCTGTCTCTGTCAGGAGTATTGACTTGCCTATGAAGGAAGCTACCCCAGTCTCCAAGCAGTTGTCTGTGAACAGCCCTGTGTGCTGGGACGAGGGAAATGAAATCCCAAGCTGTGTGTCTGGTGAAGGAGAATGTGTCTCCGGCTCTTCTGTGTCTGTGGAGCAAACAGAAGGGGCCTTTCAGCCTGTGATGGTTGAGGGTGATTCAGTTGTCTCGAAGTTGGTTGTAAATACAGCTAAAGCCCAGGAAGGGAATGGTCCTGAGTTTGTGTCTGCTGGGGAAAATGGCACTGTGACTAGGTTGCATCCAGTTAGTGTCTTAGCAAAATCCCAGAGAACAGACAATTCTGGTGCTTGTAGTTTGCCAGTTGCTAATGTGTGGTTGGAAAAGGGTGTAGCAACTCTGTCTGATCAGGGTGATACCCTAGCCAGGGCACAAGGAGAGCATGAAGGTGATTTAATGGTGTTACTTACTGACAGTTTGACAACTTGTAGCAAGAAGGAAAAGATTCCTGAACTTGTTCATGGCCAAGGGAAGGAGACTGCTTCTGACCTGTTATCTAGAAAGTCTGTAGGTGGGCCTAAAAGGGGATTGTGTAGGAATCCGCCTGTGGGGCCTGAAGTGAGTCTAAGTGTAGGTGAGACCCAGAAAGCGGCTGTGGTTGCTCAGGGAAGTGTTCCTGTAAAGCAAGCCCTAGGTGGAGAGGGGAAGGGCAGAATTTCTGTGAGGGGTGAATTGCTGCTTAGAGAAGCTCCTAGGGAAAGGAATCCTCATGGTAGCCTGTGCAAGCAGTTTACTGCAACTGAAGGGTGTAAAAGTGATTTAATCAGGGAAGTTTCAGTTCCTAACAGCCAGAAATTTTCTGTTGTGAATGGATCCACTGACTTTCCTTTTGAAAGATCCAGTGTGGGCAGCTTTGAAAAGGTCTCAGGTGGAGTAGAAGCTGTTAAGGAAGTTGAGCAGCCCTATAACCACCTGGCTGTGTGTAGCCAGCTTGTTGGGGAGACAATGCTGTTGGGACAGGAATGTCTCCATGCTGAATCGGTAAGTGAGCAGTCTGTGCTTCAGGATCTGAGGACAGATTCAGTTACTGGTTTTTCAAAGCAGAACAGTTTTATGGCTGAATGCTTGAGGAGGCAGGGGAGAGCAAGCCAGCTCTCACCCTCAGACTCTTTGGATTTGTGTGGTACCTCTGTGAGACAAAGTCCAGCCTTGGAATCCATAGCAGCTGAAGAGTTAAAAGCTAGTGTCTGTGTTGATGCGAATTACTTGGCTGGCAGGGAGAAGACAGAATTGCTAATAGCTGTTAGCACAGAGGGCCCGCCCCATCAGCCAGTGAATTCTGGTAAGCAAGAGAAATCAGGGTTTAATCCAGAAGGAAAGAGAAGACTGAATTTTGCAAAGGGAAGCCACAGGTTAACCCTAAAATGCCCAAACTCCAATGGTATTGAGCCAAGGGTGTGGCATGACAAACATGATTGTAAATGGACACTTGCAATGAATTTGTTGTTATTGCTAATGCTAATTTTTGTAACTAATGTGTTGCTATGGCCAAGAACTGTAACAATGTACAATGTGCCTAATCTTTTGGAAAATCCCTTAAACATGTTGAAAGGAATACATGAAAACACACTTTATGTTAAAGGGCCTTGCTATACTGATGTTTCACAGTTAATGCATGTAAACAGTGTTGGAACTTTTCACAGGGGAAAATACATTCCAGACCTGATGTGCTGTATGAAAGGGGAAACTGAGGCACACTACCATATTGCTTTCATGGCTAAATGCCAAGATTCCTGTACTATGAACAACCTCAATATCTACATTGGTTTAATGTTATTTGGGTTCAAAACATTGGCCAGAACTGGTATGGATAAAGTAGCTATTTTCTTTAGCTCTTGGCAAGATCACATGAATTATACAGGAACCATGCTGCAAAAGCTAACCAAGTTATACCTTGAGTTTGTAAAGAGATCCATTCATGTTATTGAACATGACTTTGATAAACCATTTCGGTTATACACTGGTACGGCCTCTAGCCCAACACTAGCTGTAGTGAGACAGACCCAAGGAAAGGGGGCTCTTGGGATGCAGTCAGCGATGTTTTGTCATCCCTTCCTGCATCAATTTTGCGTTGGGGGTGTGACGTTATTGATATAAATGGGGACCATATAGAACATGGGTTGCAACCAAGGTCCTGTAGTGGCTCCAAATCCTAAGTAAAGGGGGTCATATAAGGTGTCTAAGACCAGGTTCTGGGTTGCTGATTATAATTATGCTGTCTATATGTCTGTATCATTTTTAGTTGAAGTTATGAATGTTGGCTCTATGCTGTCTCTATTTCAAGTTTGTGCTGTGCTTCTGGGGGAAGCCTCCCAGACAAGCTGGTGTTAGCTCTGCCTAGCCTGTTTGATGGCCCATTAAGGACCATCAGCTACACAATGGACCCATGGAGAGAAGGCAGACACGCCTTGTGACTCAGCAAAGTATGCAGGGACTGGCCCATGTGACTCCAGGCTCCATTTTGCTGTAAATTTCCACAGTGAAGACAAAGAGATTCTTACACCTGGAAAAGTCTATATAAGGCTGATGCTTCATCTCCATCTTGTCTTCAATCCTGCTTCTGACCTCTGGAAGGACTGTGCTACAAACTGAAGCTTTACACAAGGGACTGAACGACCCATCCCAGTGGGGGATGCATTCCAGAGACTCAATTTGAACCTGCAGTTTACCCCAGCACTGCTGCAAGCCTGAACTAAGAACTTTGCCATTACTGTATGTAATTGATTCCATTTAACCAATTCTACCTCTCATTTCCACCTTTTTCCCTTTGTAAATAAACCTTTAGATTTTAGATTCTAAAGGATTGGCAACAGCGTGATTTGTGGGTAAGATCTGATGTGTATATTGACCTGGGTCTGGGGCTTGGTCCTTTGGGATCGAGGGAACCTTTTTCTTTTATTGGGGTGTTGGTTTTCATAACCATTCATCCCCAGGACGAGTGCACTGGTGGTGATGCTGGGAGACTGGAGTGTCTAAGGAAATTGCTTGTGTGACTTGTGGTTAGCCAGTGGGGTGAGACCAAAGTCCTTTTTGTCTGGCTGGTTTGGTTTGCCTTAGAGGTGGAAAAACCCCAGCCTAGGGCTGTGACTGCCCTGTTTGAGCAATTGGTCCTGATTTGGCACTCTCAGTTGGGTCCCGCCAGAATAGCTCCGTCACACCGCTCAGCGGGATGCCTGGGACTGAACGTCTCTCCACAGCCCTTTGGCCATGCTGGAGGGCTTGGGACGGCACACGGGGACCCTGGCACTTCACAGGGTGGCAAAGAAGAATTTGAACATTAAATAAATCCTGCCTCCGGATGCCAAGGAGCTCGGAAAACCTCAGCACCTGCACTGGGGGGCTCAGGACAGCTGGGGTCTATTCCTGGCTCTGCCACTGCCCTGCTGGCTGGCCTTGGGCAAGTCCCTTCCCTGCCCTGCGCCTCCCCCTCCCCCGTCTATTCAGACTACGCGCTCTCCGGGGCCCGACGGGGACCTGCTCGGGGTCGGGGTCTGGGCAGCACTGACAGTGAGGGAATGCGCCCCCTCCCGAGCCCCCTCCCTGCACCACACGTCTCCTCGCTTGGAAGGTTTCGTTTCAGCGTTGGCTTAGGGGGAAGACTGCACACCACAGGGTGCCTGTCAGTTCAGCCAGAGCTGCAGCCCCAGAGCAGTGCTGCGGGGAGCAGGGTGGGGGCTCGTTAGACGCACTCTGCCCCTGGACTCAATGCCCAGCCCAGCATAGGCTGGGGGCACAGAACAGGCAGAAGAGGAGACAAGACTCCTGGGTTCTTTTCCAGCTCCTACCCACTTGGACAAGTCACATCTCCTTGTGCCTCAGTTTCCCCATCCACAAAATGGGCATAACAGCAAAGTTTGGAAAGCATTATTGACTGCTCCGATCCCTACAACTAAAAGCACTAATTAAAGTTCCTAATAACGAGCAGCCAGGCTAACGAACACAGACAGGGAATATCTGGAAGACGGGAAATCTATTTCTTTCTGCCCCACAAGCTCACTAACAAGGCAGGGACCCCATTAATCTGCAGAAAGCACAAACCTCGTGTTTATCTCCCTCCCCATCCCGTTCAAAGAAAGGTTGTGACTGGAAGCCGTGTTCTGCGCTGGGCACAGAGTAATCCCTGGGATTCTTAACATGCGCCTTTCATCAGACCCTCCATTAGCGAGTAATCAGGTATTGAATATGGCTCGAGCTGCTCGGAGAGACGCAGCGCTCCCACAAGGGGGGATGAAATTACAGGCTGAATTAACGCCTCCAGCCTTCGCCTTCCCAGCCAAGAGCAAAGGCCTTGGGAAGACGAGCTCAGAGCATCGTGCGCTGTCAGGCCTTTGCTCGGGTGCCAGGAGCGAGAGGCCCCAGAAGAACGGGGTGCCTGGCAGGTCCATTAAGACGTCAGAGACAGAGGGATGGAGCGGATGCCAGCACCACTAACCTTCGCAACAGCCTTCCAGCCTCCAGAGCTCACACGCTGCATCTCTAGCCACTAGACCCCACCGCCCTCCCCGAGCTGGGGAGAGAACCCAGGAGTCCTGGCTCTCCAGCCCCGATGCCCCCCACTCTAACCACTAGACCTCCCTGAGCTGAGATAGGACCCAGGAGTCCAAAATATCCAGTCAGCTGATTGGAAAGCTACAGTTTAAGGCCCAGCGGAACTGGTTTCCTGGTGGGCTCTCTCTGTGCGATGTTATTTCATTCAACGCAGACCCCCCCCGCCCAGCACGTATTCCCCTTGCTAACATGGGCTCGATGACTCACCCGCTCTGCAGCACATCACTGCTAATAGACAGAGGCGATGCTGGCGCAGGATATTTACCTGCGTGCACACGGCACTCGCGCCCAGGATCCCATCAGCTCCTTTGTGTACGGGCAGCCCCCGGGTTCCTCCAGGCCCAAGCAAAGGACATAAATACGAAAGTCCAGAAAGAATTGCACCTTCCATCCCAGCCCCTCCAATCTCCTTACAAACGGTATCTGTCTTGGGAGGTAGGCGGTCCCTTCGTGCACCTCCAAAATGCAGCTGCCTCTGGGGCAGGACCCATCAGCAGGGCACAGCAACAGTCAGCACAGGGAGCGAAGAGCGTCCGACGGCGCTGACGCTGCCGGGGAATTACCCAGGCTGGAACGTGCCCTTGCTGTCTCTGCTATTCCCCTGTTACCGCGCTCTCTGGGCACCGCCTCCCAGCCGCCGGGGGCGGGGCACGGCGACGGGCCCAGAGCCGGGACTTGGCCATGGTCACAGGGAGCGCGTGGCGGAGCAGAGGTCACAAACTCACACCCCAGCCAGTCATCCTGTCCAGGCGCCGCTGTTAGCCCTCGACTCTTCCGAGAAGCCCCCGCCGCATCAAACGCCAACGTGTCCATCTCCTCTGAGCCATGCGCCGACGTTTAAACAGGGCCGCGAGCTCTGGGAACGTCCTCCCAGGAGCCCAGGCGTCGCTGTCAGTGCCCGTCGGTTCCTGCCTCTGTGCTGCAAAGCCCTTCACACGCACCCTTCAGCACCACTGCCAAGGCGAGCGAAGGCACCTGCCTGGACCACCTGGCTGTTCTCCCAGCCTCTGGCTGCGCTGCCTGCCAGCTCTCGGGGGCAGGGACTGAGTCTGGGCAGCGCCCGGCGCGACGGGGCCCTGGTCTCGGTTGGGGTCTGGGCAGCGCCTGGCATGACGGGGCCCAATCTCAGTTAGGGTCTGCGCAGTGCCTGACACGACAGGGCCCTGATCTCGGCTGGGGTCTGGGCAGCGCCCGGCGCGACGGGGCCCTGATCTCGGCTGGGGTCTGGGCAGCGCCCGGCGCGACGGGGCCCTGATCTCGGCTGGGGTCTGGGCAGCGCCCGGCGCGACGGGGCCCTGATCTCGGCTGGGGTCTGGGCAGCGCCCGGCGCGACGGGGCCCTGATCTCGGCCGGGGTCTGGGCAGCGCCCGGCGCGACGGGGCCCTGATCTCGGCCGGGGTCTGGGCAGCGCCCGGCGCGACGGGGCCCTGATCTCGGCCGGGGTCTGGGCAGCGCCCGGCGCGACGGGGCCCTGATCTCGGCCGGGGTCTGGGCAGCGCCCGGCGCGACGGGGCCCTGATCTCGGCTGGGTCTGGGCAGCGCCCGGCGCGACGGGGCCCTGATCTCGGCCGGGGTCTGGGCAGCGCCCGGCGCGACGGGGCCCTGATCTCGGCCGGGGTCTGGGCAGCGCCCGGCGCGACGGGGCCCTGATCTCGGCCGGGGTCTGGGCAGCGCCCGGCGCGACGGGGCCCTGATCTCGGTTGGGGTCTGGGCAGCGCCCGGCGCGACGGGGCCCTGATCTCGGCTGGGGTCTGGGCAGCGCCCGGCGTGACGGGGCCCTGATCTCGGCCTCGCTACTCACGCCCCCACTCAGGGACTTACTGAGAGTCACAGAGTTTAAGGCCAGAGGGGGCCATTAGATCATGTGATCTGACCCCCTTTATAGCACAGGACGTGGAATTCCTGCCCACTACCCCTGCCCTGACCCCACACAGCATCTTCCAGCCAGGCTCCAGACGGGGTCTGAGCACATCCCTGATGGTGCATCCACCCTCGCTGGGAGCTGGTCCCAATGGTTCATCGGTTTTCCATTGGAATTTGTCTCGCTCTGCCCTCGCTCGGCTGGGTTAGGGAGCCCCCCACGCCGCCCTCACCGATCCATCTTTCGGAGAAGCTAAACCGCTCGAGCTCTTTGCGACTCTCAGCACCAGGGGGTTTCTCCAGCCCTCAGCTCATTTCTGTGGCGCTCGTCTGCAGCCTTGACTGTTGTTCAACGTCCCCGTCAGGCTCCCTTCTCATGACCCTTTGACCGCACTCCTGTCCCTGTTCTTTCATTAGTTGTCCCCTGCAATTAGTGGGTTTCTGAGGCCCTGTGGAAGCTCCCCTTAGGCTGGGGGGGGGTCCGTTAGCATGGGGCAGGCTTTGCCGGCCCCGTTTCCCGGAAACCCAATAGATACATGGCCATAACAGTAACATCCTTGTTAAAATGAGGACCCCAGCGCTGGCTGCACCGTCCGGCGCTGGTCTCACCGACGGCGTACACAGCACTCCAGTCACCTCCCCCACCTACTGCCCTGCCTGTATGTCCAAGGTTCGCACTAGGTGGCTCCAGGGAGGTAAATTGTTCTCTGCAAGCTCTGAGGACAGGACAAGCAGCAATGGGCTGAAATTGCAGCGAGGGAGGGTTAGGCTGGACATTAGGAAAAGCTTCCTGCCTGGCAGGGTGGTCACGCACTGGGCTAAATTGCCCAGGGAGGTTGTGGAATCTCCATCACTGGAGACTTTTTAGAGCAGGTTGGACACACCCCTGCCAGGGCTGGGCTGGATAATCCGTAGTCCTGCCAGGAGAGCAGGGGGCTGGACTAGGTGCCTCTCGAGGTCCCTCCCAGTCCTAGAGCCTATAACGAGCCCTTTTGCCACAGTGCGGCACTGGGAGCTGATGCTGACGCTTGTCCACTATGACCCCTAGACCCTTCTCAAGGTCACTGCTTTCCAGGGTGCAGGGAAGGCACAACTCTGCACTGGCTGTCTGCAAACGCACTGGGTTTGGGTGGCCAGGCCCAGCCTCCAGCGATCCAGACGGCTCTGGCACCACTCCACCGATCAGCGTCGTCAGTAACGAGCCCAGCCCTCGTGCTAATGCTCAGCAGCACCGGCAAACGCTGGGCAGAGGAGCCCCGTACCCCAAACCTGCCCCCGGGGAACGCGCCTTCCCGGCCCCACCTTTCCTGGTTGGGGGTCACGCCCTGCAGCCGGGCATTTACAGACCTTCCAAAGCCCTGGGCTGGTTTTCGATAAAGTCCCTAATTCTGGGTGATTCTCGTTAGCCATGTAAACGTCCAGCCCATTCTGGGAGCCTGGCAGCTCCGCACTGATCTCTTGTGGCAATGAGTCCCACAGGCTAATGGGCAGCTTGCACGGGGAAAAGGCATTTCCTCGGCTCGGCTTTACATTTCCTCCCATGACGCGCCCCCTTGTTCTCGCAGCATGAGGCAGGGGGAGCGGAAGCTCCCGCTTGGCCTTTGTGCTCCTGTCTGCATATTCCACTCGCCCCAGCCAAGGCCAGGCACCACTGCGCCGTGTGCTGCACAGACCCGGCCCCTGCCCCAACGAGGGGAGGGGAAACACGAGCTCAAAGTGGGCAAGGGACTTGGCCAAGGCCGCCCGGTGGGTCAGTGGCAGGGCCGGGACTGGAGCCCAGGTCTCCTGCTCCCCAGCACAGCACTCTATCCGCTTGGCCACGCTTCCTGACTCGTCTCCTTTCTAAGGCAAACCGTCCTGATCTCGCTGCTCCCCCCCGGCCTCCAGCTGCGCCTGAAGCCTGTTCGTCCAGCTCCCACGTGCAGAGATAACGAACAATTAAAACAAAGCGGCCTTGTCTTCCTGACGAGCAACCAGCGCGTTCACAGCTCATTACCCCGGGAGAAAAACACCCTGGCCCAAATGTTAATTTCCTTATTACCTAGAAGCCAGGCCCCCTGGGTATCGCGGCACGGGAGCCCTGCCGCTCGTTCTGCTGCTGGAAACCCAAGATGAAATGACTCTGCACGTCCATCTGCAATAACCAACGGGTGGGGCCGGGAAGGCACCTCAGTTCCCACCAGGGATCGAGGCTCTGAAATGCCTCGGGTCAAATTAAAGGCAGCTTTGGACCTCCACAAAGCCTGGGTGCAGCCTGGATATAGGAGGCTGCTGCTTTACTTGTAATTAGACAGCGACTGACGGATCTGACATGAAATTACCGTCTTACATCACAGAAACCACTCGGCAGTTAGCGGCGGTGGTGACAGCCAGGGAAGAGCTTCCCAGACACAAATGGCTGGCGTTGTACAGCACCCGGCCCTGGCTGCTGCTGGCGCGACCATCATACGCCAACTACGCCATCATGGCTGCTGGCCCAAGGAAGGCTCAGGGTCCCGTTAATCTGCTTCCCGCTTGCTCTCTCGGCTCCCACCCTGGGCCAGGGACCTGCTGGGCAGCGTCCCGGGGCCAAGGAAAGTGGGCGCTGAGCGGGGGGAGATCGCAGCGAAATCTGAAGGCAGCAGGCGCGCCGGCGGGAGAGGAGTGGCTGACACGAGACAGGCTCTCGAACTCGGCATCACGCGGATGGCGAGGGGGGGCCATGTCCGCACCGGACCCAGCTCTCGGGTTTTTCCCACCCTGCTCCCAAGCAGAGGTGGCGTGTGCGTGGGGATCCGCGCTGACCAGCGGGAGTCCGGAGACACGTCTCACTCACTCACTGCTGCCGGAGCAGCGCAAGGAGGCCAGGCCTGGCTGGCTGGGGGGAGGGACGGAGGGAGGGGGGAGCCGACTGCCGAAAGTGAGGCTCGGTAAACAGGCAAGAGAAGGAGTGAGTCAGAATCATTGTCTCCTGCCTTTGGCTGCCAGCGCTGGGGTCTAGGAGCAGGCTGGTGTCAATCCGAGTCCCTCCAGGATCCGGCTCTGGAGGCCTGAGCTGCAGTTTCCCAGGAGCGAGGGCAGATGGAAGCTCTGTTCTGGGCCCCTCCCCGGTCCCCCAGCCAGCCCAGCCTCTGGACTGCTCTGTGCAGGGACCGGCCAGCGGGCGCCTGGCTCCAGCCATGCCCCTGGGGGCAGGGAATAGCCCCAGCGCAGGGCACCGCAGCCATGCTCCAGATCTGCCCCCGCCATGCAGGGCCCTTCTGCCAGCTCCGCCCCAGCAGGGCGAATCCCAGCCACATGAATCCATCAGAGGCTCCCGCGCAGCGGCCCCAGTGGGACACTGTGCTGGGCGCTGCCATGTGCGGCCGGATGGGAAGAGCATCAGCAGGGCCCTGGCAGAGCCAGTGCGGAAGGACCTTAAAATCCAGCCTAGTGCAGAGAGGCTCGGACGAGGCCTCGGTGCCGCTTCACTTTGGATGTGGATTAAAATACTCTGAATTAAGGCCACTTTCACTCTGAACAAGAGCAACTGTACAGCGGTTTCATATGGTTTAACTAATCCACTTTGAAAATTAATCTGGATTAATTCTCCTGAGTGTCCCTATGTAGACAAGCCCATAGGCTAGCGTGACCCCCCCAGGGATGCTGATTTTGGCTCCAGCGCTGTTCGTTTCTGGTTTAGCTTAAATCTGCTCCCAGTTGACATGAAAGGAACTAAGACCTTGTCTCCACACACAAGTTTGAGTTAAATCAGTTCAATGAGATTGGTTTAATTCTCGTGGTGGGTTGAACCAGGGACTTGCGAATCGGGAGGTGTATTTGGCACTGGTGCGACCCCCAGAGCGGTCCTACCCAGTAGCCCCCCGTTCACATGCAGCCAGGAGCTCTGGGAACTCACGTCCCAGGTTTAAGCACTGCAGGCGCCAGATGGAGAGCGGAGGGAGTTCTCGTGACCCACGCCTGCGACACAAGCTAAGCTGATCTGAGCGAGGGTGAACCCCCCGAACGCGCTGGTTAAATCCGTCCAGTGAAGCTGGTGCCAATTGCCTAGTTTCACAATGCCCAATACTCTGCCGCTCACACACGAAGCTGGGGCAAGCAGCAGCATGCAGGCCGGGGCGGAGAAGACGCACAGCCCTGGTTTCTGTCTAGGAAACGGGGACCGTCTGAGCAGGAAGCGGGATTGGCCCGGAAGCGAGTGAAGACTGACGGGCAGGTCACCGCGGAGCGCTCTGGAGATGAGAAGTGCTTTGTCACCGCCACGGAGCAGGAGCGTTCTCACCGGAGCAAGGGAACAGCAGCAGAACGAGAGTATGATCAGGGACAGGCCATGCACCCGTTGGCAGGAACCGAAAGGATGGAAACAGAATCAGAGCAGGCGAAAGCAAACACAGGAACTGCCAGGCTCCATGTAGCACGGCCAGACACAGCGGCTGCAGAGACAGGTGCAAGACGGGCCGGAGGCAGCAGTGGGGTAACCTGGCCCCCAGGGACCGCTCCCAAATCCTTGTCCTGCTGCCCAGACGAAATATCTGATCTTTTCAGCAGCCCGCTAGGCCCTCAGCCCCATTCACGTCTGGCGGCAGGGAGTCCCACCGGCCCATGGTGCATCAGGGGAAAGGAAGTTTCTTCTTAGCAGTTTGGAAACTGCTACCTGGCGGGTTCACGGCCAGCCCCGGCCCTTGATCAGGTGTGAAGGTCAGGCAGGGCCACTGAGACCATCTGCTCTACTGGAACCTCCTGGTAGAACACAGGCCAGAAAACTCCTCCTAGGATAGAACCCAGGAGTCCTGACTCCCAGCCCCACCCTCCTGCTCTAGCCACTAGGCCCTGCTCCCTTTCCAGAGCTGGACACAGAACCCAGGAACTCCCTGCCCTGGCCCGCTCAAAGTAACGGCTCTTCTATGCGGAGACCAACAGCAGTCTCCATGCGCCGTCTCTGTGCCAATTCTCAGTCCGACTGTGCAGCTAAAGAAAGAGAGACCCAGCAAACCCAGCGCAACAGCAAACGAAGCAGGAGCCATTTGTGCTCCGGGAGGTAGCAGGCCTCCTGCTGCCAGCGCCTCTCCGAGCACACAGGTACCGGGTTCAGGGCACGGCAGCGCTGTCAGGCCGGGCGGATGGCACACCCTCACCCAGAGCCGGGGCGCTCTGCGGGCTACCAGACTGTCACTCGCAAGCCAGGGGCCGGTGCTCGTTACAATTACTGAGCCGGGGTGCAGATCACAGCTGGGCGGGGGGCAGAAATAGATACATCCTTTGCTCCCGCTCAAGCCCCGATGCTGTTAAGTGCAACTGACCAAGGCCGGGGAGGGGAAGGTCTCTGGAGCCCACGCTGAGGTGGGGCCATTAACCAGCTGCAAGCGGCTGCCAAGGGCTCGAACAGCCAAACCTCCCCACGCCGGGCAGCTCCCTGCACGTGCAAACCCCTCTGGCTGGGTCCCCGATCGCACGGGGAAGTCGGCAGGTTCCGGGTGGGTCCAGAGCAATTGTTCTCTGGCTGCAGGGGGGTCAACCAGACCCAGGCACCAGCTCGTAAAGAACCAGGATCAGCACAGTGAATCCCGAAGAGGCAGCAGGTCTGGAGAGTCAGTGTTAGTGCGTAATGAAGAGACATTGGGAGAGTGAATCTAATAGGTTAGAACAGGGGGGCTGGGAGCCAGGACTCCTGGGTTCTCTCCCCAGCTCAGGGTGGGGAGCGGGGTCTGGTGGGTTAGAGCAGGTGGGCTGGGAGCCAGGACTCCTGGGTTCTCTCCCCAGCTCTGGGAGGGGAGAGGGGTCTGGTGGGTTAGAGCAGGTGGCCTGGGAGCCAGGACTCCTGGGTTCTCTCCCCAGCTCAGGGAGGGGAGCGGGGTCTGGTGGGTTAGAGCAGGGGGGGCTGGGAGCCAGGACTCCTGGGTTCTCTCCCCAGCTCAGGGAGGGGAGCGGGGTCTGGTGGGTTAGAGCAGGTGGGCTGGGAGCCAGGACTCCTGGGTTCTCTCCCCAGCTCTGGGAGGGGAGAGGGGTCTGGTGGGTTAGAGCAGGTGGCCTGGGAGCCAGGACTCCTGGGTTCTCTCCCCAGCTCAGGGAGGGGAGCGGGGTCTGGTGGGTTAGAGCAGGTGGGCTGGGAGCCAGGACTCCTGGGTTCTCTCCCCAGCTCAGGGAGGGGAGCGGGGTCTGGTGGGTTAGAGCAGGTGGGCTGGGAGCCAGGACTCCTGGGTTCTCTCCCCAGCTCAGGGAGGGGAGCGGGGTCTGGTGGGTTAGAGCAGGGGGGGCTGGGAGCCAGGACTCCTGGGTTCTCTCCCCAGTTCTGGGAGGGGAGAGGGGTCTGGTGGGTTAGAGCAGGTGGGCTGGGAGCCAGGACTCCTGGGTTCTCTCCCCAGCTCAGGGAGGGGAGCGGGGTCTGGTGGGTTAGAGCAGGTGGGCTGGGAGCCAGGACTCCTGGGTTCTCTCCCCAGCTCAGGGAGGGGAGCGGGGTCTAATAGGTTAGAACGAAGGAGGTCTTATAGTCAGGGCTCCCGTGTCCTCTTCCTGATTCTTCCACTAACTGTGGGACACTGGGGCAAGTCCCTTCCCCTCTCTGCATCTGTTCTCATGGCCATGAAACCAGAGGGGGAGAAGAACTCCCTGGTTAATGACTGATCCATAAAGCATTATCCTGGGGGTGAAGACACTGGAGAAGCAGAGATGAAGCCAGGTAAGAGCCTGGGAACGGAAGTCAGGCCAGGAGCTGGGATGGATGTGGAGCTGATGAACGCTGCGTGTTGGCCGGGCGACCGGGATATTTACTCGGTGTCTATATTGGTTCCGTTTAACAGGGGGCTGTCAGGAGAACCAGCAGGAAGGAAGAGGAACAGCTGGAGATCAGGCTCCGAGGCTGTTACCTGGCAGGGGCAGAGCAGGAAGAGGCCTGGGAACTGGCAGAGCAAAGAACTGGGGCAGGTTGGTTGGGGGAACCCACCTGACCTCCAGGACCCGCTGGGGGGTCTGAAGAAGCTAGGCCAGCCCAGGCTGCCCTCAGGGGATAGGGAGCCGTAGGTAGGAGGTGCGGAGAGGCTGGTGGTTTGAAAATCCTGTTTCTCCAGGTGTTTTGTTCCCACTAACTAACCAGCACGTTGGCTTCAAGCCATCAGTCCGATCCCTCCGTTCCCGGCTGGGCACGGAGCCACCACAGGGCACCTGGTTATGCAGGGCCTGGGCTGGGCTCGAAGCGGACGCTGGAGAGCCCAGAAAGGGAGCAGACGGTGAGGAAGCTGTACTCCTGCCCGGCTGGCGGCCCTGCTCCGAGGGAGTCAGTCCCAGCTCCACCCTCCGGCCGTGGCTGTGGCCGTCCCCTCAGCGGGGTGAGGAGCCAGCGCACCTGGGGGCCACGTCCTGGCCAGGACGCCCTTGTGCAAGGTGCTGTACAGATACAGAACGGAGAGAAAGGCTCTGCCCCCAATAGCTGCCGACCTTTCTGCTGGCCGACGGGATCGTGGGCTGGGGGAGCCTCAGAGACCCTGATCTGGTGCCTTCAGAGATTCCCATCTCAGTGTCGGAGCAGTAGGTTTAAAACAGCAGCAGCCAGGCTGGCTTGGTGACGGTCCAGCACTGCCAGCAGGGCAGAGCACGGAACCCAGGGGTCCTGGGCTGGGCGCAGGCTCTGAGATCAGCTGGTGCCACCAGAACAGGAAGCAGTCACAGGAATAGCCGGGCTGCTGGGAGACGTGGCCCAGCTCGTCCTGCTCCCAGGGACTCCCTCATTCCGAGGCTGCAAGGAGACAGTCAGAGCCAATACCTGGCTTCCAGCACCTATTAATCCCTGCCAGGCTTCATGGCCACTTAGCACCAGTGAAGGAGGTGCCGAGCGGGGAGGCGGGGGCAGTCAATCACCCAGACGCAGCGCCTGCTCCCGGAGAGGTAGCGGATTAGGCTGGATTAGAAACGCCTTTGCCAGCTCCCACCAAAGCCAGCTGCTGAGCATTCAGGCCTCGGGTCGGGATCTAACAGCTGTTTCGCTCCCCCCCAGCTGCAGATCTTGGGACTATATCCCCTGCCCCGTGGATAGACATCCCCTCCCACAGTGCCGAGCGGGGGCCCACTGATGCAATCCTCACATTAGCCTCGGCACACTTCAATCCACCCATCACCTCCATCCACAGACTGTCTGAATAAGCAGCGACGCGGCTCAGAAACCTCCTCGCCGGCGCCCGAGGGATTCACGGGGAAGGGGGGGGAATGCCAGCCCACCTGGTCTGTCCAGCGATCCCCGTCGAGAAGCCCTTTCGAAGGCACCTACCATCTGGCCTTATTCCTGAGGTGTATTACGGTAGCTCCCAGCCGAGCTCCGGGCCCTACGCCATCGCACGCCGAGACACGGGCCTTGCCCTAAAAGCCAACGGCACGAGGACTGCGAGGGGAAGGGACCTGCCTAACACCACAAAGCAGGACTAGCACCCGGGGCTCCTGGGTCCCGTACAGCGCCGCTACCCACTACACCACCCAGCCCGCAGAACACCCGAGCTCGGGAAAGCACCCTCCCCCCATGTGCAGCCCCAAGAAGGGACGCGATTTGCCCCAGGCCCCACCCGCAGCAGAGCGGAGATCTGAGCCCACTTCCATTCCCTGAGTTTTAAGGCCAGAAGGCATCATAGGATGATCCAGTCCGACCTTCCACACACGAGGCAGGCAGGCCTTGGAGCTTCATGCACGGGGGGGGGGGGGAAACCCAGCCTAACTCAGCCCCCCAGAACTAGAGCTGCCGAGGCAGCCGTTCAGCAAGGAACTAATCACAGGGACAGCGTTAATAATGGCCCTCGGAGGGAGCGGTCCAGTACCCACGTCCTATTTCGACGCCGCTTTGATGTGCGGCTGCAACGCTGGGGGAACTTTCATTCAAAGGGAGGACTTGGAAAGAAACTTAGAGGCCTTTTAATTTCCATTTGGTCTGAGGAATCGGCCCATTTGAAATGCCCCCGGCATTCTCCACAGATAACGACTGTCCCGGGGAGGACATTTCACAGATTAGCCAGCCCAGGGCCGGAGGTTTCTTTTTTAAACACCACCCGCTGCTCCAGCTGGCAAGAAAGAGCCCTGGCCCCTGTGAGAACCGAGGAGACAGACGCAGCAAAGGACTAAGACACTTCCTGGGAAATCAAAATCAGCCTCCTCCAGTGAGCACAGCAGACTCTGCACATCCAGTGAAGTCAGAGCCAGAAGCCCCCAGCCAGCCCCCAGCTCAATGGTGCTTCCATATCAGAGAGTGTAAGTGCCTCAAAGACGTGCAAATCTGTAGGACAGGCTGGGTCGGGGCTGGGGCCTTTTCCCCCTAGAGGCACAAGATCTGACCCACTGGTTCTGAGCCTGGCCTAGAGCTCTGGGGTGTGGGGACTGGGACACAAGCCCCCTCCCCGCTCAGAGGGGAGCAGCTCCTACCCAGTCCTAGGAAAGGGGAGCTGGCTGGCTCAGGGGGTGGGGAACGGATACGGGGCCTTTCCTGTGTGGGGAGCGGCTCCGATCTGACCCCAAGGCGGGGGTGGGGGGCCATGTGGCTCAGAGGGGTGTGGGGACTGGGACACAAGCCCCTCCCCCCTTCAGAGGGGAACAGTTCCTCTCTGGCCCCAGAGCGGGGAGACTGGCTGGCTCAGGGGGAACGAGATATGGGGCCTTTCTGGGTAAAATGCCACGCCGGGTGGTTCTCCAGCACACACCGGGCACTGCCCACGGCTCCCTGGCTGTGCCACACAGACGCAGTGTGACGAAGGACACAGGACAGCTGCACCAGGCCGAACTGAAACCAGCTGTCGAACGGGTTCAGTGAAACCGCTGCGCTCCCTGCGCGGAGGCGCCGATGTAACCGCGGCTTAGTTCAGGTTAGCGTAACCCCCCGGCCAAGCCACTGCCACTGCCTGAAACCAGGCGCTGTTAACCCCCACCAGCCGCACCCTGCCAGCGCTTCGCACCTTTACTGCAGCCGCAGCTTCAGCCCGGCCAAGGAGTCCCCCCAGCCCAGCAGAGTCACGCTACAAGCGGGACAAGGCGCCAGGAAGCCCAGGGGCCAGCAACAGCCCGACGACAATGGCCATGGCGAGCTCCGGTGCAATGGGACAGAGCCACCGACGGCTTCTCGCCTGTCGCGGGGCAGGGCTCAGCGGCCCCCTCGGCCCCTCCCGGCCCCTCCCAAGCCAGCGTCTCGGCGGCCGGCACGGGGAGCCCAGCAGCGCTTCCTGGGGGAGCCGCACCGAGTTTCGCTTTCTTCCCACAGGGAGAAGAAAGGGCAAAACCCACCAGCCCCAAGTGCCCATCTGCCCCCCAGGATCAGCCCCGGAGCCAAAGCGCCCCCAGGAACACAGGCCTGCAGGGCGGGGCGGGGGAGCGGCCAGGCGGGGGTCACAGGCCCAGCAACACCTCCTGGGTTGGCTTTGAGCTGAGCTGCAGCTTGAAGCAGTGACAGACCGAGTTGCAGCTCCCACATTACGAGACCCCCCTCCCCCCCCCCTTTTCTCAGACCCCTTCAAGCAGTGCCCACGGCGCTGGCTCAGCAATGGGGCGGCCGCGCTCGCGCACACGCGTGTGCACCCAGTGCCTCCGTGGCCGTGTGCCCGGGCACTCCCGCGTGGGCACGGCTGCCCTCCCGGGCTCGCCGGCCCCCACCTGCCTGGCGGGGGGGGGGTTCACTCCACGGGAAGCCGCGATCAGGACCAGACCCTGGACCATTTCGCCCCCCGTTCTGCCCATTGAAGCTGAAAAAGCCGCGGCTCTGCCAAAGCCAGACTGCGGGAGCCCCCCCGCCGGTCACTCGCTGTCCCAGGACGGGCACACACCCGAGGAGAGGGGCAGCCTGGAAGTGCGGGCTAATGGCTACGCCAACCCCCCCCCCCCCGCAGACTGTCACACCGACCACCTGGCCCAGGCCGGGCCGGACACTCACCCGGGCTGGGGGCGGGGGGGGGTCAGATTTCCACAGCAATCCCGGGTCTCACTGCGGGGGGGGGGAGCTGCCCCCTGCCCCCCTCCCTGCCCCCCTCGCCCCAGCGCTCCGTTCCCTGCCCCCCCCCCGCCCCAGCGCTCCGCTCCCTGCCGGGGGGGGGAGCTGCCCCCTGTCCCCGCACCTACCGCTTGCTGGCGCCGTGGCTGGGGGTCCCGTGGAAGGACGAGGGCCAGGACATGCGGGATTTCTTCAGCCCCGGCCGGTCGCTGGTGTCCACGGCGTCCGCCCGCTCGATGTGCCGGGCCGCGGGCCGCTCCGTATCCGAGTAGCCCCGGTGCTTGATCTTGATGGGGGTCCGGGGCTGCCGCCACAGGTGCTGCGGGGGGCGGAGGGTGGCCGGGCCCTCCCGGGGCACGGGCAGGGACAGCGACAGGCTCTTCCTGGAGCAAGGCGGCGGCTCCATCGCGGGGCGCGGGGCGGAGGGAGGCTGGAGCCCGGGCCCGGCGACAGGCGGGAGCCGAGGCGAGTCACGGGCTGCCCCCGAGCCGGCTCAGAGGCGAGCTCGGCCCCGAGCCCCCAGCTCGCCGGCTCCAGGCGCCCCCTCCATGGCGGGCGGCGGGCAGGGGAGCCCCGCTGGCCAGCGACGGGTCCGCGCCGCCGAGGCGGCTCCGCTCCGCGGGCAGCGGGACCGGCGCGGGGCGCTGCTGGGCGGCCGCCGGGTGGCTCTGCCTGGGGGCGGCGGCAGCTCGGAGCCGCATGTCACGGGGCGGCGCAGCGAGGCGCGGGGGGCCGGGAGCCCCCCCCCGGGACGGCTCTGCCCCGTCCCCGCCCGCCCGCGGCCGCCGAGCTCCGGGAGAGACGGGCTGGGGCAGCTCCGAGCGCGGACCCCGCTCTCCCGCAGCCGCCGCCTCTCGGCTCTGCCGCCTGCCCCGCCTTGCGCGCACAGCCCGGCCCCCCATCTCCACCCCCCGCGCAGAGCCCGGCCCCCCATCCCCCGCCCAGAACCCGGCCCCCCATCTCCACCCCCCGCGCAGAGCCCGGCCCCCCATCCCCCGCCCAGAGCCCGGCCCCCCATCTCCATCCCCCGCCCAGAGCCCAGCCCCCCATCTCCACCCCCCGCGCAGAGCCCGCCCCCCCCTCCCCCCCCCCGCGCGCAGAGCCCGCCCCCCCATCTCCACCCCCCGCGCAGAGCCCGGCCCCCCATCCCCCGCCCAGAGCCCGGCCGCTCAGCTCCACCCCCCGCGCAGAGCCCGGCCCCCCATCCCCGGCCCCCCATCCCCGGCCCAGAGCCCGGCCCCCCATCTCCACCCCCCGCGCAGTGCCCGGCCCCCCATCTCCACCCCCCGCGCAGAGCCCGGCCCCCCATCCCCGGCCCAGAGCCCGGCCCCCCATCTCCACCCCCCGCGCAGAGCCCGGCCCCCCCACCCCCGCCCAGAGCCCGGCCCCCCATCTCCACCCCCCTCGGAGATCCCGGCCCCCCATCCCCCGCCCAGTGCCCAGCCCCCCATCTCCACCCCCCGCGCAGAGCCCGGCCCCCCATCTCCACCCCCCCGCGCAGAGCCCGGCCCCCCATCTCCACCCCCCGCGCAGAGCCCGGCCCCCCCGCCCCCGCCCAGAGCCCAGCCCCCCATCTCCACCCCCCGCGCAGAGCCCGGACCCCCATCCCCCGCCCAGAGCCCAGCCCCCCATCTCCACCCCCCGCCCAGAGCCCGGCCCCCCATCTCCACCCCCCGCGCAGAGCCCGGCCCCCCATCTCCACCCCCCCGCGCAGAGCCCGGCCCCCCATGCCCCGCCCAGAGCCCGGCCCCGCATCTCCACCCCCCGCGCAGAGCCCGGCCCCCCATCTCCACCCCCCGCCCAGAGCCCGGCCCCCCATCTCCACCCCCCGCGCAGAGCCCGGCCCCCCATCTCCACCCCCCGCGCAGAGCCCGGCCTCCCATCCCCCGCCCAGAGCCCGGCCCCCCATCTCCACCCCCCGCGCAGAGCCCGGCCCCCCATCTCCACCCCCCCGCGCAGAGCCCGGCCCCCCATCCCCCCCCCCCGGGCCTTGCCCGTCGTCCGATGACCCGCCCAGCTCCCGGCCGCGCATCTCCACCCCCCGCGCAGAGCCCGGCCCCCCATCTCCACCCCCCCGCGCAGAACCCCCCCATCTCCACCCCCCGCGCAGAGCCCAGCCCCCCATCTCCAGCCCCCGCGCAGAGCCCCCAGCCCCGCGCAGAGCCCGCCCCCCCTCTCCTCCCCCGCCCCCGCCCCCGCCATGCACAGAGCCCCGCTAACACTCCGCAGATCTCCCCCCCCCAAGACTCACCCTGCCCAACCCCCCAAACACACAGTCTCCAGCCCCGCCCCCACCACAGTCCGGGGGCCCCTTCCCGTGAGCAAAGCCGGCGCGTCCTGCCCGCCGCCGCCACGAGGGGGCGACACGCCCCTCCCCGGCTTGCGCGGGTGCGCAGCAGCCTGCGCCCTTGTCGGGCCCTGCGGCATCAGCCTGGAGCTGCCGCCTTGCAAAGACCCCGCTGCTCTGCGGGAGGAGCCGCCAGGTGATGGGGCTTTGGGCAGGTTCCACCCGCCCTGGACCAGCCCCGGGGCTGAGGGTGGAACAGGAGCTGGCACCTGTGAGAAGCCCAAACCCGCGATGCCGAGGGCAGGGACTCCCCCGGGGCAGGATTCAGTGCACATGCAGCAGCGCCTCAGCGTGGGGGGAAGGCCCCGGCCAGGCTGGGCTGGTGAGTCACTGCACCAGCGACGGCTCTGGTGCCACCTGAACGCGGCTGCGCCATGGCCCGGGCTCCTGGGGCGAGCTGGCATGGGGCAGGCCCAGGGCCCGTTTGGCTCCGTAAACCCGGCTCCCTAGAGGCCGGGTCAGAAATCGCCTGCTAGGGAGGGACGACCGCAGGGCTGTGGCGCTCGCCACAGGCTGCCTGGCCCGGGGCAGGACACGTACGCCAGGCCATGCCTCCCAGGGGGCAGGGCACTGCATGAGGGCACCTGGGTTCTAGTCCTGGCTTGGCCTCTCCCCGTTCTGGGCCTCTGCTCCCTCCCACCCGTGGGGCTTAGAACCAGCCCTGCTCAGCGTCGCTGAATCCAGCCCTGCAGGCCCAGTGCCTCAGTCTCCCAGGTGCAAGATGGAGGTGATTATCTGGGCAGTGGAAGAGTGTGTGTGACACATCCCTCTGGGGGCAGCCTGGCTCCTTAGCTCCAGCTGTTGTGACTCAGCTTGTAGCTCTGGCACTTGACAAGTTCAGCACCCGCAGCGTGTTGGCCAGTTGTGCTGGCTGTCACAGCAGCATAGCACCTGGCTGGCCCAGGGGCCCTGATCTGGGTTGGGGTCTGGGCAGCGCCCGGCCCGACGGGGCCCTGATCTCGGCCGGGGTCTGGGCAGCGCCCGGCGCAACGGGGCCCTGATCTCGGCTGGGGTCTGGGCAGCGCCCGACCCGATGGGGCCCTGATCTCGGCCGGGGTCTGGGCAGGAGCCCAATTCACCATTGCCCAGCTCCTCGCTCCCCTCGTGCAAAGTGAGCAGCAAACGCCAGCGGCTCCAAAGAGCGGCACAGTGGGGAACCGGCCTGTGGCAGCCTGGCCGTTGGGACCAGAGCCGGCTCTCCCAGTCAGAGCCAGGGCTCCCAATCCGGGACTTGAACCCACATCTCCCTGGCCCCGGGGAGTGACGTGAGCACCAGCCTCGCTGCTTGCGCCTGTGTCTCACGAGACGTTTCACAAGGTCTCTGTTTCCTTCCAGTACAGAACGAATCCGAACGCCAGAGAATCCAGAAACGTGGGGCTGGGAGAGACCTCGGGAGGTCACCGAGCTCAGCCCCCGGCGCGAGGCCGGGCCGAGTAAAGTGAGAGCAGCCCTGCCAGGGATTGGCCGACCGTCCTTAAACCCTCCAGCGCTGGGGATGCCAAGCCTCCCGGGGAGCCTGCTCCAGAGCGGCTCTGCCTGAGAGTTGGGAAGTTGTTCCTAAGCTCTCACCTACTTCTTCCCGGCTGCAGATGAAGCCCATTGCGGCTTCTCCTACCTCCAGGGAACACGGAGAACAACCGTCACTGTCCCCTCTGTGCCAGCCCTTAACGTATTCCAAGACTTACCAGGTCCCCCTTCAGTCTCCTTTTCTCCGGACTAAACAGGCCCCGGTTTCCTGGCGGTTCCTCGGAGCTCAGGTTCCCTGAACCTTTGATCATTCTGGCTACTCTGCTCTGGACTCGCCAGTGCGCCCAGAACTGGACTGAGGCCCCCCCGGTGCTGCGCATGGCAGGGAAACGACCCCCCACGCCTGTCGTTACACCTGGCCCCAGAACGATGCTCCTCTTTCTGGCTCAACTTGTGACCCACTGTGACCCCCGGATCCTTCTCAGCCGGGTCGTCCCCTCTCGGTGGTTGCCCCTTTGACTTTTCCTTCCCCAGAGCAGCACTTTGCACTGGTCTTTATTGAATTTCAGACCAACTCTCTAACTTGCCTAAACCTGCCTCCCACGTGCTCCCAGCCGGGTGTCACTCTCCAGTCCGTTACCCACGTCGTTAATGAACACACTGAACAATCCCGGCCCCAGAAGTGACCCCTGCAGGACCCCAGTAGACACCCCTCCCTGCTCGACAGCGAGAATGACGCTGGGGTCCCCTTCCAGCCGGCTGCGCCCCCTCCTGACAGTCATTTCATCCAGACCAACTTCCCCTAGCTTGCTCCTGAGAGCGGCACGTGGGGCTGTGTCGAAAGCCTGACGAAAACCAAGATCGATCACGTCCATCCACCAGGCCAGGAGCCGCGTCGAGGGACGAAAGGAGGGCGGTTTGGCAGGTCTGTCCTTGGGAAAGCCCTGCTGGCTATTCCTCCTACCCCCGCCAGCCGCCAGGTGCCGGCAGGCGGGTTGTTCCGTCACTTGGTCCAGTCCCTGTGCAGCTCCCGGCGTCAGAGTGCTCTGTCGTCCCTGGGTCCTCTGTGCTAGGGGCTCTGTTTGCCCTTCTGCCCTCCCGCAGGAGTCTCAAAGATCATTGCTAACGGCTCCAAGATTGCTGCAGCCAGTTCCTTAGGTGCCTCGGATGAATTTCCTCAGCTCCTGCCGACTTTAAGACACCTGAATATTCTTTAACTGCTTTGGCTTGCGCTCCTTCCCCCCAGCTGTTAACCTTTGGAACCTTTTGCCAAATGGAGTTCTTGTTTCCCAGCCAGCCCTGGCTGCTGGCGCCTTGTGCGCCAGGTTTCTGTCGCTGTCTCAGAGCCAAACGCCTCCTCAGCTGCTAGTGACGGGGCCGATCTCACATCCTCTCCAGCTGCACCCGCTTCCCAGCTCTAGATCACTCTCCAGAGGGGAACCGAGGTGCCTGCAGGGCAGAGATTTGCACAAGCTCCCCCAGCAGAGCTCTGCGCCCTACACTGCCTCACCACTGCCCCCTGGAACATGGCTACTGTCCAGGCTTTCTAACCTGCACAAAGCAAAGGCCCCCGCGCGCAGCGGAGACGGACCGGCACAGCCTGGCTGAAAGCTGCCCGCTTCCCAGGACCTCAGGCATTTGTACAAAATGCACTAGGGACCCCCTGCTAGGCCCGGTCCGAAGTGTTCTCCTCGCTAATTAAACTCCACTGGACTTGCCGAGCGAAATGAGCAGGGGCGCCATGCGTGCGGCACCAGCCCTGCTGTTTGGGTGCTCGGATCCGGCCCGACGCCCCGCGGGCAGCAAGGAGGCACCGCACGGTGCAGGGCCCAGCCCTGATGGGTAATTCCTAGCCCTCAGGAAACGGCCCCGCAGCTCCCATAGCTCGTGGGCCCCGGCTGCACCCAGACGAGGCGCGAGAGGTCGGGCGACGTGGGAGCTCCCTGAAGTTATTAGGATAAATGGACAAAGGAAATACCAAGGAAAGAGCTCGGCAATGAAGCAGCTGGCGAGCCGCAGAGGCAGCCAGGGCCACATGAATTTCGCAGCCATGGGGTCTGGCTCCCGACCCCCCCAGGCTGCAAAGCTAAGTTCAGAGCCTCAGCTCTCCTGTCAGATCCCTCACGGCTGCAAAGAAACCCTCCACGACGCACCCGCCCGCCCGCCCGCCCGCCCTGCAAAGCCCCAAGCACGTGCTTAGCTCTCTGCTGCCGTGGGGCTGTGCAGGGAGAGGGGGCGGGACGTGAGCCGGTCTGGTAGTGGCTTCGTTCACTGGTGTGGTTCAGCAGGCCGGGATCGGGGCTGGCCCGTCCTGCTCCGGGGCTGATGGCGCCCAGTGCCCCGGGACAGGCCCTCGGCCCACACGGCCGGCTGGGGAATGAAGGGCAAGGACAGGTCATTACAGCAACAAGCCGGGGAATGAAACTGACGCCAGAGGCAGCCACCTCTGTGACTCCTTCCTGCGGTGGCTCAGGGCAGAGTGCGGCCGCCGGGGTGAGGGCAGTACCGGCCCCCAGAGCCACAGCTAATGTCCAGCAGCACCTAGCGAGCGCGAGCCCTGCCCCGAGGGCTCAGAGACACCGCCAGCGTTGGGAGCCCTGCGTTACAGGCACAGCGGGAAGGAGAGAAATAGGCAGGGACTCACCCCAGGCAGTGACCGGCAGAGCCAGGATTTGAACCCAGAGCTCCCGTCCTGCATCCAGCCCCACCCAACTGCCCCAGCTAGTTCCACTGCCCCAGGGAGCCCTTTCTGCTGGCCTGGGTGACGCGGCCTGGCAGCACGAGGCACATGGAGGCGGCTCTCCCCCCGCCACCCCCCCCCGGCTTCCCTTGGCAGCACGAGGCACATGGAGGCGGCTCCCCCCGCCCCCCCTGGCTTCCCTTGCCCTGGGCGGACACGGAAAGGTCACTGCATCCTCTTGCAGCCCCGCTGCTCACGCGTCTGCTCCAGTCACTTCACTACCCGGGGGGGCCAATCCACGGAGCAATCGAAAGCTGCTTCCCTCCCACCAACCTCTGTGAGCCCTGGCAACTGGGCAAGGCAGGAATCCCCCGTTCCAGCAAGCCAGGGGCTTTTCCAGCCAGCGGCTCCCTGGGGGGGCTCCGGAGAGAAGGGAAAGCTCTGGGCTTCGCACAGCAGCCTGCGTTCCTGGGGGATGCAGAGCCTTCGAGGTTCCCCGGGGACAGAGGCTCGACGTCCAGGGCTCGGGAGCTGAGTGGCGTGAACACCCCCCCCACACGCACCCCCTGCCACGCCGTGTGAAACTCACTCAGGGTGAGGTCACCAACTCAGGCCCCGCAGGAGCCAACGCTCCCCCCCTCGAGGGGAAACAGGGCGGCGGGGGTGGGGAGAAACCATGCACTGAAACCCATGTGAAATTCAACCCCCAACACATCCAGCCAGGAGCCACGGAACCAGGAAAACACCACAGAGCCCTTCAGAGGCACAACCGCTGGGGTTTAACCACGGCTTTACCGACTCCCTTTCCTGGCCCCATTACTACGGCAGCACCTAGAGGCTTTGGCTGTTGTGCCGGGCGCTGCCCAGACACAGGGAGATACAGGCCCTGCCTCCGAGAGCCCGGGTCCTACCCAGACAGTTCTTAGGGCTGTGGCAGATCCTAGCGGTCCCGGCACAGATATGCAGATAGGAAGAGATTTCCCCTGCCCTGCCCAGCTCACTGTTTGACTGGACGGGACAAAGGGTGTGAGGGGAAACCGAGGCACAGAGCAGGGAAGTGGCTGATTGAGGTCTCCCAGCAGGTCAGTGACAGAACCCAGCTTGCCTGGGCCCCAGTCCAGTGCCTGGCCCACTAGACCCCTTGCTTGCCGAGCTCTGCCCCCGCCTGTGCCAAGCAGGATTTCCCCAGCCCACACTTCCCATGGCAGCAGCCAGGATGTGATCGTGCCCCTCAGCTCCCCAGGCAGTCCTGGCCCCCGGCGCGGCAGGGAAGATCGACGGCCGGCTGGGGGGGGTGATTAATACCCACGACCCTGAGGCTCGCACTCTGAGAAGCTCCCCCCGGGATCCTGCCAGAGGTGCCCATTTATCGCCGTCCAGGCGCTTGGCAGAGTCTATCGCAAGGGAAGAAGGAAACTGCCCTGCTTGGCTCTGGCTCTGACACACACTGACTCCCACCCCCAGGGCAGCCCCAGGCGTTAGACCCCACTGACTCGCCAGGCGCTGCACGGAGCTAGGGCCAGCCCCGGCCCAGGCGACACCAACACAGGGGGGGAGGGGAAACTGAGGCAGCGAGTGAGGCATGGACAGCAGGGAACAGAACCCAGGGGTCCTGCCCACACGGCCAGCCCCTAAGCACCAGAGCACCCCCAGTGAGGCTGGGCTCGAACTGCAGCACAGCGCCTCCCGGCGGCCACTGAGAGAGCTAGTCCCGGAGCCAGGCCGTGATCCCAGCTCTCCCAAGGGCCCCTACTCACTAGAGTACCCGTCCTCTCTCCTGCCGTCTCCTCTCCAGGACAAGGACTGTGCCAGGCTGCCCCCAGCCCCCAGCGCCGCCAGCCACCTGAGTGCGAACCTGCCCAACCCCCCAGCTGCTGCAGCCATCCCAGGGGGGTGCAGGTTGTCATCTCCAGGGAAAGGAGCCGGGGCGGGGCCGGGGCTACGCGCCCGCCACCTCGGCCCCAGGCCCAGCCTTCCACCGGCTGCGTCCCGGGGCGGGGCCGGGGCTACGCGCCCGCCACCTCGGCCCCAGGCCCAGCCTTCCACCGGCTGCGTCCCGGGGCGGGGCCGGGGCTACGCGCCCGCCACCTCGGCCCCAGGCCCAGCCTTCCCCCGGCTGCGTCCCGGGGCGGGGCCGGGGCCACGCGCCCGCCACCTCGGCCCCAGGCCCAGCCTTCCACTGGCTGCGTCCCGGGGCGGGGCCGGGGCCACGCGCCCGCCACCTCGGCCCCAGGCCCAGCCTTCCACCGGCTGCGTCCCGGGGCGGGGCCGGGGCCACGCGCCCGCCACCTCGGCCCCAGGCCCAGCCTTCCACCGGCTGCGTCCCGGGGCGGGGCCGGGGCTACGCGCCCGCCACCTCGGCCCCAGGCCCAGCCTTCCACCGGCTGCGTCCCGGGGCGGGGCCGGGGCTACGCGCCCGCCACCTCGGCCCCAGGCCCAGCCTTCCACCGGCTGCGTCCCGGGGCGGGGCCGGGGCCACGCGCCCGCCACCTCGGCCCCAGGCCCAGCCTTCCACCGGCTGCGTCCCGGGGCGGGGCCGGGGCTACGCGCCTGCCGCTGAAAACGGCCTGTCACGCAGACCTCCCAGCGCAGAGGAACGGCTGCTCTAATGGCTTCTTCTGGCGACATTTCACTGCTGAGCTCTTGCCTATCATTCCTGAGCAGCACCTTGGGTCCAATTACCGCACTCACGCTTAGCATAATGTTAACTCGGCTTAATTAGCCTGAGAGTTAACGCTGACAACCAATGGTGGTGCAGCTCCAGTAGTCACCTCCCAGGCTGGCAGCTGCCCCTCTAGCAAACAGACACACATCTCCACGGCCTAGCCAGCCCCCAGGCCAATCAGTCACATCTGCACTGGCAGCCCTTGGGAGCTCGAGACCCCAGGGGCTTTGCTTAAAGCCCCAGCTCCTGGAGTCATGTGAATGGGGGAGATTCGCAGCTTGCATTGAAAAAAGCAAAGTCAGTTTCTGGCCCTTTTGGCTGTAGATAAAAGCTTGGAATGCCACCCCTCATTAGAGCCACTGAATGACAGATGTTGTGGTTCATTAGCGATTCCAAACGCTTTTTTAAAATTCTCGTTGCAGGTCGTACTGAAAAGGACATTTTTCAAAATTTTCAGTGAAGCAAAAAGTTGAAGACAATTGTTTCGGGTTGAACTAAACACTTTGTTTCTGTTGGGACCCTGTGAAATGTTTGTGATTCACTTTTAACGAACGGGGGGGAAAATGCTGAACCCAAACGTTATTTCAAACCAAGATTTCACTTCTGCTGAACGGGGCTGAGCCCCGGGGAAACGCTGCCCAGGATCACGCCAGCAGCCAGGGCAGAGCTGGGGCCTTAACCACCCGAGCGTCCCTAGTTCCAAACTCTGGCATCACCTCCCACGAACTAGACCCAAACTCCCTTCTTTGCGGATAATCAGAAAGCTCCTGCCTTTGGCATCATCTCCCCATCTCCCCTTCCCACATTGTCACAGGCTGCTCAAAAGGGACTTCGACCAGGATTTTCTCGTTTTTTAGTCTTCTGTGGCAGAATCAGTGCTGCAGCCCTGGCCAGGGGCCCCGGGCTGCGAGAGGAACAGGCAGGGGATGCAACTGGCTTGTCTGAGCTCATGACAAAGGCCCAGAGGTAACCAGCATGAACCGCAGCTCCCCCAGCGCGTATCATCCTCCGCGGGCTTGGGAACGCGGCCCGGGCCCCAGGGGAGGTGAAATGACTGGAACAAACAGGGAACCTTGAAGGAACAAGGACTTTGCTTCTCCAGTGTCAAAAGACGATTGATTCCCAGCTGATGAGTGGGAGGTTCAACGTTCAGCCGCCGCCGCCCACGGTTCAGACAAATCCCCACTGGGGGCCCAAAGCTAATCGGGCTTCCCAGGCCTGCGAGAGCTATTTGGGGGCTCCCCCCAAACCCCGCGACAAATAAACACGCTTTGGCCCAGCTCCTCCAGCCCGCGCCTGCCAGGAAGCAGCAATTCCAGCCTCCGCTGCCGTCCTCCCTTGCCCCGCACAAGCGAGGGAGCGGATCTGCCGGGCTGGTGGGTTCGCCCAGCCCCAGGGAAGGAGAGAAGGAGCCAGGCCCCTGCTGGTCTCTGCATGCGACGGGTCGTGGTGCCCACCCCGCGAAGGGAGTTGCCTTGGCGCCTGCATGGCCCCGCGGGTGTAACTGTCTCCCAGCCCTGACCCCGCCACAGGGCACCGAGCGGCAGCAGGATTATGGGCCAGGATCCCCCGCGGGTGCGGGGGGGCAGGAAGAAGATGATGGTTTTAGGGAGATTTCCACCGTGCCCAATAAATCTCTATTTGAGCCGAATAAACCACGTAGTGCAGCTGGGCTGAGAGCTAGATTAAATCACCACTCGCCCTGGATCAGAGAGACCCTGAGAGACCCTCCCTTGTGCCCCCCTCCTCCCCCCGTGCTGCCCCCGCACCCCAGCGCCGGCCCCTTAGCCAGAGGAGGCTGGTCTGCAGGGCCCACCCTTGGCAGGCCACAAGCACTGCTGAGACCGGACTGCAGGGGGCGCTGGCCTGACCAGCCCTTCCCCGGGTGTTTGCACACTCAGAGCACAACCAGCCCTTCCCCCGCATGTTTGCACGCTCAGAGCACAACCAGCCCTTCCCCCGGGTGTTTGCACGCTCAGAGCACAATCAGCCCTTCCCCCGGGTGTTTGCACGCTCAGAGCACAACCAGCCCTTCCCCCGGGTGTTTGCACGCTCACAGCACAACCAGCCCTTCCCCCGGGTGTTTGCACGCTCAGAGCACAACCAGCCCTTCCCCCGGGTGTTTGCACGCTCAGAGCACAACCAGCCCTTCCCCCGGGTGTTTGCACGCTCAGAGCACAATCAGCCCTTCCCCCGGGTGTTTGCACACTCAGAGCACAACCAGCCCTTCCCCCGGGTGTTTGCACACTCAGAGCACAACCAGCCCTTCCCCCGCATGTTTGCACGCTCAGAGCACAACCAGCCCTTCCCCTGGGTGTTTGCACGCTCAGAGCACAACCAGCCCTTCCCCCGAGTGTTTGCACGCTCAGAGCACAACCAGCCCTTCCCCCGGGTGTTTGCACACTCACAGCACAACCAGTCCTTCCCCCGGGTGTTTGCACACTCAGAGCACAACCAGCCCTTCCCCCGCATGTTTGCACGCTCAGAGCACAACCAGCCCTTCCCCTGGGTGTTTGCACGCTCAGAGCACAACCAGCCCTTCCCCCGAGTGTTTGCACGCTCAGAGCACAACCAGCCCTTCCCCCGGGTGTTTGCACGCTCAGAGCACAACCAGCCCTTCCCCCGGGTGTTTGCACACTCAGAGCACAACCAGCCCTTCCCCCGCATGTTTGCACGCTCAGAGCACAACCAGCCCTTCCCCCGGGTGTTTGCACACTCAGAGCACAACCAGCCTTTCCCCCGCATGTTTGCACGCTCAGAGCACAACCAGCCCTTCCCCCGGGTGTTTTCACGCTCAGCACAACCAGCCCTTCCCCCGGGTGTTTGCACACTCAGAGCACAACCAGCCCTTCCCCCGGGTGTTTGCACACTCAGAGCACAACCAGCCCTTCCCCCCCATGTTTGCACGCTCAGAGCACAACCAGCCCTTCCCCCGGGTGTTTGCAAACTCAGAGCACAACCAGCCCTTCCCCCGGGTGTTTGCACACTCAGAGCACAACCAGCCCTTCCCCCGCATGTTTGCATGCTCAGAGCACAACCAGCCCTTCCCCCGGGTGTTTGCATGCTCAGAGCACAACCAGCCCTTCCCCCGGGTGTTTGCAAACTCAGAGCACAACCAGCCCTTCCCCCGGGTGTTTGCACACTCAGAGCACAACCAGCCCTTGCCCCGGGTGTTTGCACACTCAGAGCACAACCAGTCCTTGCCCCGGGTTTTTGCACGCTCAGAGCACAACCAGCCCTTCCTCCGGGTGTTTGCACGCTCAGAGCACAACCAGATCTTCCCCCGGGTGTTTGCAAACTCAGAGCACAACCAGCCCTTGCCCCGGGTGTTTGCACGCTCAGAGCACAACCAGCCCTTCCCCCAGGTGTTTGCAAGCCCAGAGCACAACCAGCCCTTTCCCCGGGTGTTTGCAAACTCAGAGCACAACCAGCCCTTCCTCTGGGTGTTTGCACACACAGAGCACAACCAGCCCTTCCTCCGGGTGTTTGCACACACAGAGCACAACCAGCCCTTCCCCCGGGGTTTTGCACGCTCAGAGCATAACCAGCTCTTTCCCCGGGTGTTTGCAAACTCAGAGCACAACCAGCCCTTCCTCTGGGTGTTTGCACACACAGAGCACAACCAGCCCTTCCTCCGGGTGTTTGCACACACAGAGCACAACCAGCCCTTCCCCCGGGTGTTTGCACTCTCAGAGCACAACCAGCCCTTTCTCTGGGTGTTTGCACACTCAGAGCACAACCAGATCTTCCCCCGGGTGTTTGCACGCTCAAGGCACGATAACCAGCCCTTCCCCCGGGTATTTGCATGCTCAAGGCACGATAACCAGCCCCCTGGGTGTTTGCACACTCAGGGCAGGCTAACCAGCCCCTCCCCCGGTGTATTTGCGCACACACACCGTGATCCCCCCGTGCCCTACCTGTCCGGCTCGGCGTGGGTGATGGCGATGCGGGGCGGGATGCACAGGGGCAGGGTGGTCGGCCTCTGGACGCTGTCAGGCTCCGGCGATCGTGCCCGGTCCAGGGGTCTCCATGGTGGCACCTGCAGGCTGGAGGAGAGGCGGCGCCGGCCGCGCCGCAGGTCCGTGCCCAGCATGCTGCCAGCGGTGTAGGAGCGGCTGCAGAGCCCGGGGTCCAGCAGGTCCTTGGGCTTCTGCCAATCAGAGCAGAGAGCAAGCGTCAGGCCAAGGGCTGGGGGGGGCGCGACCCATGACCTTTCCTCACCCTCCATCTCCTAGAGGGCCCTGTGCCCCATTCCCTGCCCCCTGGAGACGGCCAGGCCCTGCCCTGGGGCCGGATGGCAGCTGGCGCCCCCAGAGGGGACAGGCCCTGCCCCATTCCCTGCCCCCTGGAGACAGCCAGGCCCTGCCCTGGGGCCGGATGGCAGCTGGCCCCCCAGAGGGGACAGGCCCTGCCCCATTCCCTGCCCCCTAGAGACAGCCAGGCCCTGCCCTGGGGCCGGATGGCAGCTGGCCCCCCAGAGGGGACAGACCCCTGCCCCATTCCCTGCCCCCGGAGACAGCCAGGCCCTGCCCTGGGGCCAGATGGCAGCTGGCCCCCCAGAGGGGACAGGCCCTGCCCCATTCCCTGCCCCCCTGGAGACAGCCAGGCCCTGCCCTGGGGCCAGATGGCAGCTGGCCCCCCAGAGGGGACAGGCCCTGCCCCATTCCCTGCCCCCTAGAGACAGCCAGGCCCTGCCCTGGGGCCGGATGGCAGCTGGCCCCCCAGAGGGGACAGACCCCTGCCCCATTCCCTGCCCCCGGAGACAGCCAGGCCCTGCCCTGGGGCCAGATGGCAGCTGGCCCCCCAGAGGGGACAGGCCCTGCCCCATTCCCTGCCCCCTAGAGACAGCCAGGCCCTGCCCTGGGGCCGGATGGCAGCTGGCCCCCCAGAGGGGACAGACCCCTGCCCCATTCCCTGCCCCCGGAGACAGCCAGGCCCTGCCCTGGGGCCAGATGGCAGCTGGCCCCCCAGAGGGGACAGGCCCCTGCCCGTTGCCGTTGTGCTGTTGTTTACCAGCCCATCTCAGAGGCGGGTGGAGGGAGGCTGAAGCGGACGTTATGCTCAGCATCGTCAGGCTGCACTAATCAGCCCCCTGCCCCTCTCGACTGCGGGGGGAGCTAAGGATAGAATCCGGTTCTCAGCTGCGGCTGCTCACACAGCTGGAGGGGACACGACCCCGCTCGGGGCTGGAGGGGACACGGCCCCTGTGCCGAGTAACCTGGGCCTCGGCGCCAGTGTCGAGAGGCGACCCGGGTGGCTCAGGGGTGGGGATGGGGCGCGGGGCCTTTCGCCTGCAGGGGGCGCTGGCTCCCACCGGTCCCAGGGCGGGGACTGGCTGGCTCAGGGGGGCAGGGAATGGGACATGGGGCCTGTCACATGGGGGCAGCGCCCCCACCCCGCTCCCTGCGGCGCCCCCTGGAGTCACACGGGGGCAGCGCCCCCACCCCGCTCGCTGCGGCGCCCTCTGGAGTCACACGGGGGCAGCGCCCCCACTCCGCTCCCTGCGGCGCCCCCCGGAGTCACACGGGGGCAGCGCCCCCACTCCGCTCCCTGCGGCGCCCCCCGGAGTCACACGGGGGCAGCGCCCCCACTCCGCTCCCTGCGGCGCCCCCCGGAGTCATACGGGGGCAGCGCCCCCACCCCACTCCCTGCGGTGCCCCCTGGAGTCACACGGGGGCAGCGCCCCCACCCCGCTCCCTGCGGGGCCCCCCGGAGTCATACGGGGGCAGCGCCCCCACCCCACTCCCTGCGGTGCCCCCTGGAGTCACACGGGGGCAGCGCCCCCACCCCGCTCCCTGCGGCACGGCGCCCCCTGGAGTCACACGGGGGCAGCGCCCCCACCCCACTCCCTGCGGCGCCCCCTGGAGTCACACGGGGGCAGCGCCCCCACCCCGCTCCCTGCGGCGCCCCCCGGAGTCACACAGGGGCAGCGCCCCCACCCCGCTCCCTCAGGGCAGCGCCCCCCGGAGTCATACGGGGGCAGCGCCCCCACCCTGCTCCCTGCGGCACGGCGCCCCCCGGAGTCACATGGGGGCAGTGCACCCACCCCGCTCCCTGCGGCACAGCGCCCCCCGGTGTCACACGGGGGCAGTGCACCCCCCCGCTTCCTCAGGGCGGCGCCCCCCGGAGTCACACGGGGGCAGCGCTGGTTCAGAGGGCCCCTTACATTCCCACAAACCTTTGGGCGGCCGCTGCCCCACGAGGCCCCCGCTGAGCCATCCCCAGACCGGGGGGGTCTGTCAGCGCCCGGCCAGGACGGGGCAGTGCAGGGCAAGGAGGGGAAGTCCCAGGCCTGGGGCCCGGCCCTCGCTGCCCCCCCCAGCAAACAAACAGGCTGGGCCAGGGCAGAACGGCCTCGTGGGACACCCAGCGGGGACCTGTCTGCTGAGCGGGGCTGGCCAGAGGGTGGGAGACGCTGCCAGGACACACCGGGTCCTTCCCCTGCCTCGCACATAGCAACGGGGCCATCGCCGCAGGCTCCCTCTCCAGCCGGAGCCGGCTCCCCCGCAGCAGACAAGGCAGGGACCAGCAGCTGGGAGCTCCCAGGCTGGGGCACAGGTGGGGAAGGCAGCAGAGCCAGCACGGAGCGAGGTGACTGGGGTCCTTCGGAGCTGCCCCAGATATGGGGGCACCAGCACCGCCCCCTTCTAGGCCCAGTTCGGGGAGGGGCGCAGGGTCCAGTGGCTGGAGGACCTGAGGGGTCAGGACTCCTGGGTTCTATCCCAGCTCTGGGAAGAGAGTGGGGGTCTAGTGGGATAGCGCGGTGGGGGGCTGAGAGCCAGGACTCCTGGGTTCTATCCTGGCTCTGGGGAGCGGAGGGGTCTAGTGGGTTAGAGGGGGGCCGAGAGCCAGGACTCCTGGGTTCTATCCTGGCTCTGGGGAACGGAGGGGTCTAGTGGGTTAGATGGGGGCCGGGAGCCAGGACTCCTGGGTTCTATCCTGGCTCTGGGGAGCAGAGGGGTCCAGTGGGTTAGATGGGGGCCGGGAGCCAGGACTCCTGGGTTCTATCCTGGCTCTGGGGAGCAGAGGGGTCTAGTGGGTTAGATGGGGGCCAGGAGCCAGGACTCCTGGGTTCTATCCTGGCTCTGGGGAGCAGAGGGGTCCAGTGGGTTAGATGGGGGCCGGGAGCCAGGACTCCTGGGTTCTATCCTGGCTCTGGGGAGCAGAGGGGTCTAGTGGGTTAGATGGGGGCCGGGAGCCAGGACTCCTGGGTTCTATCCTGGCTCTGGGGTGCAGAGGGGTCTAGTGGGTTAGAGGGGGGCCGGGAGCCAGGACTCCTGGGTTCTATCCTGGCTCTGAGGAGCAGAGGGGTCTAGTGGGTTAGAGGGGGGCCGGGAGCCAGGACTCCTGGGTTCTATCCTGGCTCTGAGGAGCAGAGGGGTCTAGTGGGTTAGAGGGGGGCCGGGAGCCAGGACTCCTGGGTTCTATCCTGGCTCTGAGGAGCAGAGGGGTCTAGTGGGTTAGAGGGGGGCTGGGAGCCAGGACTCCTGGGTTCCCCTCCTTGGTTCTCACAGGGGAACCCAGGCTGGGTACGACCCCTCTGCTGAAGCACTGATGCTGGTTATCATCACTCAGCACCGAGCTCCCCGTCCAGCCCTATCTGAACTCGGTTTTTTAATTAGAAAATGTAATTAAACGGCGGAGAGACCCGGGGGAGGGAATTAGTGGAAATAACTCATTCAACTGGGCGGGCATGGACGGGCAGCGCTGCCCTCTAGTGGACAGAAAGGGAATCACATCTCCCGGGTTTCCCCAGGCGCCCCCATCTCTGCAGCAGGGAACAGCTGTGTATCCTAGTCCTTCCACTGCCAGCAGGGATTCTCCAGCAGCTCAGGCAGGGGGCGGGGCTCTGTGTCCCACCTCCCAGGAGATGCCAGCCGGGACACTGATGAGTTCACCAGATCCCAAGGCCACAAACCGTCTGAGCTCCGTGACAGGCCGACATGGCCCAAATCTGCAGCCAGAGCAACACAAACACTCCAAGGACAGAAACTGGGGAATCCCGCAGGCAAAGGGGGGGCTCCCCAGTTCCCACAGAAGGGGGAGGGAACAGAGCCAAAACCTGTCTCTGATCATTGCTACTATTACAATAGCTCTTTGACACCGCAGCCGAGATCAGGGCCCCGTCGCGCCAGGCGCTGCCCAGACACCGGCCGAGATCAGGGCCCTGTCGCGCCAGGCGCTGCCCAGACACCGGCCGAGATCAGGGTCCCATCGCGCCAGGCGCTGCCCAGACCCCAACCAAGATCAGGGCCCCGTCGCGCCAGGCGCTGCCCAGACACCGGCCGAGATCAGGGTCCCGTCGCGCCAGGCGCTGCCCAGACCCCAATCGAGATCAGGGCCCCGTCGCGGCGGGCGCTGCCCAGACACCGGCCGAGATCAGGGCCCCGTCGCACCAGGCGCTCCCCAGACACCGGCCGAGATCAGGGCCCCGTCGGGCCGGGCGCTGCCCAGACCCCAGCCGAGATCAGGGCCCTGTCGCGCCGGGCGCTGCCCAGACCCCGGCCGAGATCAGGGCCCTGTCGTGCTGGGCGCTGCCCAGATCCCAGCCGAGATCAGGGCCCCGTCGCGCCAGGCGCTGCCCAGATATCGGCCGAGATCAGGGCCCCGTCACGCCGGGCGCCGCCCAGACCCCAGCCGAGATCAGGGCCCCGTCGCGCCGGGCGCTGCCCAGACCCCAGCCGAGATCAGGGCCCCGTCACGCCGGGCGCCGCCCAGACCCCAGCCGAGATCAGGGCCCCGTCGCGCCGGGCGCTGCCCAGACCCCAGCCGAGATCAGGGCCCCGTCGGGCCAGGCGCCGCCCAGACACCGGCCGAGATCAGGGCCCCGTCGGGCCGGGCGCCGCCCAGACCCCGGCCGAGATCAGGGCCCTCTTATGCTGGACTCTGTGCAGACCACGAACTTTGTTGTGCCGGGAGCTGCCCACGTCTCTGCCTCACAGATCATCCTAAAGGCAGCTCCTGCTCTGTGTAGAGACCCCCGCAGAGGAGCGGGAAGCTCCAGGCCTTGGGCGCAGACACCTTAGGCGCCTGGGTACCAGAATCCCTGCCCTCTGGCCTCTGCCCAGCGCAGGGGTGCGGAGGTGGCTGACCGGGGGCATATAACCCCAAGCCCACCATGTCCGTCCATTTGCCTGGAACCAGCCCAGGTTCCCCAGGGGCATTTTCTTAATAAACTGACATAATTGGTGTGAGTATAAGGGGGCTGTTTACCCCTCGTTAACCCCCAGCCCGGCACCGGGTGTGCCAGCTCTTGGATAACGCCAGCACGCCGGCCCCCTGCGAGACGCTTGGCGGGACACAGGGAGAACGCGCAGCACCTGGCCACGGCGTGAGACCGCGCTCAGCACACACGGTGTCAGGCCGCCCGCCCGCCCGCCCGCCCACTGAGGCATCGACCAGAGACAGCGGCTGAGCCTGAGACGCGAACACGCTGCAGCCACCACACAGACCAGCTGAGGGGGGCAGGGCGACTCTGTGATGCTGCAGGGCCCGGGGAGCCAGGAAGCAGGGGGCAGGGCACGGGGGGCCCAGCTCAGGGACCCCGGGGCTGCCTCGGGGAGGGATAAGAGAGCCCAGGCCCAGCCGGTTGCAGCATTGGATCGTGCCTGGGAGCCCTCGCTGCCCCGGGGTGCTGGGAGACCCGCCCAGCGGGGGTGGCACGGAAAGTCCTGCCCACCAGCCTAGGGCCTTAACTACGTCCTCCCCCTCCAGCCGGGGCCCCCTTGGAGCCTGCAGCTCCCCCCAGGCACCCAGCCTGGGGGAGCCCACGGAGGCGCCCACAGCCCTGGCCCTGGCCCTGGCCCTGGCCCTGGTGGGTGTTGTCCACGTGCCTGCCAAGGGGACTGGCTGGCTGGGACGGGGCCTTTCCCCTCTAGGGGGCGCTGGCTCCGATCCGGGCCTGGTCAGTGCCTCCTGCCGCCTGCTCACCCATTGCAGGGGGCAGCTCCCTGCCAGGCCGCACCCCAAGAGGGACGTCGAGGCTGGAGGGGACACCCCCCGGTGCCGCGCTCACCTCGTCCGCCGTCACAGCCAGGACACTCCGGCTCTTCTTCATGTGCCCTCTGCTCTCAGCCCGGCGGCCCCAGGACGCAGGGCGAGGGCCGGGGTTAAACGCTGCTCTCTCCTGGCTGCCTGGAGCCTGAAAGACAGTGACGGGGGTGGGGGCGTTAGATCCTGGCTGCCCCATCCCCCCGCCACGATTCCCCAGCAACAGGGGCCCCCTGCAGACAAGTCCCTTAGGACAGGATCCTGCCCCATCCCCTCCAAATCCCTGGCCTCACCCACCCCCCACTAGACCCCACTCCCCTCCCAGAGCTGGGAACAGAACCCAGGAGTCCTGGCTCCCAGTCCCAGCCCCCAGCGGTGAGGGGAACGGGCGCAGACCCAGGACGGGCAGGGGTTGTGCATGTCACAGGACCAGACCAGGTGCCCTCTGGTGCATGCCCAACTCAGACCAACCCTCAACGTCTCTCTCCACCCCCCATGCCCGGGTGCAGCCTCCCCAGTGGGCGATTTGATGAGCTAACGACCCCAGCTCAGGAGAGGCCGGGCCGTAAAATTCATCCCAGAAACACCCTTGTGCGAAATGTGGCGGCAGGTTCACTTAGTTCACTCCGACCCTGCCGCAGAGGACCTAGCGGGAGGGCCGGCAGGACGGGTGCTGTGTAATGTGGACACACCGTACATGTGAACGCCTGCACAGCCCTGCACACGTGCACAACCGGAACTGTCTGCACCGTGCACACACATTTCCACTGCCCGGCGCGACGGGGCCCTGATCTCGGCCGGGGTTCGGGCGGCACCCGGCGCGACGCGGCCCTGATCTCGGGCGGGGTCTGGGCAGCGCCCGGCGCGACGGGGCCCTAATCTCGGCCGGGGTCTGGGCGGCGCCCGGCGCGACGGGGCCCTGATCTCGGGCGGGGTCTGGGCAGCGCCCGGCGCGACGGGGCCCTGATCTCGGCCGGGGTCTGGGCGGCACCCGGCGCGACGGGGCCCTGATCTCGGGCGGGGTCTGGGCAGCGCCCGGCGCGACGGGGCCCTGATCTCGGCCGGGGTCCGGGCAGCGCCCGGCGCGACGGGGCCCTGATCTCGGCCGAGGTCTGGGCAGCGCCCGGCGCGACGGGGCCCTGATCTCGGCCGGGGTCCAGGCAGCTCTACCATAATATAAATAATTAAAAACACCACGTGGCTCCCAAGAAGGGCTGAGATGGGACTGTGGGGAATACTTGTCTCAGCCCCAGTCGAGGATCAGCTGGTTCTGGGGGTGGAGGAAGGCGAGGGAAGGATCCGTGCATGGGTGAGATGTCACTCTCAGCAGCGACTGTGCCAAGCAGGTCTCACCTGGCACTTGTTCATTCTTTACGGTTCTCACCTGCCTGGGGTTGTATTTAACCAGGACGCCGCTGCCGGGAAGCGTCTGTCTCTCAATCGCCCTCCAGCCAGGGGAAACGAGGCCAGTCAGCAGCCTCTGAGCTGCCCTTCCAAGACAGGTGCAACTCCCCCAAACCCTACCCCGGAGCCCCAGGAGCCTCGCAACAGAGCCCCACCCTCAGCTGGCAGCTCACGGAGCTGTGCAGGCAGGGGCATCCCACTTGCCTCTCCCCCCGGGCCAAGGGGCACCAGGCAGAGGTGTTCTCCTGGGAACAGCAGGGCAGGGCCCAGGGAGCGGTGCAGGGTGGACGCTGGGAGAGCTTTGGCAAGGCCGCCCCGTCCTGCAGCTCCTGCACTTGTTTCTAACCCCCAGCAGCCCGGGACAGGCCTGCAACGGGGCCCGTGGGCCTGGGGCTACCAGGGCAAGCCCAGTAGGGAGCCGCATGGGCCCCGCGCTGAGCCAACGGGGGAACCGCGTCAGACAGACTTCGGAGAGCCCTGCGGCTCGCCAGCCGGGGCCAGGGACTCCCCCAGAGATGGCCGTGCTGGAGAGAGAAGGGCGGGGAAAAGGGGGCTCTGGGGCAGGCTAGGCTGCTGTCAACCAGAGAGCGAGGAGGCCAAAGGAGGATGGGCTCAGGCTGCCCCAACCCCAGCAAAGTGTCCAGACGATCGGCAGATTTGGGCTCTGTCAGACCAACCCCACGTCGGGATTCCTCCCTGAGTCCCGGGGCCATCCCAGCAGCACCTAGCGGCTGTAGATCAGAGCCCTGTCCGGCCCCAGAGAGTCCAGCGAGATCGGGAATAGGACGAGAAACAGGGGAAGGGACTGGCCTAGGTCACGCAGCGGGTGAGCGGCAGAGCCAGGAATAGAACCCAGGAGTCCTGAGTCCCCACCCACCAGCCCATTCTGCTCTCTGCTGGCTACAAGACACACAGAGAAGATTCTTCCCACCCAGGGGCCGTTCCGTGGTGCCAGGGGGGCGCAGGGGTAGGCAGGATCCCAGAGCGGCACGGAACCCAAACGCCGTCTCTCCCGCTCTCCCTTATTTCAATACCACCGCTCTCAGCTCCCGTTGTAGCGCTGCAAAAACAGCCCCTGGCCCGGGGCCCAGAGTCAGCGCCGAGCCGGGGAGGAGCGGGCCAAGGAGCCTTCGCGGAGTCAATCCCCTGCACGAAGCAGCAGACTGAGGAGTTATTTCCTGAATAATGAATTGTTTAACTCCATTGCATACACGGGGGCGGGGGCGGGGGGGGGGCCGCGGCGGAAGCACTGCGGTGACGCTGCTCAGCGGGGCAGGGCCGTCGTTCAAAGGATGCTCTGAGTTCGCAAAGAGCGCTCGGGGGCCCAACCCGGGTCTGAATGCAGAACCCGCTGGGCCAGGCACAGACCCTTGGCACTAAGGAGGATCTCAGCTGGCAGCAGCAGGAGGTTGTTACCCTGCAGTGGCTCAGGAATGCGTGCACGCGCACACACCCCCACACCCCCTCTCTCTCCCCTGGCTGACAGCACTAGTACACTGTTATACACACCTCCAGTGGGAAGCCCAGCGACACTCTGCAGACACTGGAGGGCGGAAGGCATCCTCGGAGCATGGCCGTGCCAGGCCACACAGCCCATCCGAGTGATGCCAGCTAGCAGCCTTCATCTGCCTCCTCAGCAGGCCATTTTCCTACATAACTGCACCACTGCACTCCCCAGGGCCGCCGCCCCCTGCTGGATCGAAGCCAGTGCCCCATTCCCTGCCCCGCCCTGGGGTCAGATCGGAGCCAGGCCCCCTGTGGGGGAAGGCCCCGGGTCCCAATCCCCACCCCCCTGAGCCAGCCAGCCCATGTGGCCCCTCGCTCCTGGGAGTCTCTGACCCATTCATGCCACGCTGAGTTTGGCGGACGTCACCCCCCCACTCGATGGGAAGTGGGCGGAGACCCTTTGAACTCACTGCGCCTGGGGGCCCCGCGGGGCTGTCGGACGGGATCGGCTCCCATCGCTCCTGACCTGGGCCGGCTGCGCTCATGGAGGCTCGCTAGGGGGTCACCTCCACCCCCGCTCGCTCTGCTCTACCCGCCCCCAGCCAGCTCCCCATAAATCTGCTGACGCCTAAATATTTACGCTGCCCCAGGAAGGGCAGACGTCACGCCCACGGCAGGGAGCCAGGCTGGGGGCAGGGACAGACCTCGGGGCCACTGAGACCCAGGCTGCAGGGCCCCTTCCTCTGCAGGGGACATGGCCATTTCTCTCACCGGGGGTGGGCACGGCCCCCACCAGCCCCAGGCAGGGCCTCATTGACCGGCAACAAGGTCGACTGCCCCTTGCTGCCAGTCCTAAAGGCCAGGACTGCACAGGAGCAGCTGAGAGGCCCAGGGCTGGGTGGCCAAGAGTCCACCTGCCCCCCCCTCCCCAAACATGGGTCCACCCTGCTGCCCCCCACTATCCCTGCCCCTCCCCCGCACCAGCACGGGTCCAGTCCCAGCCCCGATCCTGCAACATGGGTCCATCCCAACTCATCTCCACCTCCCAGAGCACGGGTCCATCCCTGCCCCACCCCAGGAGGTAACGGAGCAGCCAACACGAATGAGTGATTCCTTCTCTCCGGCCAGGCCATACGCTGGGACTGGCCCGCTGCGGCCTACGGGGATCTCAAATCGCACGTCAGGGGCCAGCACTCCCCACACGAGCCCCTTGAGGGCCCTGCGTTCACGCTGGCCCCAGAACACGAGCACCGGAAGAGTGTCGAACTGGGATGGGACTGGAGCTGCGGGTAGACACGGGGGCTCCCCAATTCCTACCACTGGGCCAGATCCGCAGCTGGTGCAATGACAGGAGTCGACCTCCCCCCCAGCTATTGCGGAGAAGGGCGGGCCGGTGGCTCGGGTGCCAGCTGGGATGGGGGCGACGTGAGTTCAATTCCTGGCACTGCCTCGGCATCCCTCTGCACCCTTGGCTACGTCCCCGTCCTTGCCAGCTCAAGGAGCCAGAGCCACGCTAGCTCTGACCCAGCCCACAGGCTGACAGTAGGGAGTGGAGCTGCAGCAGGAGCGTGATCCCGTGGGAGACACTAGACGCGGACTCCGGGCAGCTGGCTCCTCCTGCAGCTACACCGCTGGCTGGATCAGACCGCACGTGGCTGCATCCCCGCAAGCTGGGAATTACAGCGCAGATGCCCCCTTATGCTCTCTGGCCCAGGCCCTCAAAGGTATTTAGGCTCCAATGGAAGTGAGGAGCCTAAGCACTTTAGAGGATCTGTGTCTCAGTTTCCTCATCTCTACAATGGGGGTAATAGTAGTGCCTGGCCTCCCAGGGGCACTGCGAGGTTCAGTGTGTCAGGGCAGTGCCCAGATCCTACGGTGACAGGAGCCAGCTAAGTACTAAGATAGAGATACTCAGGAAAATGAATCTGAATAAATGTGAATTTACAGTGGATTAGTTAAACCACGTTAAATCTCTGCATGGACACTCTCGTTCAGAATTAACGTGGCCTTAATTTGCTTTAGCTTCCAAAGTGAATTACGCTAAATCAAAATCAGACCACTTTAATTCTGAATGAGCGCGTCCACGCAGGGGTTTAACGCAGTTTAACTAATTCACTTTAAAAATTCATTTGGATTAATTTGCCTGAGTGTCCCTGTGTAGACAAACCCTAAAACAGAGAGGAGAGACAATAGGGGGATACAGAATAATCAAAGGTCAACAGTTTCAATCTGTCCTCGTCTACTTTCCCTGTCCCCAACATTAAGAATTCCTACCCAACGCTGCGGAGGAGGGAGCAGATTTGGGGGGGGGGGGAGTCCTGCCCTGATGGACTAGAGGGTTTCGATGCTGTAGACTGACTGAGCTGGAAAGGAATCGACACCCTCTCCGGGCGCTGGCGCTAGCTAGGCATGGCTGGCATTAGGGAAACACGTCTGACCATCTTCCGTAGCACTGGCTTATCCCGCCTTAGTGCGAACAGGGGGCGGGGGGGGGGGGTAATTGCCATATAAGGACCGTTGCAGCTTCTCCTGTGGGCTGTTTGCGCAGAGCTGGCTGGCTGGCTGCAGGATGCTGTTTCGGGGAGGGGGGGGATTTTCTTGGCTCCAGTGCCCCACGTGCCAACAGGAAACGTGGCCTGATTGCTCCTGCGTGGGTGGCAGTGGGATTGAAAGCCGGGCTCCTCCTGAGGGTGGCTGGGGGGCTCTGCACAGCCCAGCCAGGGGGAGACGGGTGGTAGGAAATGCGCTCCTGCCCCTGCTGCAGAGACGGGCTCCGAAATCCAGTCTTGCCCAAAGGAACGAAGCGAGACTTAAGGGGTGTCTAGGCCCTGTGGGGTGAATGTAACCCTCATGGGCACAGAACCAATTGCACTAAAGCAACTGAACTGTTCCAAGCCTGCATCCGATGGGGGGAGACTCTAGCCCTGCCCGCTCCAGCAACCTACAAACACGGAGACTGGAAAACCTGCCTTGCTGGCAGGGCCCTACGAAGCACCAGCTCATTAGCGCCAAGAGAAAGGAGGACCGGGGACGGGATGAAGGTCTCTAAGTACCCACTGGGAAGCAGGGGGAGATTTCCGATAACAGAGAGCTCTTCCGTCCGGTAGATGAGAGGCAGAATGAAACCCAGTGGCCGGACGCTGAAGCGAGACAAATTTGGACGGGAAACAAGAGGTGCATTTGTAATGGGATGAACCCAGGAACTGCCACGCTGGATCGGACCAGAGGTGCAGCTAAGGTCTGATCTACGCTGCACCATTAGGTTGCTGTACATCGACACGTCTCTACACTCACATTTAGCTCTGGGCAGCGTAAGTGACACAGGAAAACCGCCTCCCTGAAAGGTGTGGAGCCGGGGCTGACCTACCGTGGTTGACGCAGAGCAAGTGTAGACACGGCATGACCTGTGTCAACCCTGAGAGTCCCCCGGCTGCTGTCCCACAATGCCCCATTCCCTGCCACAGCGACTGCCCTGCTCAGTTTTACACTCCTCCGCCCAGGGGCGGCTCTACAAATTTGGCCGCCCCAAGCAGTCATGCCCGGGAGGCGCCCCCGAGCCGCAGGAGCAGCGGACCTCCCGCGGGCATGACTGCGGAGGGTCCGCTGGTCGCGCGGCTCGGCTGGACCTCCCGCGGCTGCGGGCGGTTCGCTGGTCCGGCGGCTCCGGTTGAGCTGCCGCAGGCATGCCTGCGGGAGGTGCAGCCCAGCCGCGGGACCAGCGAACCGTCCGCAGTCATGCCTGCGGGAGGTCCACTGGAGCCGCCGGCCGAGTGTCCCCTCCGCAGTCATCCCTGCGGCAGGTCCGCTGCTCCCGGGGCTCCGGTGGACCTCCCGCAGGCATGACTGCGGCAGGTCCGCCGGCCCAGCCTGCCGCCCCCCCGGGAAAGGGCCGCCCCAGGCGGGTGCTTGCCCCACTGGGCTGTGGAGCCAGCCCTGCCTCCGCCCAGGGGTCAGAGTCAAAACCGGAAGGACCCCCCCGACGCCCTTTCAAGCCACGTGTGTGTTTTTGAAACGCCTTTTCCTGGTGACCCCCCTTGGTGACTCTCCCTCGCTGCGTGCAGCTGCCCACGCCGGCTCCAAGCACCGGACACGCTCCTGGCGGGAGCAGACTCCCTGGGCCTGTGGGGAGCAGAGGCTGGAGAGGCCCAGTTACGGGCCCGCTGTAGAAACGTTGGCACCTACGAGCAGACTGTCTGGGGGACGTGGGGAGAGGGGCAGGACAGTGAGCAGCAGTTATGCCACGTGAAGGTGAAGGAACCTAGGCCAGGGAGGGCAACGAGAGATCTGGGGCAGCCTCGCGGACCTGCCGCTTGCCAGGCCTGGTGGTGGAGCCCTCCCCAGCGCCCCGCAGAGCACCCTGGGCCCCTCCAAGGAGCCCGAGACAGAGACCCTGTCGTGAACAGCGAGGAGGAAGAAAAAGACGGAGCCTGGCAAGAGGCGGTGGCGGGGTCCAGCCATGTCGTGAGCCCTCCGGACCTGTTTGAGACTCCACCAGTCTGGCCGGTACCGCCAGGTGAGCGCATGTGAGCCCAGGGTTGGAGAGGGACCTTGGTAAGTGTCTCCATGCATTTTCCCTAGGAATTATTGCCAATAAACATGGCCCAGTCCCTCCTTAACAAGACAAACTTGTCAGTGGTTGACTCCTAGGAGAAGAGGTAGAGGCACAAGAGTTGTCACCTGCTTTTCACTGCCCCGGAGGGCTGGGCGGGGTGGCATGCGGAGCACTCTGTTTAGGTGCGTAGGGAGGTCCCCTTCCACCTCCTGAGATCTGGGGCAACCCAGCGCTTTCCAGGGACGACTGCTTTACTGCTTCCTCGGGAGTGGGACACTTCCCCACACCACTTTGGGACGATTCTAGCTGGCCCCATTGCAGCAACCAGGCTAGCGGCAGGCAGGCCTGGGACACCAGCAGCAGCTGGGCTTTCTGTGCCTTCGTTCGCCTCAGAAGTGAGAAGTCAGCTAAACCCACCACCGCTGTGGTCAGCAGTGCCGATATTCAGTGCCAGGGATAGGGAAACCCACAGAAAACCCTCCCCACCCCTTGACCCTTGCAGGCCAGACTCCCGTGGCTACTGCTGGCGAGCGGAGCTGTGTCAAGAAGCGCGTCTTATTAAAAGTGTTTATGGGACTAAGGGGAGGGAGTTCTGAAACTTCTTGTTCCCTTTCCATTGTGACTGTCAATCCAAGGGCACATCGGTCTGTTTTTACCAGCAGCTTTTGCCTTTGCAGCCTTGAGGGGGGCCCCCTCCGTGCCCACGGAACACCTGACCCCGAGGAGCAGGAGAAAGAAGAGGACGAGGGAGAACATGCTCAGCAAGATCCTGCAAGCCCATGCTGCCTTGGACCGTGAGCAAAGCGCCCGGAAAGCCAATACGACCAGCAGCCTGGAGAAGGCGAGTGGACAGGAGAAACGCCCAGGACTGCCAGCAGGACAAGGAGAGGGAGATGGACCAGGACATACTGGGTCTTCTCAAGCAGCAAACTCAAATGCTGCAGACCCTGGTGGACCTACAGGTCCAAAAATCCCAGACTCCCCACCCTTCGCACTCCTAGAAGAACTCCGTGATCACTGCTCCCTACACCTGGCACCATTTCACATGGCATTAGCCCTGCCATGAGGGCAGGGGACTGGATGACCTCTCGAGGTCCCTTCCAGTTCTATGATTCTATCACAGGCCATATCCCTACCCCCACCACTCCACCCTGGGGACCAGCAAGGAAAGCTATAGCTTCACATACACCAGCCATGGTTCTCACAGGTCAGGGTACGTGTAGCCACAACGGACGACATCTGTGCACTCGAATGGACATAAACGTTTACTCCCTTTCTTATTTTAAAGTTTCACGACATTCCGTTATGTTAGAGTGTATATAAGCATTGCCTGCGTGGTTTTTTGTCCATTGATTTTCTGCACTGTTTTCCCCCCGCTCAATCAAGTTCTATTTTTGGAGAATCAAATTGTCTGTCTTAGTTCACAACAAATATTGTAGAATGCAGAGCCGTAGTCACAGCAAAGAGTGCTTGTAAATGTACAGCGAGCCCCACAGACTCCAGGAAAACACCCAGCCACCTCTACAAACGTGCAGCCAGCACTGCACAATTCTTAGCAACTCCCCTCGTTCCGGGTCCAGAGCAGAGTCCGGCTCAGAACGCAGATGTGGTTGACAGTGAACACGCTCTTTCCAAGCCTCCCTCTATAGCACAGCGTCCCGCTGGCCTCTCGTACCACCCCGTCTAGCTGGCTGTTCAAACTCAGCTGACAGCTGCTCCACCTCCGCCCTGGTGCCAGCTTTCCCCCCTTTGCCTCGCAGACACTTCGCAGGACGCACCAGGCAGCTGTAATCGTGGGGACATATTTCTCACTGAGATCCAATCCAGTGAGTAAACACTGCCAGCGTCCCTTCAGGCTACCACAGGCACAGTCAACTGTCATTCTGCCCTGCTGAGCCGGAAGTTGGATCATTCCTTGGTGCTGTTGAGGTGGCCAGTGTAAGGCTTCATGAGCCGGGGGAGCAAGCGGTAGGATGGGTCCCCCAGGACCATTACTGGCATTTCAGTGGTAATATACTGGCCGAGAAAGGAGGTCTCCGCTTGCAGCTCTCTGAACAGTCTTGTGTTCATAAAGATGTGAGTGCCCTGTACACACCCTGACCAGCCCACACAGACACTGGTGAAGCATGCCCGGTGACCCACCAACACTCACATAACCACTGTCCGTATGCAGATGCCAAAATAGGGATATGTGGGCCATCGACTGCCCCACCGCACTTCAGAAACCCTGTTGCTGCAAATCCATCCACTCTGTCCTGCACATTGCCGAGAGTCACGGTCCTGCAGAGCAGGAGGTGATAAATGGCCCCACACTCTTGCATGACAACAGAGGATTTTCCCGCTCCAGAATGATTCCCCACTGACCGGGAGCCATCCGGCATTGCAAGCTCTCACAGCGCAATCACCACTCGCTTCTCCGCTGCCAGCACAGCTCTTATTCCGGTGTCCCTGCACTGGAGGCCTGGAGCAGGCTTGGCACCCCGCTCCAGGAATGTGGCCTTTCACATCCAAAAGTTCTGTAGCTGCTGCTCGTCCTCCTTGCACCACAACGCGACCCCACCAGCCCGTGCTCCTTGCTTGGGCTCAGAAGTGGGACTCCACCATTTGCAGCTGCTTTGTGAATGCCACCAGCATCTTTGAATTGTTTTTTTGCTATGTCCGTCAGCACAAAGACATGGTCATGTCCCCTGGCATTCCCTGCAGGGCTACAAATACTGGAGAATTGTGCATCCTGTATTTGCAATGTCCATGAGAACAGCATAGAGCTCTGTGAGCTCCATGCTTCTGTCAGAGGTGGCGGAGTCAGAAAAGTCCCACGCAGGTTTGTGGGATTTTTAATAAAAGGCGCGAAAATTATGGTTTATGGGCGGCATGATGAGATGGAGAAAGTTGCATGCTGGGAACTTGACCCCTAGCTCCCAAAGATCACTGGGCAATTGAAGTTCTTCAGCCCTGCATGCTGCGCGGAAGGGAGAGACTTCACTTTGTGCTATCCTGAGGGATTCCTAACCCACCAGCTGAAACCAGCAGGGGGACCAGATCCTGGTCTCAGTAATGCTGGTGTCTATCTGGATCCTTCAGTATAATTACTCTGGATTTGCACCTGTGTCAATGAGACCAGGGCTTCTGCTCCTCCTTAATCTCCTGGTCCCTGTTTTGCTTTGGCCGGGCGATGTGGTGCACGTTTGCTATGCAGCGCATGGTCTGCTTGCACACTGGGAGGCAGGATGCCCTGCCTTGCAGGGGAGACTCCACCAAGCTGCTGGAGGAGGGAAAATAGGGGCTTTTCCAGCACCGCACCAACGCCGCCATGGCTGCTGGGCAGGTGGGGAGCAGCGCAGGCCCCAGATCTAGGGGGAAGGCCTGAGACTGGAATGAGGATTGACAGCCACGGGGTGACTGGAGTTCATCAATCCAGCCAGCCCGTCTCTGTGGCAGGAGAGGGCGGAATCCACCATGAATGCAAAGTAAAAACAACCACAACTCCCAGCACAGGCAGGGATATGGTTCCCCCCTTCCCCCACTGAGAAATGGAGCCCCGGTGAACACAACCGAGGGAGAGGTGTGTGATGGGCACACCCAGCCCTAGAGCCCGGGGTGGGTGGAGAGAGAGGCAAAGGGCCATGCTGCAGGTACTGAAGGGAGTGCCCGGTGCAGAGCCCCTGTGCTGAGAAAAGCATCAGTGCCCAGGGCAAAAGACTGGGCCTGGGCATTGCAACCCCTCTAGCGAACTGTGCCCATGGTTTGCAGCCTCACCCCCCCCCACCAGCTGACTGTCCCTATGGATTTCTTTCTCTCTCTCTCTGTCTCTCACACACACATACACACACACACACGACTGTCCGCATGGATTGCACACACACGCAGCAGCTGACTGTCAGCCCCCCCACCCCAGCTGACTGTCCCTATGGATTACACACACACACCCCAGCTGACTGTCCCTATGGATTATACACACACACACACACCAGCTGACTGTCCCTATGGATTTCTCTCTCTCTCTCTCTCTCTCTCACACACACACACACACACGCATAGACTGTCCGCATGGATTGCACACACACGCAGCAGCTGACTGTCAGCCCCCCGACACCAGCTGACTGTCCCTATGCATTACACACACACACACCAGCTGACTGTCCCTATTTCTCTCTCTCTCACACACACACGACTGTCCCCATGGATTACACACACACACACTCACACACACACACACACAGCTGACTGTCCCTATGAATTTCACTCACACACACACAAACACAAACACACACACAGAGCTGACTGTCCCCATGGATCACACACACACACACACACCCCAGCTGACTCTCACACACGCTCCGGCAGGCTGCGGTCCCGCCGGCTGAGCGCTGCCCGCACCTCCCCTCCGGGACCCGCCTCGCCCCCCTCCCTCCCGGCAGCGCCCCCAGCCCGTGTGGCCCGCCCCGCCCCGCCCCGGCCCGGCGGGGATGCGAACGCGGCGCCCCCGGACGCTGCCGCAGCGGCGGGCGGCTCCGGGCCGGGGGCTGCCAGGGGCCCGCGGCGCTTACCTCGCTGCAGCGGCTCCCCGGCGGCGCGTCCCCACGGCCGGCCGGTCCGTGCTGCGCCCCCGGCCGCTCGCCCTTTGTTCGCGGCCGGGGGCCGAGCCGGCGACGGGAGCGGGGCTGGGCAGCTGGCCGGGGTGGCGGGGGCTGGCGCGGGGGCTGGGGCCGGTCCTTCCCCCCCCCGCGCGGCGTAGGAATGGAGACGGGCGCGCAGATTCCGGCGCGGGGGGAGCGCAGCGAGCGCGGGCGGCTGCTCCCCCTCTGCAGGCGGCGGGGAGCGGCCCCGGAGCGAGCGAGCGGCCGGGCGCGGCGCCGGGGCTCGGCCCCCCAGCAGGACGCAACAAGGGCGAGCTCCGCCACGGAGCCCCCGGCCAGCCGGCCCCGCTGCCGAGGGACCCCCCGTGCCAGGCCGGCCCCTGCGCCACGGGACCCCCGCCGCCAAGGGACCCCCCCAGTGCCAGGCCGGCCCCTGCGCCACGGGACCCCCGCCGCCAAGGGACCCCCCCAGTGCCAGGCCGGCTCCTGTGCCACGGGACCCCCGCCGCCAAGGGACCCCCCCCCAGTGCCAGGCCGGCCCCTGCGCCACGGGACCCCCGCCGCCAAGGGACCCCCGGGCCCGGCCAGCCCCTGCGCCACAGGACCCCCGCCGCCAAGGGACCCCCCCCCCAGTGCCAGGCCGGCCCCTGCGCCACGGGACCCCCGCCGCCAAGGGACCCCCCGTGCCCGGCCGGCCCCTGCGCCACGGGACCCCCTCCGCCGGGGGACCCCCCCCAGTGCCAGGCCGGCCCCTGCGCCACGGGACCCCCTCCGCCGGGAGACCCCCCCCCGTGCCCGGCCGGCCCCTGCGCCACGGGACCCCCTCCGCCGGGGGACCCCCCCCAGTGCCAAGCCGGCCCCTGCGCCACGGGACCCCCTCCGCCGGGGGACCCCCCCGTGCCAGGCCGGCCCCTGTGCCACGGGACCCCCGCCGCCAAGGGACTCCCCGTGCCAGGCCGGCCCCTGTGCCACGGGACCCCCGCCGCCAAGGGACCCCCCGTGCCAGGCCGGCCCCTGCGCCACGGGACCCCCTCCGCCGGGGGACCCCCCCCGTGCCCGGCCGGCCCCTGCGCCACGGGACCCCCTCCGCCAGGGGACCCCCCCCCAGTGCCAGGCCGGCCCCTGAGCCACGGGACCCCCGCCGCCAAGGGACCCCCCCAGTGCCAGGCCGGACCCTGCGCCACGGGACCCCCGCCGCCAAGGGACCCCCCCAGTGCCAGGCCGGCCCCTGTGCCACGGGACCCCCGCCGCCAAGGGACCCCCCAGTGCCAGGCCGGCCCCTGTGCCACGGGACCCCCGCCGCCAAGGGACCCCCCCAGTGCCCGGCCAGCCCCTGCGCCACAGGACCCCCGCCCTTAACAAAACAATTCCTCTAAAACACTGGGTCGCTCTCTGCCTCAGTTTCCCCATCTGAAAACCGAGGACTATGACCCTTCCCCTGCTTTGTCTAGTCCAGCAGCGAGACCGTCTGTCTCTTGCTGTGTGTGGAAAACTCCTGCTCCAATGACAACCCAGCTGCCCTAGTACAAATAAAGATTAAGGGGGGATGTGATAGAGCAGTGGTTCTCAACCAGGGGCCGAGGCCCCCTGGGGGGCCATGAGCAGGTTTCAGGGGGTCCCCGAGCAGGGCTGGCAGACTCACTGGGGCCCACGGCAGAAAGCTGAAGTCCCACCACCCGGGGCTGAAGTTGAAGTCTGAGCAACTTAGGTTCCTGGTGGCCCCAGGACAATGGCCCTAATGCCAGTCCTGGCTTTTATATGCAGAAAACTAGTTGTTGTGGCACAGGTGGGCTGTGGATTTTTTTTATAGCATGTTGTGGGGGTCTACAAAATCTACAAAATCATGAATGGTGTGAAGAAAGTGAAGTCTTATTTATCCTTTCCCATAATCCAAAATCCAGGGGGGCACCCCCTTCAATAAGCCACACGTTCAATACAAACGAGAGGAAATACTTTTTCACACAATGCCCAGTTAACCTGTGGAACTCATTGCCGTGGGATGTTGTAATGGCCAAAAGTGTAACGGGGTTAAAAAAAGAACTAGATAAGTTCCTAGAGGGCAGGTCCATTAGCCAAGCTGGTGAGGGATGTAACCCTCTCATCCTTAGGGTGATCCATCACCTCTGACTCACAGGAACCAAGAAGATGGGCTGTTCTGTACATTCCCGTTGAAGCTCTGGTACTGCCCATGGTCGCAGACAAGATCCCAGGCTAGACGGACCCTTGGGCTGACCCACTATGGCAGCTCTTCTGTTCCTAAATAATGACTAGTTCTGACCCAGGAGGAAGTTTCCCCACAGAGAATGGGAACGTGCCAGCAAATGCAGAAAGAGAGGGGTAGTGACACTTGGCTCCCGCCGCTGCTTGAAAAAGGGTCACAGATTTTTCTTAAACGTTCTGAAAGCATTTTTCACCCCAAACTCAAACGTTCCTGATTTTTTTCCCCAAAGAAAAATAGCCCAGAAAATCTGGATCATTTTCAGTTTACAAAATTTAAAATGATTTTTTCCTGTTGTTGGTTTTTCACCTCCCCCCACACCCAGACTTCCTGCTGACAAAGGCAGCCAGAGCGTAATAACTGGAAAAAGAAAAACAAACCAACCATCTTTTCTTCATTGCTCAAAACAGACGTAGTTCAGGTCTGGGCAGCTCTCATCAAAAATGGGAAAAGTTACAAATGAAAACTGATGGTTTTGGGGAAAACAAGCCATTTTCAAAAGTTTCAAACTGCAAAATGTCACCGGGCTCCGTTACCTGGCGCTTACCCCGAACTCTGCTCCTCTCCCACAGGCGGGGGCAGTGCAGGCTTTGGGCGGCCCTCTGTACTCACCCTTTTAGCTCAGGGACTGGAATCCCTGGCTCCACAGCAGGGAATTTATTGCAGTGTGAGGCTTAATGAGCCACATGGCAATTAGATTATGCAAATCGGCCAAGGAGAGAGAGTGGTTTCCGCCTGCCCTGCAAATCCAGTGCTGGGGGCAGTGGTGAGCTGTCTCTGGGATTTTCCTAGCAGATCCCAGAGGGGAGGATGTTTCTAAAATTCAGCTGCTATTCTAGCCTCCAGCTCGGACTCACTGCTTGGTGGATAACTCTGCCTCAGTGGCAGCAGCCCTCTCCCCCTACCAGTGGTGCCCCTGTGAGGCAGTTAGAGCAGCCCCAGGGCTGCTCTAACTAGTACGTTGCTTCCCATGCTCTCCCCCCCCGCACGAAGCAGTGTATTTCAGGAATGCCCCATATCCATCCCTGCACGGGGGGCTGGAAGCAGGGCCCTTGCTGCATCTCCTCGCTAGCCAGGAGGCCCCAGGTGAGCGAGGGCCATTTTTGGCCCCTTTTTAAGGGCTGAAGGGGTCTTGGCATATGTCCTCCCAGCTCCAGCCAAGCTCAGAGCAACAGCCACTGGCTTTGCCTTTCAGCTCAGGGGCAGGATCCTGTGGCTGCCGTCCCCCATCCCCATTACAAATGATGAAGCAGACAGACGGAGCCTGAAGTGGAAATGCTGCTGGAAGGATTCACCAGGGGCTGGATGGAGGAGGGAATTAGGAGCCCGATTCTCCTCTGCTCACACCTGAAGTCACTCCTGATTCATGCCCACTGGGTTGATGGGACAGCTCTGTAACTGGCAGCAGGGACCACACCCCAGCAGGCGCCCAGGCCCCTCGACAGCCCCAGCCCCCTGTCCCCCACCCCAGGGGGCAACAGCATACGGGGGAGCCTGCGGCACATCCAGGGCCCTGAAAGCCCCGGTCCTCACGAGCTCGCCTTCTGCCTCCCTCCTGGGGGGCGAGCTAGGACAGCGGTGGCCTGTGGCCTCGCCCACAGGCCAAACCTGCTCACAGGGACATGCTGGCGGCGGGGGGGGGGGGGGGGACCTCTCTCTGCACAGCCCAGCTGTCCCTGCTCCGGGGCTCATCCCCAGGTCCTTCCCAGGAGGGGCTCAGCTGACTGCTGCGGGGAGCCGTGACAGCGCGGCACTCCCGGTGACTAGCAGCCGCAGCTGGAATTCCCCCCAGCTGCCCCCCCCAGCCATTGCTCAGCCAGACTCTGCAGCTGGGGAATGAATTAGCGAGCAAGGAAAGGGAGTACGCAGAATCCTACCAGGCCCAGCACTGGCGCCGGGGAGGACCCAGGCTAATGACAAGTTGGCAGAGCCGGGCGAGCCCCCTGGGGTCTCCATGCAGGAAACCCCCCCCCCCCACACACACGAAAACAGGCAGGCTCGTATAATAAAGAGCAAACGGGGCTCCTTGAGCTGCTCGGAGCCCCAAGCCGTTGCTTGGTCGCCTCTGCCTTGCAAGGGCTCTGCAGGTCGGCCTCAGGGGAGGGTGAGTAACTGGAGAGTCCTTCGGTGCTTCCCTCTCATCCCACAAAGACTGGCACTGCCCTGCGCCCGCTTTATCTGGGGCTGACGTCCTCCGAGATCCCCCTGGAGCACAAGAGTCACTCTTGCCTGGCACCCTCCCCCCACCCCCAAAGCAACGGCCAGCCCGGTGCGCAGGGCCGGCCCAAGACCTTCCACCAGCCAGGAACGTCCCTGAAATCCAGCTGCTGCCCCGGGCGCTAGGGGCGCTGGGCACTGCACCAGATGCGTCGTGACGCTGCCTTGGGACGCGGCCGATCTCTGCCGCTGGCTCCTGGTGCGAGCCTGGGGCAGTCACTTAGTGCCCGTGGGAGTTAAATACCTTTCCAAAGCTGAGGCTTACCACTCCGTGCCCCCATTCTCCAGCTGTCAAATGAGGCTCAGAACCCTGGTGACGTGTGTTCAGATTTTTGTGGCCGTGCCCTCAGCTGGGGCCTCTCTCGTAGGTACTGCCTGGAATGTAAGCACATCACAGCCTTAGTACGTTTAGCCTTACAACCCCTCCGGGAGGCCAGGCAGGTCCAGTATGCCCAGTGTACAGCGGGGGAAACTGAGGCACGGAGCTGCAGTAACCTGCTCAACATCGCACAGGGAGTCTGTGGCAGAGCAGGGACATGACCCCAGATCTCCCATGTGCCTAACCACTGGGCTGTCCTTCCTCACAGCTGCTACCCTAATGCAAATAACAGAGAGAGCTCCTGGCCTTGGTTACTGGAGGCTGATGGTGCCTTGTGTTTCCCTGCAGGACTCTGCTCTCAATCCGGCCCCAGGCTCAGCCAGAGGGTATTCCCCATCCGGCAATCCTCAGCCCCAGGCGGGCGGCTCACGGGGCCCGGGGAGGGCGCGGAGCATTTGGGGTCTCCTCACTCGCACGATGCTCTGTCACTCTCCGTCTCCCCCTTGGAGCAGAATCAATTCCAAGCCCCACGGGCAGAACCGCAGGTAACGTCAGCGTGGGGAGGGAGGGAAGGCAGGCAGGCAAAGCAGCGCAGGAGTCGCTACGCAGCCAAGGAAGCCGCAAATGAGTCCAAGGAGATGAAAAAGCTTGTGGAGTTCGCGCCCTCAGAGCCGGGGTAAGTGGCTGGGGGCCACTTTGGTGGGGCTGCGGCTTTGGTGACCAAGCCAGAGGCCAGCCCCAGCACCAACCCCAGCTCCAGCTCCCTGTGGGGCTTGAAGGACTCCACGGCACTAGCAAGACTGGGCTGATGATCTGAGGGCTGGCTTGGGACCCAGGAGAGCTGGGTTCAATTTCTGGCTCTGCCACTGACTCCCCTGAGTGACTCTGGGCAAGTCCCTTATTCTCTCTGTGCCCCAGACCCACCCGCACAGGTGCTGCTGTCCTATACAGCTGCAGCCAGGGCAGTTTGTGCCAGGCCCTGACCCAGAGGGGAGCATGCAGCTGATCAGGAGAAAAGACAATCCAGTCTGGAGAGAGTCCTGACAAACAGCTTAAGGCTTAACCTGAGCCAATACTACAATGAGGCTGTTACTCGGCAGCATTCTGGAGGCCTTGGGGAAAGGGAGCACGTCTCTGGCCCCTCTTCCTGCCAGCTGTCACGCGAACGTTTTACAGAGACAACGGACACTTAAAAGTACAGGGGCTACAGTGACCCCTAGAGCCCCACTGCGCCTGGCACTGCAGACCCCTACGGGCCCCTCGCTGCGCTGGGTGCTGCACAGAGCCCAACCTAGAACAGTGCCCCACTGTGCCCAGGACTGCACGACCCCCAGCTGAGACCCACCTTGGGCTGGGCACTGGACAGACCCTGACCAAGACTCCTACTGTGCCGGGTGCTGCACAGACCCCCACCGGGTCCCCGCCGCACAGACCCCTACCGAGACCGGCTCCCCCGCTGTGCCGGGCGCTGCACAGACCCCCGCCGGGTCCCCGCCGCACAGACCCCTACCGAGACCGGCTCCCCCGCCGTGCCGGGCACCGCACAGACCCCCACCGGGACCCCGCCGCACAGACCCCTACCGAGACCGGCTCCCCCGCCGTGCCGGGCGCCGCACAGACCCCTACCGAGACCGGCTCCCCCGCCGTGCCGGGCGCCGCACAGACCCCTACCGAGACCGGCTCCCCCGCCGTGCCGGGCCCCGCACAGACCCCTACCCAGACCGGCTCCCCCGCCGTGCCGGGCCCCGCACAGACCCCTACCCAGACCGGCTCTCCCCGCCGTGCCGGGCGCCGCACAGATCCCTACCGAGACCGGCTCCCCCGCCGTGCCGGGCGCCGCACAGATCCCTACCGAGACCGGCTCCCCCGCCGTGCCGGGCGCCGCACAGACCCCTACCGAGACCGGCTCCCCCGCCGTGCCGGGCACCGCACAGACCCCTACCGAGACCGGCTCCCCCGCCGTGCCGGGCGCCGCACAGACCCCTACCGAGACCGGCTCCCCCGCCGTGCCGGGCGCCGCACAGACCCCTACCGAGACCGGCTCCCCCGCCGTGCCGGGCGCCGCACAGACCCCCGCCGGACAGACCCCTAGCGAGACCGGCTCCCCCGCCGTGCCGAGCGCCGCACAGACCCCCGCCGGGTCCCCGCCGCACAGACCCCTAGCGAGACCGGCTCCCCCGCCGTGCCGGGCGCCGCACAGACCCCCGCCGGGTCCCCGCCGCACAGACCCCTACCGAGACCGGCTCCCCCGCCGTGCCGGGCGCCGCACACACCCCCGCCGGGACCCCGCCGCACAGACCCCTACCGAGACCGGCTCCCCCGCCGTGCCGGGCGCTGCACAGACCCCTACCGAGACCGGCTCCCCCGCCGTGCCGGGCGCCGCACAGACCCCCGCCGTGCCGGGCGCCGCACAGACCCCTACCGAGACCGGCTCCCCCGCCGTGCCGGGCGCCGCACAGACCCCTACCCAGACCGGCTCCCCCGCCGTGCCGGGCGCCGCACAGACCCCTACCCAGACCGGCTCCCCCGCCGTGCCGGGCGCCGCACAGACCCCCACCAGGTCCCCGCCGCACAGACCCCTACCGAGACCGGCTCCCCCGCCGTGCTGGGCGCTGCACAGACCCCTACCGAGACTGGCTCCCCCGCTGTGTCGGGTGCTGCACAGACAAAGCAAGAGACAGCGTTACCCTAAAGCGCTTTGGTGACAGACACCGTCTAGGTGAGCGCTGGGACTGGACCAGAGACCTCCACGGGTCTCTGGAGCTTGCGCTGAACAGCCTGACTCCCTAGCTGGAGGCTGTCGCAGACTCGTGGCACCCGGAGCTCTGAGTTACACTTCCAGGCTAATCAGACGCCCCGAGAGCTGGAGGGACGTGGCCCAGCTCATCCAGCCAGGCAGTGACAGAGGAAGGATTAAAACCAGCTTCTGCCTCCTGGTTCAGTTCCCTGCCCACCAGCCCTGCTGCCTCCACTGCAGCCCACCCAGGCACTGCGCTCCTTCCCTTTCCCTATAAGCCTCAGCTGCACGCTGACAGGATTCCACGGGAGACCCAGCTCCTCAGCACCTTGCAGCACAGCCTGCGCCCCAGCCACCTCCTTATTCCCCGCAAGGCCGAGGCCGAGACATGCTCCACTCGTGTAAAGGCCGTAACCTGCCGATCTTTGCGTGGCCTTTCCTGCTTGCTGTTACTGGCCGTGGGCACGCCTCGCTCGCCCGGCTGACACTGACAGACGCTTAGGTGAACCGGCAAGGAGAACGTACGGAGCTGCTACGCACGCAGTGCTCTGCAAACGGCAAGGTGACGGGAGAGCCAGGGCGAGTCACTGGGAGGGTAGGTGCCCTGTGACAGATGCATCGCTCAGCGTGCTCAGCGAAGGTTTTCAGAGACCCAGAATAGCTCGCAGCACTAACGGAGCGGATGCAAAATAGCCCAACTTCTCAGATCTCTTGTTAACAGTGAAATGGAATCTGCTCCCTGCTCTGGGGGTGTGCAGGGGCCAATGGGCTGTAAACTCAGCCAATGGACTGGGGAGAATCCCACCACCCAAGCACAGCGTGGGGCTGCTGGGGGCAGAGCGGGGGCAGGCCTGGGTAACTTGGTGCTCCGTGGATCTGCTCTGTGGCACTGATGGGCACCCGTTTGCTCTGGCTTATGCCAGGAGCCGTTTTTGCCCCCCAGCAGCCCAGAATCGAGCGCGGGGGGTCTCAAACTGGGGGTCAGGACCCCTCGGGGCGTGCGAGGTTATTACATGGGGGTCACGAGCTGTCAGCCTCCACCCCAAACCCTGCTTTGCCTCCAGCATTTGTAATGGTGTGAAATATACTAAAAAGTGTTTTTAATTTATAAGGGGGGGTCGCACTCAGAGGCTGGCTACGTGAAGGGGTCACCAGTACAAAACCTTGAGAAGCCCTGACTAGAGTAAGGGGTTGTAAAGCCAGCCTTGCCCGCCCCAGCTCAGTATGGACTCGAGCCGCTAAGTGTGGGGCAGCAGGCTTCGTGATAGTGCAGTGTCCGCTGAGCACCGAGTTTCTGCATCGCAACCTATCGGTTCGGACCCCTGCAGATACAGCTGGGGCCTGATTCTCAGCGGCGCTGCGCTTACATCAGGGCAGCATGGTGGGAAACACTTCCCGAGCAGAACAGGTGCAGCCTGCTCTGGTGTAAACGCCAGCACACGCTGCAGGGCACAACTCAGACTCAGAGCCCTGGACTCTCCCTAACACCCACCCACTTGCCATCTGAGTAGTGGTACAGACACGTGTCACAAAGGAGAGCAGTGCAGGAGGAGTTTGTTTTGCAGTTGCACTTGTCTACATCCAGAGCTGAGTCAGTTCATCACTTCAACTGGTGGCAAACAGCCAAGTAGACGCTCTTAATCCAGTTTACAAGTAGCTCTTTGTGCTTTAGCTGGAGTTAATTGGGGACTGAAGCTCAAACTAAGCCGCGCTTACAGTGAGATAAGAGCAACCTCACAGCCCATGTGCAGCAGTTTAGCTAAATCCAGTTGAAATTCAACTGGTGAACTTTCCCAAGCCTTAAACCACAAGAAAAAGGGGGCCCACACCAAGGCTTCCTGCAGTTTAACTAAACCACCTTAACACCTGGCACTTTCCATCTGTGGATCTCAAGGGAGAAATATCATTAGCCCCATTTTACAGCTGGGGAAACTGAGGCACAGGCAGGGAAGGCGACTTGCTCTGAGGTCATCCAGCAACAAACCAACCAACCAACCCGGCAATGGTCGGCTGCTGGTGTGCGGAGACCGCTCCCCGTAATGCTGGCCAATATTCCCTCATTGCATTCCCCCCTATGTACCCATCTGTCGTCTCTTGTCTTATACTTAGACTGGAAGCTCTCTGGGGAGGGGACTGTCTTTTTGTTCTGTGTCTGTACAGCGCCTAGCGCAATGGATCCTGATTCTATCATAATGCTACTAACAGTAAGTGTCAGAGCCAGGAATAGAACCAGGTCTCCCAAGTCTCAGTGCTCCACCCTCTAGGTCACACTGCCTCTAATCCTAGCAATAACTAGCCCCATGCAAGGGCAGGCAGGGTTCTAGGAAGCTTGCTAAAGAGCAAACCCAGGCTCAGACCCCAAGCTGCCATCTCCCAGAGCGTAGCTGTTTGTTCGAACTCCTGATCCCGAGGGTTTAGCCTGATCATTTCTACCTAGAACAGAGTTGTGAAAGCTCCTTGTCATCTCTGTCGCGGTGGGGATTACTCACCTCCTCAGCCCTGGCGTGCATGCGTCTCGTCTCCTCAGAAATGACAGACTATTTGCAGATAACCAGAGCACAAAACTTCCCCCCTCTCCTCCTGGAGACAGTTTCTAAAGGCGTCTCAGCTGCAAGATGAAGTTTACGTTTGTTTTGTTAATCCCAGAGCTGTGGTCTGGTCTCCTCTGAGCCCCTTTCTCCCTGGTCACACTGCTCCCTGCAAGAGGGAAAGAATTGAAGCCAGGTGAGAGATTGTGCCCAGGAACCAATGGCAGTGGTATTGGTTTTAAAGATTGGCGGCTGCCAGTTTAGAGGCAAGACTCGTTCTTTTGCTGCAGGAAATGGGGGCACAGCCCTGCATGTATGACATCACATCTTGTCTCCATGGAGACAATGATGAGGTCACGCATCTGGGCGCCAATCTGGCAAAGACTTACCCATGTGTTTCACTTGGGACAGAGGGGATTGCTGCGGTGTGTCAACCCTCACGTATTCTCTGGCTCCTTCAGGCCACTTTGGCTGCATAAAGGGGCCTTAAAGTGAGGGGAAATGCACCCCCTTGGGTATCCTCCCCCACGCAGGGGCCTCCCCAGCTAGGCCAGAGGCCCTGCAAGTGCACCCTCCCTGCTCCCAGAGTCAGGGCAGATCAGAGGTGCAGGCCGAGTGTACTGCACTATGGCTCGTCTCTGTTTCCCCTGGCTGCTGGGAGGCAGAGTGCTAGAGCAGCCCTTTGGCCACTCCAACTTACACTGGGGCTGGGAGGCCCGGGAATACAAGGAGCACACAGGGATGCTTACAGCCATCTTCCCTACTCCCTCCATGCCTGCCCCAGGTGGAGAGTACCTCAGAATCAAGCCCACTGAGCACAAAGGGGCTACTCACCTGCGTCTAATGTAACACGCATAATCATTGTGTGGGAGTGCGACGGCACCATTCCAGGGCACTAAGACGAACTGGAAGAGTGGAGAAGAGGCTCTCTGGGATCAGCCCCTGATGGGAAAGGAGAGAGGTGTCATCACGGGGTCAAGGTTGGGATTTTAAAGCAGAGGGTGTAAGTGATTTAAGGGTAAAGTAAAAACCCTAAACAAAGCAAAGTCAGCAGGATACCACCACCCTGAGCTTCTCTAGCAGCTTCCTGCGGAGACACTCAGAGCATTAGTTACCCCGAGGGGAGGGGAGGGGGGCTGTAACAATCATACCTCGCTCTTACATAGCTCCCAAAGTGCATTACCAAGCAGGTCACTCTCATTCTCCCCATTTTACTGATGGGGAAACTGAGGCACAGAGGGACGAAGTGACTTGTCCAAGCTTACCCAGCAGGCCATTACCAGAGCCAGGAATAGAAGCCAGGGCTATTCTGGTGCAGTCTAGCGCCCTGTCCGTTAGGCCACACATGGATCACTTTACCTTCCACTTCAGGGCAGCCACCTCTGGAGCAGCATACAGCATCTGTTTATTGGCCACACAGTTTGGGGGCCAGAGGATTTCCCATCCGTCCTGTTGGACTTCCCATACTCTCAAACCCCCAAAGCACCAGTAAACTCCATCCTCCGTACACCCTCCTGCCTGACTGCAGCTAGACCGGCTGAGCCCAGCCACAATCCCTGCAACGAGTGCTGACACCTGGGAGGCAGATTCTCGGCACAGGAAGCCATCTCCCTGTCAAGCACGGCGCACAGTCTCGACACGCAGCGTAAGGCTAGAATATCAAGCAGTGGCTCCTTCCATGCAGAGCTGATGAGGTTGTGACAGCTCCATGGCTGACAGCTCTTCACGGAGTCGCTTAGTCAAGGCTGTCTGCATTCAATGCTGTGCTTGATTGGCACTGTTGTTACCAGGGGTGTTAAGAGAGTGGATAAGGAAAGGAGACAGGCAGCTTGAGGCTGAGACTCAGGGGCTACAGCCTGCACTGAAAATGAGAGGTATTTTTGCCTGCACAAGGACAGCAGTGTTTGGATCCCAGATGCTCAGGAGGAAAATATTCTCCTCTGGTTCTATTCCAGGGTCAGCAGTCAGGACGTGCTGCCAAGAGCCCGAGGCAGCATGCCAGGGTCTCCATTTCCCTGCACCTTGTGCAGTCATTTGCACTTGTGCAAAGCGGGTATACAAATCCTGCACCATTCTCACTGGGTAGCAACTGGCACGGGTGGAAATAACCACATGACACGTAAGGGAGACTGGGAAGTGAGCCCTCACTGCAGAGCTGGGGAGCTCTCTCTTCACTTCAGTGATGTCAGTGACATGACAAGCTGCACAAAGTGCTGCCAACATGCAATGAAAAGCCAGCTCCCTTGGGTCGCTGTCAGAGGTGGGATAAACCCACCAGGAGAGGGGTTCACGCTGTATTTGAGGTTTGCTCCCCCATGTCCATTTGTCACTGTTGTCCATCCCTGACTTGGAGGCAGGCTGCTACCTGGCGCAATGCCGCTCGAGATCAGACACAGCTTTTCCTTGTTGTTTTCCAAAGAAATGTCTCTTATGGGCAAGGTGACCAGATGTCCCGATATTTGGGGCTTTTTAAAAAAATATAGGCTCCTATTATCCCCCATCCTGTCTCGATTTTTCACACTTGCTATCTGGTCACCTTACTTACGGGATTGCAGGGGTGCGAATTGGGAAGCATCCTTTGCCTCTTGAGAGTAAAGGAGTCAATTCTCATCCTTCTCAGCGTCCCAGCTCTGGAGACTGCAGAGTGCCAGGGACACTGAGGAATACCCTGTGACTATGTCTCAACCCTGCCTCCTAGGGTTAGGAAGGGATCTGATGGCCATTCGGCCAAGGAGAATATTTGCACCCATATTTCTACGGCAGGGAGACCCCCAGTGGCTGCAGGGTTAAGTGCAGTTCTCTGTTCACATTGCAGCACGCTGTAGGGCAGTGGTTCTCAATCAGGGGTCCGGGACCTCCTAGGGGGCCATGCAGGTGTCAAGGAGTCTGCCAAGCAGGGCCAGCACTAGAAAGCCAAAGCCCCACCGCATGGAGCTGAAGCCTGGGGCTCTGAGCCCCACCACCCATGGCGGAAGCAGAAGCCTGAGCAACACAGCTTCGCAGGGCCCCTGTGGCGTGCAGCCCTGAGCAACTGCCCTGCTTGCTACCCCCTAACGCTGGCCCTGGCTTTTATAGGCAGAAAAACAGTTGTTGGGGCACACGTGGGCTCAGAAAGAAAAAGATTGAGAACCCCTGCTGTAGAGTAGTAGAATGGTCCGACCCTGCTCCTGGTGAGAGTCCATTCCAAATCTGGCTCCAGTTCCCAGGGGGGCTGACAAATCTTGTAGCCTATTGGGATCAGGCGCAGCTGCCAACTTCTATGCCGATGGCCAGATCCTCAGCCGACATAAGTGGGTGCATCCTCCATTAAAACAACGAGGCTTTGCCTATCTACACCACTTAGCCCATGTGACAGGTTAAGCCTCAAAGGGAAACTTGGCTGAAAGACACCCTGGGTCAGAAAAGTGCAAAGCCAGCACTTCCGGAGGAGCTTCAGCACCAACGCAGGTGCTGGCCATGGGGGAGTGAACGTCACAGCCTTGCTGTCCTCAGGTGGGGTGAGAGAATCGTGTTGCCAATTCTCAGGATTTTCTCGAGGGTCGCATGATATTTGGGATTTTCTTCAAAGCTCCCGTCCTGGTGTCCTCAGGATGCAGGAGACTCTCAGGCGACTGTAATCGAAGGTGAAGCTCTAGCTCTCGGGTGCGGCGAAGACACGACCCCTCCGGGGCACAGGAACCCAGAATGCAGATAAAACAACCCCCCGAACTAGGATGTGTTTAAAACGCCCGAGTTTGGATGCTGCGGGCGGCTTCCCCAGCCTTGCATGGCTTTGCTGAGCGGGTGCAGGCCCTTCGGGGCAGGGGCAGGGGCATCGCCCGGCCTGTGCCGGGGCAGCACCCAGCGGGGTGGGCGCCCCGATCTCAGTGGGGTTCCTGGGGGCTACCACAACACACCCAGTCCTGGGGACTGCCTGCCCCGCCCCCACTCTGCCTGTCTTTGGGAGGCTGCCCCCCCTCACCCCCTGCGTGCCGAGCAGGGAGGGAGCCTTCCGCCCCCTCACCCCTCAGGCTATAGTTGCTGTGTGTTGCCCTTTAAGGCCTACGCCATTTTGGGCGCGGAAGGGCGGGGGGGGGGGACGCATGCGCACTGAGCGGCCGAGGGGTCAGAACTCGCTCTCCCGTGCCCTTGCCGGTCCTCCTACGCACGCGCAGTAGAATCTGCGGCGAGTCGGCCGCCTCCGATGCGCATGCGTATCTACCGGTGCTCGGGAGTGGGCGTGCAGGGCTAGGCGGCGAAGCCCTCCCCCCTCCGTCGGGCACCGGAAGTGAGTCAGGGCGAGGGCGGAAGTGGGTGTGCGGAGGCGCCGCGGCGGCTGCTGGAGGGTTCCAGAAGAGCCTGGCCGGCGCGGCGCGGCCCGGGCGCCACCATGGTGGATTACAGCGTCTGGGACCACATCGAGGTGTCGGACGATGAGGACGAGACTCACCCCAACATCGACACGGCCAGTCTCTTCCGGTGGCGCCACCAGGTGCGGGCCCCGTTCCCCTGGAGACCGGCCCCCGCCCCCGCCCCCCCCCGGCCCTGAGGGGGCCCCGTTCCCATGGAGACCGGCCCCCGCCCCCCCCGGCCCTGAGGGGGCCCCGTTCCCGTGGAGACCGGCCCCCGCCCCCCCCGGCCCTGAGGGGGCCCCGTTCCCGTGGAGACCGGCCCCTGCCCCCCCCGGCCCTGAGGGGGCCCCGTTCCCATGGAGACCGGACCCGCTCCCCCGCCCCTGAGGGGGCCCCGTTCCCATGGAGACCGGCCCCCGCCCCCCCCGGCCCTGAGGGGGCCCCGTTCCCGTGGAGACCGGCCCCCGCCCCCCCCGGCCCTGAGGGGGCCCCGTTCCCGTGGAGACCGGCCCCTGCCCCCCCCGGCCCTGAGGGGGCCCCGTTCCCATGGAGACCGGACCCGCTCCCCCGCCCCTGAGGGGGCCCCGTTCCCCTGGAGACCCGGCCTCGGGACCCCGGGAGGCCTGCCCCAGGGGGTCTCTGACCTGCCTCCGCCCCGAGAGCGCCCCAGGCCCCAGCGGTGCCCTGGCCGTGCAGCGCCCAGGCCTGGGTGGGGTTCAGCCCCTGTGCCTTGGGGCCCGGCGCCAAGTATCCCCCGCCCGCCCCAGGAACACTGTGCGCCCCACCCGGGGTCTTCACCTTGGGAACCCTGCGCTTGTCGGGACTTGGCCCCAAGGACGTGCCCCCCTCAGCCAGGATCCCTCCACCCGCACAGGGCTCAGCCCATTGCAGAGACTGACATCTCCCCTCCCCCAGCCCCTCTCAATATCCCCTGGATTGACTCCCACTCCAGTGAGGCTCTGCCTCCAATTGGTGGGACTCCTCAGGCCTGAGACCCCTTGGACACACCCAATTTCAGCCAAATCAGCCCCACCCGTAGTGATGTCTCCCTCCTGTCAGCTCCCCAGAGACAGGGAATTACCCAGCTTCAAGGGAACCTCCACCCAGCTTCAAGGTAGATCTTCCCTGAGGGGAGAGACTCCTACAAAAAAATGAGGGAGTTCTTTAAGGGGAGATTCCTTCCTTCCCAGGAGAGATCCTCCTGGAAACCCATCTCTGAGGCTTGTCTTCTCCTTAACCAGGCATCCTACATAGTAATAATGAGTACATATGGGGTACTTCGATATGGTGACTTCAACATCTGGCAAGATGATTACACAATGAGTGTATAAACATCTGGAGGATACCAGGGTTAGAAGGAATAGCCAGCATGGCTCTGTCAAGTACAAATCCTGCCAAACCATCCTCATTTTCTTTTTTGATGGAGTTACTGGCTTAGTCGATAGGGGGAAGCAGTCAATGTGATATGGGAAACTTTTAGTAAGGCTTTTGACACAGTCAGATGTAAATTAGGGCAATGTGCTCTAGATGAAATTACCATAAGGTGGTACACAGCTGGTTGGAAACAGCACTCAAAAATCAGAGAGGTAGCCGTGTTAGTCTGGTTCTGTAAAAGCAGCAAAGAATCCTGTGGCACCTTATAGACTAACAGACGTTTTGCAGCATGAGCTTTCGTGGGTGAATGCCCACTTCCTCGGATGCAAGAGTGCTTTTACAGCACTCAAAAAGTAGTTGTTAATGGTTTGCTGTCATCTAGGTGTGTGTGTGTCCCACAATTAATTATTAATTAATTACTTGAATAAGGGAGTGTAGTGTGTGCTTATAAAATTTATGTAGGACATCAAGCGGAGAGAGGTTGCAAGCACCTTGGATGATAGAATTAGAATTCAAAACAACCTGGACACTTTAGAGAATTGATCTGTAATCAACAAGATGAAATTAAATAAAGACAAGTGCCAAGTAATGCACAATTACAAAATAGAGACTAACTGGCTAAGTGGTGGTAGCAGAAAAAGGATCGGGCATTATAGTGGATCACAAATTGAATGCGAACCAACAATGTGATGCAGTTGCCGAAAGGGCTAATATCCGTCTGGGGTGTATTAACAGGAGTGTCGTATGTAAGACATGGGAGGGAATTATCCTGCTCTACTCGGCATTGGGGGGGTCTCAGCTGGAGCACTTTAGGACTGATGTAACTACATTGGAGAGGGTCCACGGGAGGAAAGATTACAAACCCTGCGCATGTTTAGTCTTGAGAAAAGAAGACTTGGGGGGTGGGGGGCTCTGCTAATAGTCTTCAAATGTGTTGAGGGCTGTTATAAAGAGGATGGTGATTAACTGTTCTCCACCTCCACTAAAAGTAGGCCAAGAAGTAATGGACTTAATCTGCAGCCAGGGAGTCTTAGTTTAAATATTAGGAAAAACTTTCTACCTCTTAGCGTAGTTAAGCTCTGGAATAGGCTTCCCAAGGGAGTTTGTGGATTCCTCGGCATTGGAGGGTTTTAAGAACAGATGCACAAACACCTGTCAGGGATGGTTTAGGTTTACTTGGTCTTGTCTCAGCGCAGGGGCTGGGCTTGGTGACCTCTTAAGACCCCTTCCAGCCTGATATTTCTGTGATTTTTTTTTTATCAAGAGGTCTCTGTGATCCTCCAGTGGAGGGCTGGTTTATATTCCCTTAGTACAGAAAGAGAAACTGAGGCACAGAGCAGGGAAGGGAATCGCCTGGGATGGTGCAGCAAGGCAGTAGTTGTGTCTGGACTAGAACTCAGGAGTCCTGACTGCAAGTCCAAGAGGAAACCCTGGGGCTTACTGTCTCCATGTGCTCTCTTGTGAAACCGCAGGAAGCTGTCTGGGCAGAAATCCATTCCTCAGTGTCCCAGTAACTTTCTCCACCACAGTCACTCTGGACTTGGGAGCCACCAGAAAGGAAAACCAATGTCATGGCCTTAACTGACTCTGATATCAGTAACACCAGTGCGCAGGTGCTTTAGGAGCTGTAGTGGACACTAGCCAACAGACTAAAGCCTCAGACAGGCAGGTGTGGTAAGACACTCTGCTTAGTCCCCATGTATTTGTAACTGGTTCCAGTTTAACAGATGAGGCATTGAGTCAGCCTTACCTGCCTTCTTTGGGGAATAAAGGAGCTCTGGATGTAGTGTGTGAATGCAAAGACTTAGTTTCTTATGTGACCTGGTCCGTCACCATTTATTGGGTCTGGGAACCCACCCTGTTGCCTCAGGGAGTTTTGATCTTGTTTGAGTGGCAAACACTGGGGAAAATACAGTTTTATTCTGGATAAAATGGGGGCTTTTCACCTCTGCTACATATGTGTATAGATACGAAGATCGATTGGTCTCTCAAAGGACCTAGAATGTAGGCAGTGCACTTTGCCTTTTGTTCTTCCCTTGGGAATTCCAGGGATCTGAGCAGGGAGTGCGATGCTGAGGTCCAATAATGATTCTGTAAATCACTCATGCTGAGCAACTCATTTCACTCTGCCTCAGTTTTCTTATCTGTAAAATGTGGATAATAGCTGTTAGAGGGAGCTGAAGTTTGGGTGGCTAATTGAGTGTTTTGGTAATCTAGAGCACTACATAAGTACTAAGTCCTGGGAGGCAATGGAGAAATAAACCTTGATCTTGTTAAAACCCTCCTTCCCTGAGTGTTGTGCATCCCTACTTTGAAAGTGTAAGTGCAGTGTGAGTAACTGTCTCAGCTAGGGTGTTCTCCCTCCAGCCTAGCATGTTATGCACAGGAAGGAAGGGTCTCTGCTCCATGTGGAGAAATAGATATTTTTCTCCACATGGAGAAGAAAATGGGAATTCAGCTTTTGTTTTCCAGGCTCAGAGGAGGGAGAAAATGTTCTCCCAACAGCCACAACAAGAGCCATGTCCAATCAACAGCAAACAGAATCCTAAGGATCTTAGAACCCTCTTGAAAACATTGGCCTGTAAGGGAAACCCCGACTGTGAAACACAGCAAAGGTGTTCAGTAGTTAACTGCTGTTGGGTCTCTGGAAGGAAGGCAGCATTAGGATGCCTATAGCTAGGGGAGACAGATTGAAACAGAACGGGGGCAAATTTGAGTTGAAGATCAAGGGAATCTCCAGCACTGTGAGCCTAAGGGAGGTGGTAGAAACTCCATTGCTTGAGGCAGTTGCACCTAGATTAGACAAAGCCCTAAAGATTGTGCAGCAGTGAACAGCCCTGCCCTGTGAGGGTGGATGACATGGGGATCAATAGGACTCTTCCACCTCTTAATTTTCAGCTAATACAAATTGATACTGCAGAGGAGAGGAACGTTCATTCTTCTACAGAGTCGCTGCTGCGGCTCCTGGGTTAATACTGATTTCCTGCATCGCGTGCTCTGCCAAGCATAATTGGAGTCTCTGCAGTTGTGCCAAGCCCTCGGGAAACTCTAACTACTAGGTGGTACTGAGCTTTCAGTTAGCAGCACACGGCGACTGTGTGAATGTCAGTGCAGCATAGAAGAGAGACAGCTAAAAAGTCTGATTAAACCATAAGGTCCCTACAGGCTAGTTGCCTCTGTAGAGAGCTGAACTCTCAACCACTCACTCGCTGCAAGAAACTAGCCACACACTCGGTGATACTGGGATTAATCAAAAAATGGATGAGTTGGGAAGCATGTAGGGTAACCCTTCTCTGGCATAGAAGCTGCTGTCCTGTTGGTGTGACCCACGCAGCTCAGCATGTCAGTTACTGTTCTGTTAGATCCTATCAGCCCAACGATCATCTCTTGGGTGTGGGGGGATAGCTCGGTGGTTTGAGCATTGGCCTGCTAAACCCAGGGCTGTGAGTTCAATCCTTGAGGGGGCTTCTTAGGGATCTGGGGCAAAAATCAGTACTTGGTCCTGCTAGTGAAGGCAGGGGGCTGGACTCGATGACCTTTCAAGGTCCCTTCCAGTTCTAGGAGATTGGTCTATCTCCAATTATTATTATTTATTTGGGACATGAGGTGAGGAGAGGGGTTCCCAGTGTTACTCAGACTGTCTGTCCTCTCCTCTTTGCCAGGGGATCAGTTGGCTCTTCTATTCCAAGAGCAAGTGATGAAGAGTGTTTTTAAAAAGCTGTAAATTGATCTCTGCAGGCCCGAGTGGAGAGGATGGAGCAGTTCCAGAAGGAGAAAGAAGAGCTGGATAAAGGGTGCAGGGAATGCAAACGGAAACTAGCCGAGTGCCAGAAGAAAATGAAGGAGCTGGAGGTGACAGACGCGGAGAGTGGGAAAGGGGAGCTGCAGAGACTTCAGGCTGAAGCGCAGCAGCTGAGAAAAGAAGAGAAGAGCTGGGAAAAGAAGATCGAGGGGCTGAGGAAGAAGGAGAAGAACATGCCCTGGAACGTGGACACCCTGAGCAAAGACGGCTTCAGCAAGGTTGGTCTGAATGGTGCCTGGTGAGGGGAAGGAGCAGGGGGGGATTTCTAGCTGAGGAAGCTGCCTTGCAAACATGGCGTCCGAGCTGTCGTGCTGGAGCCACAGCTGGCCACGCAGCAGTGCCATGAACCAGCCTCCTCTCTCTCTGCAGAGCGTTTTCAACGTCAAACCTGAAGAGGAGGATGAATCGGAGGAACAAAAAGAGAAGAAACACAAGTCGTTTGTGGAGAAGTACAAGAAGCAGATCAAACACTTTGGTGAGTTAGCTGGCTGCAAGCGCAGGGCTCCCGGGCAGTCTAGGGGATGAAAGCTTCAAAAGTCCCTTCCGTGTTATAGGTGAAACCCCGTTATATTGGGGTAGTGGCAGCAGGACTCCAGCGGTGATTTAAAGAGCCCGGGGCTCCGGCCGTGTGGAGCCCTGGGCCCTTTAAATCGCCGGCCGAGCCCTGCTGCCGGAGCCCTGGGGTAGTGGCAGCAGGGGTCTGACGGTGATTTAAAGGGCCTCGGTCTCCCCACAGCGGCCAGAGCTCCAAGTCCTTTAAAGCGCCGCTGGAGCCCTGCTGCCGGAGCTCCAGGGTAGCAGCAGCAGGGCTCTGATGGTGATTTAAAGGGACGGGGCTCCTCACAGCGGCCAGAGCTCTGAGCCCTTTAAAGCACCACTGGAGCCCCACTGCTGCTGCCCCGGAGTAGCGGCAGCAGGGCTCCAGTGGTGATTTAAAGAGCCCCGGGCTCCAGCCACTGCGGGGAGCCCAGGCCCTTTAAATCACCGTCCGAGCCCCGCTGCCGCAGCTCTGGGGTAGCGGTGGCAAGGCTGCAGCAGTGATTTAAAGAGCTCCAGGCTCCAGCCGCTGTGGGGAGCCCGAGCCCTTTTAATCGCCGGCTGAGCCCTGCTGCCGGAGCCCTGGGGTTACTGCGCTATATGGGAACCTGTGTTATATCGGGTCACGTTATATCGGGGGTAGAGGTGTAGTTGGATTCCTTGCTATCTGGGTCATGTCCGCAATACCTGTCTTCTCCCATGCTGTAGACTTAGAAAGGGAAGAACATGCAGCTGGAGAGACCCATGTTCAGGGTGTCGGGTGTGGGGCTCTGGAGTGTTCTCAGCTGGGGGTCCCTGCCTGTGGAACTCCTTTCAGACCCATGTGTAAAAGGCACCAGTAAGCCAGTGGTTTCCTAACACAGCCCACTCCTGGGGCTTGCCTTTATCCTTAACTTCACTTAAAAAGCCCTACTACAGGACTGTACGAACCAACATCCATAGATTCATAGACTCTAGGACTGGAAGGGACCTCGAGAGGTCGAGTCCAGTCCAGCTGTAGCATGTAGGCCCTCTCCTGAACGGCTCTTCTCTTGAGTCCCACCCCCGACTTTGCTGGACCTTCTCTGCCTCCTCCTAACTCTTCACTACCTTCATAGTCCTGAACTGGAGCTTTTCAGGTGCCCTTCACCAGAGCTCTGGAGCAGCTCAGGTGCTAGCACATCTGTCCACCCCACAGTCCTGTGTGGTAGGGAAGTGTTACCTGCATTTTATAGATGTGGATCTCCGGTACAAAGGGATGAAGTGACTTAGCCAGGGTCACGTGGAGAGTCTGGCGGAGCCAAGAAATGACCCCAGATTTATTGAGTCCCAGTCTAGTGCCTTCCCACAGACCCGTCTTTTCTTATGAGACCCTCTTGGTCAGGTGGGTCAGCAGGTTAGCTCTATCTTGCCACATCATCGGATCCTGTACTGGATTCTGCCTTCATAATCCTGCTGCTTGGATACCAAAGTCATAGGCCTCTAATAAATATGCTTGTAAATTCAGCTGGGTGTTCGGTTAAATTCCTACAACGTTCCTGTTCCAGTCACTCGTCCCCCATCCAAAGACAGTGCGCCCTGCCATCATTAGGGCTGTTGCTGTGAAATACAGCCAGGAGGAGAAGTTAATCCAAAACTCTGTCCCGTGTTTGATCTGTCCTAGGTACTTAGGTGGCTCATTGACCTTGGAGATGGTGAGGTGCTCAGATACCAACAGAGCCTCTCCTGAGGCAGCTGCACAGATAGGGAACTGAGGCACAAAGGCCCAGATCCTCTGGGGTGTTTATCTAAATACCTAAGACTAAGTGACTTGGCCAGGGTCACACACACACGCAACCTGGAGCAGAAGAGGGAATTGAACCTGGGTCTCCCAGTCACAGGCGAGTGCCCTGACCACACCACCATCTTTCCCCTCCAGCAGGTGTAATCCTGCCTCCTAAAGTACCACGGATCCTCTCTAGCCCTGTCCAGGCTTCTGCTTGAAACTGTGAGCAACAGCTTGGTGGGTGGGCTCTTCTCTCTGGCCATGTGGCAAGGTGACTGTCTGCTGCTAACTGTGGCTCTCCTGCTTTGAAGGGATGCTGCGGCGCTGGGACGACAGCCAGAAGTATCTCTCTGATAACCCGCATCTGGTGTGTGAAGAGACCGCCAATTACCTGGTCATCTGGTGCATTGATCTGGAAGTGGAAGAGGTGAGGCTACTGTGTTTCGCCAGGAGTTGTGACTGCAGCCTGAAATGCGGATAGCAGTGGGGTCAATCCCGTGTGCCCTGCTGAGTTCTGGCCCATTCGCGTTTGTGGTGGGCCAAGCTCTTTCCCATTGGCGTCCCTTCCCTAACGGACACCTCATGGCATAGCGAACCCGTGCTGGGGGAACGAGGCCTGGAAAGCTTGTACTGGAGAGGCTTCCTGCCACTCTAGTACATTAGTTTCTCCTGTCAGTACTGTTGTTCCAGCAGCCATTCATCTGATCCACTAGCTGCTCGTTCTCTTCCTGAGTCAGCCTTGGTTGTCTTGTGGCCAGCTGCCCTCCTGGGAGCCAGCGTCTCTTTCAAAGACGGCTTCCTCCATTCGCGTAAAGATGGTGCCGACACTTGAGAGATCCTGGCAGCTGAGTCTGGAAGGGAATGGGCCAAGAGCTCAGACTGCAGTGGACTCGCTTGTCATGGCTCTTGGCCAGCCGGTGTCCTCTTTCCACTTGGGCAAGGCTGCAGCGGCTGGTGTCTCTGTTGGAATGTGAGCACGCCCTCTGCTGGCAGTGCGCCGCACAGCACAGTCCTTAGAGCCACAGTCGCCTTTCTCTTCCGCCTCCTAGAAACACGCCCTGATGGAGCAGGTCGCCCACCAGACCATCGTGATGCAGTTCATCCTAGAGCTGGCCAAGAGCCTGAAGGTGGACCCCAGAGCTTGTTTCAGACAGTTCTTCACCAAAATCAAGGTGAGTTCCAAGTCCCCTTCAGCTGTGCTGTTTTCTCCCCATTTCCTCCTCTCACAGGTGGCCTGCAGTCAGGAGGATTGTGGTGGACAGTGTGGAACTCGCGACCATGGAGTGTTGGTTAGGTCAGGAACTTAGCAAGATTCCAAGAGGGAATGGACACATGGATTCCTGGAATATCCCAAATTCTAACAGTTACTGCTAAGGCTACAAACCTGCCTCAGGGTGTGAGACAACCTCTATTCGAAGTTAAGAAGGGACCTTCCTGAGGCAAATTACCCCACGTCTATGTCTCGTGCGGTTTTTCACACTGTCCTCTGCAGCTTCTGATTCTGGCCACTGTCCAAGGCAAGCGACTGGGCTAGGTGGACCTAAGGTCTGAGCCAGTCTGGCAGTTCCGATGCCATGTGGTGCCTCCTCCTTCGTTCTCAGTCTGCCCGCGCTGGAGAGAGGGGGCCCAAGGCCCACTCAGGAGTGGGGTTTCAATACAGTCTGACTTTTGCCCAGCTTCCCATGCCCAGTAGTGAGCGTTGTGGCTGGGGTCATCACTGTGGCTACTAGCTAAAGCTGCAGAGCCGTCTCCTTTGTCGCTGGGCCAGCTGAAGGACACCTGGGCAGCCGCCTCCTGGGAGCTCTGTGCCTGGAGAGCCCTGAGCGCAGAGAACATATTGGACTGTAAGTTTTATCCCTCCTACTAGCTGGACTTTTTCGTGGCACCTGCTGCTTGTGCTCTGCCATCGCCTGCCTGTGTATTTGTGGTGCTGTGCTCGCCCCCACAGCAAGGGGTTGTGGGGACAGCGCAGGAGGAGAGACTGTCAGTCTGTCACACATGCTGTCGTCCTACAGCAGGTGGCTTTTAATGAAGGAAGCACTGGGCTCCTCCCAGCCCTGCAATTAGCCTGACTGACTGAGGGCGTGGCTACGGTGGCACACTCTGGCCTGAGCAAAGGGGTCCGTAATCTGGGTTCAGCCATGTCTCACGTGCCTGGCTGGATGCTGTGCCATCTCGGCTCCTTCTTCATTAACATTCTGGCCTCTCAACTCTGCTACTCTGCTTCTCCCTGCTCGTTGCAGACGGCCGATCAGCAGTACATGGAGGGGTTCACCGACGAGCTGGAGGCCTTCAAGGAGCGGGTGAGAGGCCGTGCCAAGGTGCGCATCGAGAAAGCCATGAAAGAGTATGAAGAGGAGGAGCGGCAGAAACGGCTGGGCCCTGGCGGGCTGGATCCCGTGGAGGTGTACGAATCCCTCCCGGCTGTGAGTAGCCTGACACTGAGCAGCAGGTGCCTTGCGCTCTGAGCAAGAGCTGCTGCTGTCGATCTCGCATTCTGGCTCCTCCTTCCCACTCCCTAGCCTGCCTAGAGCACGTCTCTGGCCCCATTCTCTGAGCAGCTCAGGTGCTTTGATGGGATTAGTCCCCGCACCCCCCAGGTCAGAAAGCCCTATCCCCATTTTACAGGTGGGGCACTGAGGCACAGGGAGACTCAGACTTGCCCAAGTCTGACAGAGCAGGGAAACGAACCCAGATCTTCCAAGACCCAGGCTAGTGCCCTGGCCACTGCACCACCCTCCCAGGGCAATGGGCAAGGTGGCATTCCTCTCCGTGCGCCGGGGCAAGGCGGGTCACTGCGGAGTGCCTCCACTGCCTCCCTAGGCCTTGGGTCCTAGCTGAGCGGGAGCACGAGGTGTGAGCTCCTAGGCACTGTCTATTGCATGGGGCCGTGGAAGGGGCCCTGGGCCAGACCCGCTCACCAGGCTGCCCTCTCCTCCCCCAGGAGCTGCAAAAGTGTTTCGATTCAAAAGACGTTCAGATGCTGCAGGATGCAATCAGCAAAATGGAGCCTGCTGTGAGTATCCCTTGGGTGGGGAGGACACGGGGCCTAGGTGAGGGCCTGGAGTGCCTGGCTCTTGAGGCACAGGAGGAGAGCAGTCAGCTTTCTGTTGCTGTGAATTGGGGTCCGTTCCCAGTCACATTAACGCATCTTCCTGTGTAGCTATTGGCTTCTTCCCAAGTCACTGATCTTGAGCCAACCAAGTGGCAATGAGCCCTTGGCTGAAGGCTGCAGTGCAGTGTCTTGCAGGGGATGGAGGTGGGTTTGGGGAGCTCTGGGAGGAAGCAGAGACCCGTGGGGGAAGTGCTGTGCTAACATCCCTGAGCCCCCATGCGCTGTCTGCGTTCCAGGAAGCGAAGTACCACATGCAGCGCTGCATTGATTCTGGGCTCTGGGTGCCGAATGCCAAGACGGCGGAGGGAGCGGAGAAGGGAGGCGAGGAGGCGGAGGCTGTCTACGAGGAGGTCAAGGAGAGCAGCGAGGAGGAGAAAGGAAACCCATGAACTACTGCTGGAAATGCGTAAAGCAGACTGTCCCCTCACCTCCCCCCACTGCCACCATCCTACCCCCTCTCGCCTTCCTCTCTCACCCGATTATCCCTCAGGATGACACATGCTTTACACACGTAGACACTTTGTGAATGTGTGAGCTGCTTGCTGGCTCTTTGTATCCAACGCCAAGCCCTGGGCTGCCTTTGGGGAGCAGCCGGAAGCCCCTGTGTTAGCAGAGGGGATGTCCAGTCGGTTACCCCAGTGAGACGGGAGCTCAAAGGGACTTGGCATATGGCAGTTTAGGTTCTAGGTCTCACTCTGGTGATGCCGGGCAATGTACTAGTTACAAGTGTGCCGTTGTATCTCTTCTGTTGGTGCCCAGTAAGGCTGTTACCTGAATAAAGAGATTGAAGTAGCTGAGCGTGGAGCGGACTTGCTGGGGCCGTCGGGTGAGCTGTTGTGGCTTCTGAAAAGAGAGAAATTGACCTGCAAAGTTGTTCCTGGTGCTGGGAGTTACGTTGCAGGCCAGCCTGAGGGCACTGGCCTTCCCTAATCTGCGGAGCCCTTGGTGGCCAAAACAAACTGGGGGCTGCCGTGGCACCTGGCAGGGCCTGCAGGCAAACACACCTTGGGTTAGCGCCTGTGCCGCCTCGGCCATCTGCCGGTGTGTGCTCGGGGGCCCGGAGGAGCGGGCTGTGCTGTGAATGTGCCTGAGGCGTAGGCCCAGCTCTGCTGACCGGCAGTCTGTCGCTTTCCTTACCAGCTGCCTGCCCGTCTAGCAGTGTCCCATGCTAAGGGTGACCGTTCCCCCAGTAGGACGGGGGAGTGCACAGGGAATGGAGCCTACGCCAGGTGGCAGGGGGACAGCAGAGCTACACCCTGCATTGATGGGGACGCACCGCTGGGTAGCCAGGAGAGCAGAGCTTGGCTGGCTTGGCCATGCTGTGCCCAGTGGCTCTGTTATTTCTGGCGCTGCTGTGAACTTCTCCAGTGCCCAGCTCTGTTTCTTCTGCAGGTGGCTCAGTGCCCCTGCGCTCAGCAGGGCTGCGAGGAACCGGCCTGCCTTGCCGCATTCCTAGGAAGTACCAGGGTAGAATGGCACAAGGCAAACCGCACCTGCATTTTAAGAGGTAAATCCCGTGCCTGGGTGTGGCAAAGCAGGGAGCCGGCGGGGGAGTATCCATGGGCTTAGGGGTGCCAGGTTGACTCTGGTCCAGCCGGGATCACGTTGTGCTGACTCCACACCAAAACTTCCTTATGCGATTCCTTGGCCTTGGGCCAGGCCTTCCCAATGGGTGGGAAGGGCTTGGGCATTGGGCCCAGGTTCTGCTGGTTCTGCCCGGTACGTGTTGACTGGGCTCCAAGCACAGAAAGGCTCTGCCGCAGCAAAGACCTCTTGGAAGCCGTCTGTCCCCCCCGCAGCCAGCATCCAGGGGGGTGAGACCAAAACACCTAGCGAAGGGGGTGGGGCACGATCTCGTCTGCGCAAACAGGAGAGAGGAGGTGGCGCAGCTGTCTGCATTGGAGCATCCTTCCCACGCGGCTGCCAGCCAGGTGTTGGGCCACGCTCAGAACATGGTCGTACCAGACGCTTTGAACAACGGGCTGGCAGGGTGGTAGAGAGGAATCGAAAATCAGCCTACGCCCACAAGTGGCCCTCCCCGTGTCCTGGCTGGAGAGCTGCTGGTAGGCTAACGAGCAAGGAGTCAGGCTGCAGGTGAGATGGGGACCTGGGTCTCTAGCTTCACTTCCTGCGTTTTCAGAAGCCGCCAGGAAGGGAGACCACTCGACTGACTGAATAAAGGCATTTATTGTCCGACTCCCTAGCTTTGGCTGGGACTCCGTGTGCTACGAAACACAGGAGCTGTTGTGTACCCAGAGCTCGTGCAGTGTGGGTGGGGAGGAAGCTTGAGGGGGAAATACAGGCACCAAGGATTCGGGTGCACACAAGTAGACATTTCTGAGCGAAATGCTGGACGAGCGACCAGCTTGTTAAGTGATGTGTCGCCTGGCTTGTGTGTGGTAGGTAGGTACCAGCGATACCTGTGGGGACAGATCCCTGGACAAGTCTGTTCCCTTCTCCGTGCTTCCATTTCCACCTCTGTAAAATGGAGATAAAATGTTCTCTCCCCCGCCTTAACTTCCTGGCCTGAAGGCCCCATGGAAACTGTGACTGGTTACAGTGCTACAAATCAACACCTCACAAGCCAGCTGGCAGGATCTGTGCCCAAAGGCCTGAAACCTGCTTTTAAAAGTTCTCAGGCCCTTCTTGGAGCCAGAGGGGTCTGCTTGGCGATAGCATGAGCCGTGGCATGAAGAGTGACAGGCCAGCAAGGTCTGGGGGCCATGATCCAAATCCGCCTTCACCCATCACTCCTGGGGGGGTTCAGGCTGGAGGATCCGGCAGGGGAGAGTGAGCAGAACAGCGGCCCAGCCAAGCACTTGCCTTCATGTCTGCCAGGTCCAAAAGGGCATTGACAGGTCCGTGCACTGGTGGCACTAGACACACACAGTCTAAGCAATTGCTTGGGGCCTCCGAAATACCATTCACATTTCGTTTGGGCTTTTTACCGTGTGTTTAGTAGGTGGTGGTGGGGGGGGGGGGGGTTGTGGAAATAATACAATGAGAACTTGGAGGGGGTGGGCGAGGTGTAAGGGCTGCTTAGCCCCCCCCGGGGCGAGCTCAGCCTCGGGGCGTGTGGCAGTGAAACTGCCTGTCTCTGAAGTGAATTGAGTTCTGCTGCAAAGTGCCCAGGTTGCCAGTTCTGCTTGTGCCCAGTACAGGTAAAAGCTGGGCAGCAGCATGCCGCCGATTGGCATCGGCCTCGGCGAGTGACGCTCTCTGTTAGGAATTGGACTGAATCGCCAGCCACCAAGGAGGGTTGTAAAGCAAGTGACTGGCGGGTGGCGTAGAAGGCACAGCCTCTGCCCAGGCAGGGAGGGGTGTGGCTGGAGTGTCTGCGGCATTCAGGCATGTAGCACTGTGCTGGGTGCTGTTCGCCACCTTTGTCTCTGAGTGTCTTTGATGAAATGTAGAGTCACAATAGGCATGTCCGGAGTCTGGCTGAGAGTTTCTAGGAAGCTCTTCATGGAGTAGGCTGCTTTGGATGGGAGCGGGAGCGGAGGAGGAGGATGCGAACATCTGTCTGGTGATGCCAGAGAAGAGGAAGGTTTTGCTGTGTTTCCTAGCAGGAGGGGCAGATTCTGGATTCATCTAATCCCTCTGGAACCTGGTTCTACAGCTGGACCCACTCGACTGAGTACTGTGTCCTCTGCTCTCCTGCTCCTCCTGTGCATCATCCCAGCGGAGGGCAGCTGTCTGGGCAGCTCTCAGCTGGAGCTGTGGTCTCTGGTGTAGCTGGGGGCCCCGGAGCTTCTTCCGCTCTGGGTCTTCAGCAGCAATTCGGCAGTGGGGGGTCCTTCCGCTCCGGGACCTGCCGCCAAAGTGCCCCGAAAACCCACAGTGGGGGGTCCTTCTGCCCTGGCACCCGCCACCGAAGTGCCGGGTCTTCAGCGGCAATTCGGTGGTGGAAGACCCCAGGCCCCCAAATCCTCTGGGCAGCCCTGTTAGTTTCCCCCTCTATGACAGCTGCCTACTCTTCAAGGCCTCTTGTGATTTTTTTTCCATAGGGTTTGATGGGAGCCGGGCCCGAGACCTTCATTCTGTGTCATCTCCGTGTTGTGAGATGATGATTCTCTACAGCAGGATCCATTATTATCTAGTGAGTTCCTAGCCAGCTGCGGAGAGTCATAAGGAGCTTCAGACGCTACTCTTCAGTTTTCACCACTGCTTCGCTCTCCTCACAAGTGCCTCCCCTTTCAGCCTTTCCCTTCCTTATATTCTTCATGTTTTTATAACCTCTCCTACACCAATGGCCTCCATCCCTCGGGCCTCTTTTGAGATGTGAAAGTGAAGGCAGCTCCTTGCCAGCAGAGTGGGCGGAGGTGGGGTGGCTGTGAAAGTCCTTTGCACTGTTTGGAATGATTCGTGGCCTAATTCCAAACTCGAGAAGTTGGTCTCTGGGAGATGGGGGAAGAATCAGTGAGTAGGCAGGAATGTGAAAACTCCCAGAGGCTATTTTAGAGCCCAAGGCCATTCTGTCACTTGCTAGCGCTAGTGCGTAGCTACACGTCCGCTCCTCTAATCCAGCCTTTGGCACGACTCTAGCCCCTGTCTTTTGTATTGGGGAACTTGGTTTTTAAGAGCATGAATGAATGTATAAACCTGATCACTCGGCTTCAGCCTTTACAATATACCTGCCTATTACTGTAGTATCTAGAAGCCTCCCCCTCCAGGGAGCAGGACCCTCCTGTACAAACACAGACCCAAAGGGGGAGCCCTCTCCCCCAAAAGCGGACACTGTCAGCATTAGGCGAGCCGTCAGGTGAGGATAGAGAGGGGTGTACAAGGAAACACAGCCTTTGCTGGTCAGCTTGACAGGCAGTGCCCTCAACACACCAGCCCAAGATCGATTGATTTTTTTGTCCTCATGCCTACAACCAAAAGCCAACTCTTAGGAGGGCTGTGAGGGAGGCCAATGCCCTACGCTGGGGTTGTTTCTAGAGGGCCCGTCCTGCACAGGAGGAGTGGTGTGGAAGAAAGCACAAAGGAATTTATTTGCTGCTTGTTCCAGCCTGTCAGTGAACTGTCCCTCTGGCCAGGATGGGCATGTGGGTTGGTGGGGTCTAAGTCTGAGTTACTTTGGTTGCCATCACTTAAAATATGCACCTCTTCAGTGCATAGTAACCCTGTCTTCAATTGCTACACCGTGGAGCAAGGGAGAAAAGGAAGAACATTGCTGTCTTAGCCAAACTGCAACACAGCTAGTTCTACCATCCTGCCTCCACTGAGAAGTGCACTGGCCTTTCTAATGAACCACGAGCAGTTGCTGTCGGACAGTCCAGCTGTAGGTGCAGCTGCTGACAGCCAAGCTCTGAGGAATGAGCAGCGGCTAATAGATAATTTCCTTCATCTGAAGCTTGGTGGGAGTTCTGAGGGCTATGAAATTTACACTTCTCTTGCTTGGACTGAACTTTCCTGCTACTGTGATGCTGCAGTACAATAGCTGGATTCACATCCAAGCAGCGCTTCATTGTGGGCAAATGAATAAAATCCACCACATCTTAATGATGGAGCTGTAATCCAATACATGATCCTCTCTCTGTGGCTGCTGTAGAATCTCCACTCCTCTACCTGTAGGCTAAAAGCAGGGCTCACTAGAACCATCTGCCATTTTAGTTTACCTAACATGTCTTTTCCCAGTGATTCACCATAAGCGCTCCCACCGATCTACAGTGCTTGAAACCCTGACCCTAGAAATAGTAGCTGCACCATAACAGCTGCTTGCTGGTTGCACTGACTCATAAGTCAGAACAAAGTGTCTTCTCTAGTTCATGTGTCTGATGAAGTGGGGATTCACCCATGAAAGCTCATGCTCCGATACTTCTGTTAGTCTATAAGGTGCCACAGGACTCTTTGTTGCTTCTCTAGTTCTGTTTGTGGGCTCAAGTGATCATTTGCATTGCTATTGTCTCTATTGTCAATATGGCAATGGACTGGGGCAGGCTGGGCATAAACTCCTCTAATTTCTCTGAGAAACTGCAGAACTGGAATTAATTTGCAATCTGGACACCATCAAATTAGGCCTGAATAAAGACTGGGAGTGGATGAGTCATTACAAAAAGTAATTTTCCCTCTGCTGATACACTTTCTTGTCAACTGTTTGAAATGGGCCATCTTGATTGCACTGGTCTCATTAGCACTACAAAAGTAACTTTCCCTCCCTTTGCATCGAGGAAGTGGGTATTCACCCAGGAAAGCTCATGCTCCAATATGTCTGTTAGTCTATAAGGTGCCACAGGACTCTCTGCTGCTTTTACAGATCCAGACTAACACGGCTCCCCTCTGATACTTTCCCTCCCTTGGTATTCACCCCTTCTTGTCAACTGTTGAGAATAGGCCACTTCCACGTTCATTGAATTGGCTCGTTAGCACTGACCCTCCACTTGGCAAGGCAACACCCATCTTGTCATGTGCTGTAATATATATTCTGCTTACTGCATTTTTCACTCCATGCATCTGATGAAGTGGGTTTTAGCCCACAAAAGCTTACGTCCAACTACATTGGTTAATCTCTAAGGTGCCACAAGGCCTCCTTGTTGTTTTATCTAATGTCTCTGTGCCTCAGTTTTCCGATCTGTACAATGGGGATGCTAGCCTGCCCCCTGCGGGTGGGGATGCTAACGTGTAACGTTTGTAAAGTGCTTTGAGAGCCTTTCAGGGGGGATTTTGCATAATTCATCGTGCATCATTTTTATCTGAAGTCATCGGGCACCGAAATGAATACAGGCAGCAGCGTTAAACCGCCACCTCCCTGGGCCTGTAACCCCGGCACCCAGCGCCCCAGGGGGAGCCCCGGGCAGGCTGCGGGGCGCAAGGCAGAACCAGGCCACGCGAGGCCTGGGGGCCCAGCCCCCATGGCCCGGCCCGGCCCGGCTCCGGGGCAGCTGCTCCAGCGGTGCCCCCTCCATCCAGCTGTGAACGGGGCGGGGCCGGCTGGGGCAGCCAATGAGCATCGCCCCCTCCCCCCTGTGGGCGGGGCGCGCCCGTTCCCCGCCCCCATCCGGGCCTGGCTGCTGGGGCGCGCGCCGCCAATGGGCAGGCGGGACGTGCGAACGGCCAATGGGAGCGGGCGTCTCATGGGCCCAATGGGAGGCGGCCTCACGGCTGAGCCGAGGAAGCTGGAGCGGCGGCTGGGATCGGGCCGCCTGGGCGGAGAGCGCGAGCGCGACCCCGGAGCGGGGGTAGGTGGGGGGCAGGAGCGGGGGGCTGCCCGCTGGCCCCGGGAAGAGGGGGTGTCTGTAGGGAGGTGGGGGGGCAGGAGGGGGCTGGCCGGTGGGGAGGGGGGCTGGCCCCGGGAAGAGGGGGTGTCTGTAGGGGAGGTGGGGGGGCAGGAGTGGGGGGCAGGAGGGGACTGGCCGGTGGGAGGGGGCTGGCCCTGGGAAGAGGGGGTGTCTGTAGGGAAGGGGGTGTGGGGGGGCAGGAGTGGGGGGCAGGAGGGGGCTGGCCGGTGGGGAGGGGGGCTGGCCCCGGGAAGAGGGGGTGTCTGTAGGGAAGGGGGTGGGGGGGAGGAGTGGGGGACAGGAGGGGGCTGGCTGGTGGGGGGGGCTGGCCCTGGGAATAGGGGGTGTCTGTAGGGGAGGAGGGGGCTGGCCCCGGGAAGAGGGGGTGTCTGTAGGGGAGGTGGGGGGGCAGGAGGGGACTGGCCGGTGGGGGGGGTGTCTGTAGGGAAGGGGGTGTAGGGAGGTAGGAGTGGGGGGCAGGAGGGGGCTGGCCGGTGGGAGGGGGGCTGGCCCTGGGAAGAGGGGGGTGTCTGTAGGGAAATGGGGGGATGGGGATGGCAGGCTCTGTGGGAGAACGTGGGCTGGTGGGAAGTGGGGGAGGATGCTGGGTCAGGGTCAGAGAGGAAGGGCTGATCTGGAGGAAGCGGGGGAGGGATACAGGCTGGGGGGGCAGGAGGTGGATGAGGGATACAGGGCTGGGGGGGTGCAGGTGTAGGCGGCTCTGCTGCTGGAAGGCATGGGGGAGTCATGGAGATGGAAACTCCTCATCTAGCTCCTTCCTCCATCAAGCCTGGCCCTGGCGAGGCTGGGATGGGAGAGGGGCAGGAGGCTGTGGGGCAGAAGCTGGGAGAAGGGGTGTCTGGCACGAGAAGGAGTCAGGCTGGCTGCAGCAGAAATGGGGTGTTGTGGGGGCACTGGGGTGTCAGTTGTGGGAAGAAGCCGGCTCCCCTCCTGTGCTAGTCGGGAGGGGCACAGGAAATGTGAACCTCCTACTGCTGACTTGCTTGTTGAATGCAAAACAGCTGCCCCCTCCCCAGGGGCCAGGCGCTGCCAGCTTGCCCTCTGACACCACCTCTCCCCTGGACTTCTCTGAGTTGGGTGCTCTCTGTCTGACCGCGGGCCCCCCTGCTCCGCCCTTCCTGGAGGTGCTGGATGCTCTTGGTATCCTGGCTGGTGTGCGTCTGCCCTTTAATTTTTCCCGGGTGAAGCTCATGGGAGCACTTGGCTCATCTTGGATCTGTTTTTATTCTTCTTTCCTGAGCAGTAGTTTCAAACAGTTCCCTGCCCTGAGCCCTTGTGGGCTTAACCTTTGGGGGGATGCTCTAATTTCCAAGACAAGGGAGAGCACAGAATGCTGATCTTCTAGGCCTCGTAGTGGGCCCTTGCCTCAGGGAGCTGATCGTCTCCAGGGTAGACTCAGGTCAGACTAGCTGGTCCCACTGGCCCCTTCTGGGGTGAGAGTCCATTGAGCCGTCTTGACAGGCGAGAGCAAAATAGACCAGATTCGCTGGTTCCAAGCCTGGAAGGGCCCATTCCCGCTCTCTGGTCTGACCTACTGCAGAACACGGGCCGGGGCACTTCCCCAGATTCATTCCTGGTTTGAACTAGAGCAAAAATCCAGTCTCAATTTTAAAATTGCCCATGATGGAGAACCCATCCCAGGCCTTGGTAAGTTGTTCCCGTGGCTAATGACCTCCGTGGTTAAAACTTTGTCTGTTGTTTCCAGTCTAACTCTGTCTAGCTTCATCTTCCCACCACGGGCTCTTGTTACCGACGCCAGGAAAGGCCACAGGGGAGTTGCTTGTAGAGAGATGAGATCGTGGTTATTCGCTGTAGGCAACGGTATGTCCAGGAGGTTCCCAGTGTATTAATGTGATTGAAGTGTAAATGCTGGCGGCCGAACCTCGGCGGGTGTCAGTGGGTCTAGCTTTACCGAAGACAGCGGAGCGGCTGTGTTCGTTGCACCAGGTCAGGCTTTGGCCCTCTCTTGGCAGGGTGCTGCTGCACAGGTGAGTCTCTTAGGGGTGGTTAGGTCGAAGCCAGGGTGAAGGCTTGGGGCATAGCGGCTTGCCTGCCTGCCCCAACTGTGTGTGTTTGACTTATACTGGTTTTACCTGATTGATTCAATTGGTGCGAAAGGCTGTATGGGCCCTGTTCTGTTGGCTTGAGCTGGGCTCATTTTGGTTTTGCTTAAGTCGGTTAGGAATCAGTTCCACTCAAGCCCAGATGAGCCACTCTTAAACCAAAATAAGAATGTCCACACTGGTAGGCACTGGCTTAACTAAATCGGTTTAAAAAACAGTTTAAGCCAGTGCAATTTGTATGTGTAGACCAGGGGTCAGCAACCTCTCAGACGTGCTGTGCTGAGTCTTAATTTAGTCACTCTAATTTAAGGTTTCGCGTGCCGGTCATACATTGTAACGTTTTAGAAGGGCTCTTTCTGTACGTCTATAATATATAACTAAACTATTGTTGTATGTAAAGTAAAAAAGGTTTTAAAAATGTTTAAGAAGCTTCATTTAAAATTAAATTAAAATCCAGAGCCCCCCGGACCGGTGGCCAGGACCCGGGCGGCGTCAGTGCCACTGAAAATCAGCTCGCGCGCCATAGGTTGCCTACCCCTGGTGTAGACAAAGTCTAGGTCCCTGAAGGGGTGCTACCATGAAGAAGGGAAGTGCCTCCCCTTTGGCTCTGGTGGTCTGCTCTTTAGTTTGTGTCCAGTTCTTCCCCGCTGACCCTTGAGTTCATGGTTGCTTAGGATTTGTTTGCGCTGGAGGTGTGCCCAGTTGCAGCCATTGGTGTAGATTTACCACTGCAGATTTCTAGCATAGATTGGCAAAGCTGCCGAAAGCCATGATTTGCAGCTGTATCCCTCTTGCGAGCAGGGGTGACTCGACCATTGCAAAGTGGGCTGTTTAGCGGTTTAGGGGCTTTCTCTGGTGACTGAGATCCCCAGGCCTTCGTGTGGGTGCAAATGAAGTGCAGAGGTTGAGGATGTGTGCTTCGGGACATCCTGCCAGCTTTGTTCTCTTGCCCTAAGGTCGAGAGGCCTGAATCAACCAGATTCCTGCTCTCCAGGAACAGCAAACATTTCAGAGCGCTGCTCCCTGTTACGAGGCTCAGGGGAGAGGCCACAGGTGAAAAGGGGGGGAGCCAACGGAAAACATTTAGCGCAGTGGCTGTCAGTTGCTTCCAGTCTGAGACCCCTCCATGCTTCTATTTAGCAATATGGGCAGGGCAGCGTGGTCCCAACCCTGGGGCACCCCCAGCGTCCTTAAATCAAGAACCTGCAACTTTGCCGGGCAGTTTGGGGTTCCCCAGGTCCTGTGCCTCTGTAATGTTATGGAACGTAATGAACACGAAACACACCCCGGGCTCCTGGAATTGTCAGAGTTTTTCCTGTGTTTTGCTTTGTCAAACTGTTGACATTGCAACTTGAAAGCTGGAGAAACCCTCCGAGCTCTTCCCCAGAATAATGGGCTGCTGAAAACCCCCATCTCAGCCGCTGCCAGCGGGTAGCCTGCCTGCGGGCTGATAAAGGGTCTGGTTTTCCAGTGGCCGGTTGGCTTCAAGGCGAGTATGGGGTGCAGGTGCTGGGTGCTCGCAGCTCCCTCGCGTTAGAGGCACTGAGCCCTCCTGCAAACCGAGTGCAGGGGCAAAGGCCACGTGTGGGAAGCAAATCTCCACCTTGCCTGGTTTACAGAAATGAGGAAGCAAGGCTTTCTGAGAGGAGGAACAGCTGTTTGTTTTGGATTCCATTCTGGTCACTGGCAGGGATGGGGAACTGCCCAGGTTTGCGTGAGGGTGTGTCTGAGGGATCCTGTTACGCACTTAGGTTTGAGAGGCTTTGTCCTCTGCGCAGCAGGACAGAACCCGTCTTTCCTCCGCTAGGTCCCCGTCTGGGGCCGGGTACGGCTGAGGAATCCCTAGAAAACTGCTTCTCGCTGAGGATTTACCCTCTCTTCTCCCATTCCCCTCCCCCAGCAAGAGTAAATCAAACCTGGACAGCCCAGGCTCTGCTCTGCTCTGCTCCTCTGCTGAGTCAGGAGGAGGAATGTGACCTGGCAGTAGTGTCATCAGCCATGCAGTAGCTGCTGTGCCATGGGGGCGGGGGCACGGATCTGATGAGCTCCCCCATGGGGGAGTGATGGCTCCAGATAAGCCTCCACACTAAGCGCAACACCCACCCTCCCCCCACCACCTAGCTCCTGCGGCAAGCCCCTGAACCGCACAGAGCGCTCTGCTCCCTGTGAGCAGAGCATTTGCTTAAAAACCTAAACAACTGTATTTTCTTAAGCTGCTTTGCTGATACCTGCCTCCTCCCCCAGACAGAAGAGGATCAGCCAGACTTTATCCTGGGTACTGGTGTGGGGATTGTTTGGCCTTCCAGGGGGGCTTAATCTGCTTGGAACGGAGGGTGGGGTGGGTGTTTGCTCCCATCTCCAGCGCAGGGGATGTGCCTGCACATACAGGCCCAGGTGTGGCTCCATGGTGGCATGTCACGAGCAGTCTCTGTTGTCACTGACTCGCTCATATTTCTGAGCTCCCCAGGCATGCCTGACATCAAAGTGAGCCCGGTGCTTACAGCCTGCTCTGTGGTCGCACATGCTTCATACTCACTGGGGTATTGCCTGCCGGAGATGCAAAACTACACACCCAAGAGGTTCGCCTTTCTCCCCCTCCTGAGTCACTCTGGAGACGACCCCCATCAATCTCGCAGCTGTTGCAGTGGGGGCGCCCGCGTGGTCCATTGCTGAGCCTTTACATCTCCGGGGAGCAGCTTTTTATCTCTGCAGCTCTTCAGGCTGCTTAGCGGCTGCATGGTAGGCAGGACCTCCTCTGTCTTCTCCTGCCTGGTTCGCAGGCTCTGGTGGGGAGTTCATACCGTGGAATGGCAGGATACTTCCCGCCCTATGTGGGAGTTCCCTGCTGAACAATGTCTTTAGAGCTGGCAGAGGAAGCCAGTAGCTGTGTGCTAAGATCTGTCTTTAGTCAGCAAAAGGCCCCTGGCGGCATGTTTGGCTGGGGATAGAGGCCAAGGCCTGCCCTGCTACAAAGGCACAGATCCCACTGGCTTCTCCAGGGGAAGCACCCATGGGACTGAGGGCAGAACTGGGCCCTGGCTTAAACTAGAGTGTTGTCTTGTGATAAAAACAGGAGAGAAGGGAGCCAGGACTCCTGGGTTCTCCCCAACTCGGGGAGGGGAGTGGGATCTAGTGGGTTAGAATGTGGGGGGCTCGGAGCCGGGACTCCTGGGTTCTCTCCAACTCGGGGAGGGGAGTGGGATCTAGTGGGTTAGAATTGGGGGGGGCTCGGAGCTGGGACTCCTGGGTTCTCCCCAACTCGGGGAGGGGAGTAGGATCTAGTGGGTTAGAATGGCGGGCTGGGAGCCCGGACTCCTGGGTTCTCCCCAACTCAGGGAGGGGAGTAGGATCTAGTGGGTTAGAATGGCGGGCTGGGAGCCCGGACTCCTGGGTTCTCCCCAACTCAGGGAGGGGAGCAGGATCTAGTGGGTTAGAATGTGGGGCTAGGAGCCCGGACTCCTGGGTTCTGTTCCCATTTCTGTCACTGACTTGCTGCACCCCCTTGGATAAGTCCTTCCCTCTCCTGGCTCAATAGAGAAGTGTCTTCGGTCTGCATCTGACGCTGGGTCACGTGGTATGTTCTGCTGGGCAGAGTGCCTTGGGGGGGCCCCACCTGCAGGCTGATGGATCCCTTCTTGTGTGAGCAGAGCGGTGGAGCCTGGCCCATGCGAGAGAGAGAGAGAGAGCCCCGCCAGAGAGCGAGGGGCAGGGGGAGGGCTCCGGGCGCTGACCCCTGGCTTCCCCCAGTTGTTTGGGTGGGGTGCGGCGAGCCCGGCTATTGCGGAGTAATGGAGTGGTGGAGCGAGGGCCAGAGTGTGCCCCTGTTGTTCCAAGGCTCATGGGAGGGTGACTGGGCTTTGGGAGGCTGGTGTTCCTCCGCCTGGGGGCCGTGCTGCCGGGACCCCATCGCTCAGAGGCAAAGGTTGGGCGTTTGCGGTGTGGTGATGCTTTGCTCCTTTCTGGCCGGCTAGTTCCTCTTCCTTCTCCCTGCTGGACTTGCCTTCCTGGGGCCCTCCTCCGACCCCTCCCCTACTGAATGCAGCCATGGCAGGCTTCTTCCAGCTGGCTGGTCCCTGGAACACAAGCACCCGCAGCCACACACAGAGCAGCGATGTTTCTTCGATGCCGTCGGGCCCCGAGACCCCGGCAGCGCTGTCCTGAGCCCCACCCTTTCCTTACAAACGCTTCCCTCTCTCCTTTCAGGCCTCGGCGAGATGTCTCTGTGCCAGTGTGCGGGGAAGCACAGCGACTCGGACATGGAGGGCTGCTGCTTCTCGGCGGGTGGGGGCCTGAAGGTGTACCTGCACTGGAGCGGCGAGGAGGAGGAGCGGTGCCAGACCTACACGCAGGGGGTGCTGAGCGCAGAGGAGATCTGCATCGCCATTGCCCAGAAAATCGGTGAGCGCTGGCTGCCTGCGGAGCCTGGAGTGTCCCTGGGCTACGGCCGCTCCAGACAAGCCTCCATGAGTCTGCCCCAAAGACAGGGCTCTGAGCAGTCATTTGTGCTTAACGCTGCTGGATCTGCCAGGGAGGGTCACCGCCCAGTGCTGCATTGGGGTGGGGGGGGCGTGGGGGCTGATCCCTCGCTTCAGACTCAGAGATGAAGGTTCCCTCTGCTTCCCTGTGATGCTGGCAGCCTGCTGGGCCAGTGAGCAGCACAGGTGTTACAGGAGTGGGGCACTCCCGTTGGGTGGAGTGTATGGGCCCAGCACCGAAGCGTTGGCATCCACGCAGCAGAACTGCCCGTTACCGCCCCGTGGGGTCCGGTCCAAAGCCTTTAGCGTCAAGGGGCTGTTGGGGCACGTGAGATACCAAGAACCGTGAACTCGTGTGACTCCGGGTTGCTAGTGCGCAGCTGCTCTGCAGGCCACCCTCTGCCCTGTCTATGAAGGCAGCCGTGCTGCCAGCCTGGCCCTGGCACCCTCTGCATAACCCTGGGCTCTCGCTGGCCAGTGCTGTCTGCGATGATGTGGCTCTGCCCACTGGGGATTATGAATCACATCGGCTGGACGATACCAGCCGTGCGCTGGTGCCGTAGAGCCGAAAGGGCTGTTACTCCCTCCGGTGAGCAGCTCCCCGCTCTGAACCAGCCAGTCCCTGACCAGAGGCAAAAGGCTCTAATCCCTGCCTGCCCCGACACCACCGAGTCCCCCTTGCTACGTATTGTTGAGAGTTCACGTCCCCCTTAGAAGCTCTGTGTCCATTAGAGCTGTAGCTCTTGCTAATCAGGACCACTGGCTCTAGCCTCCTGTGTGTGTCTGGCGTTCCTAGGTCCCTCTTCCCCTGTGCTCTGGCTGTTGGGTCTTTACTGGAAGGCTGAGTTATCGCAGCATGACTAGCTCGACTGTGGTGATGCGGCCTCTGACTCGTTGGCATCTTCGCGTGATAAACACTCTGCCACTCTCCAGGGACTTTCCCTGGTGAGCCACAGGAGCCGTGGATGTCACCCGAGCCTGGTTCTTAGGTCTTGTCAGAGCCGAGCCGCCAGGGCTGCCCTTAGGGTCTGTGCAGGGGTATTTCCCTGGCACACTGGGAGGAGGAGGGAGTGGTTGATGTGCCTTTTAACCCTGGGTTTGCTGCAAACCTCCTTTCCTCCTGTGTGAGGCCAGCTGACAAACCAGGCTGGGATAATGTCTCCCATCGTGGTGTTTTCTGCTTGGTGCAGTTTAAAAAAAACAAAACCCAACTCCGCAAAACCAGTCATGCTGCTGAGAGGCTTGTCAGGCCAACTGGCTGCCTCTGAGCAACCAGCCTGGGGTGTGGCGATGTCTCTGGAGGAGGCAGTGTGGCCTGGTGCAGAGAGCACTGGACTAGGACTCGAGACCAGGGTTCTGTTCCTGGCTCCACCGCTGACCTGCTGCTGGGTGACCTTGGGCAAGTCTCTGTCCCTCCCCGTGCCTCAGTTTCCCCATCTGCAAAACAGAGTTAATGCTTTGTAAAGCCCTTAGAGATCTGCGGCCGAAGTGCTATTTAAAAGCTAGTGATGAGGATTCTTGTGAAAAGCAGGCTAGTTTTAACAAGTACCTTTAAATTATGAGCCGTCACATGGCTCAGAAAAGGCTAATTCCGTTGTTGCACTGTGGGACTTGGGCCTAGACCGTGGGGCTCGGAGCATCCGGCGCTGTTCCTGCACTCAGTGAAGGAATCTGTTACCAGTAAAATCCTGTAACGGGGAGCAGAGAACTGGGAACAGCTTCCAGGACAAGACAATGAGAGAAGCCGCTATAAACCGTGCCGTCTAACACCAGGGCAGAGGAGAAATGCATCCCTGCCATGGCACAGGAATTCCCTTGTCTCCCGCAGGGATCACGCCGCTCTGCTACAGCCTCTTCGCGCTCTGTGATGTGCAGACCAGAGTCTGGCTCCCTCCCAACCATGTGTTCGAAATCAGCAAAGACACCAACCTGAATCTGCTCTTCCGCATGAGGTGAGGATTGCTCCCTGGGGTCACGGATGGCTCCTCACGCTCTCTGCTTTTGCCAGCTGCGGTTGGGAGGCGAGGGGCCCCTTAGTCAGCTGCTATGGGGTAACGTGCCAGGCATTTGAATAGGAACGCTCGTGTTGGGGACAGGCATCCCTTGGTCGTTTGGTTACCTGGGAAGGGAGACAACAGAAGCAATTAAGAAGCCTGGATAAAGGTTGGCATCGGGTCAGAGAGCGACCGGGCAGCATCTCTGGGGAAGTGAGAGACTCTGTGCATGTCTTTCTGGGTCTCCCTTGGGCCGACGGCACGGCTGAGAGCTGGGCGGTGTGCCCCTGCCGTGGAGATCTCCATCCCAACCCGCATCCCCTGCTGTTCCAGTCTGTGCTTCCCCGCAGTCAGCTCTGCTTCTGCTGTGCCAGACTTGGGCTTCTCCTGAGCAGAATCTACCAGTCACGTCATTGCATAGCGCTGGTGACATGGAGAAAGGTCCAAAGGGAAATAGGCTGAGACCCACCGAACTCGTTCTCCCTGTGACTTGGGAGCAGCGTGTTGATCGAGGTCTCCAGGTATGAAGAGAGTAGTGTGTGGTTTTTTTACAGCCGTTAGGCAGTTCTGCTTATTGATATCCTCCCTGTGAGGCTCTTACATACCACAGGAATCATGCTGCGTGACACGGCATATCCTCCTAGAACGCAGTCCCCAGTGCTTTCACGGCAGGGCTTTCATGCTCATTTTTATAGCATCTGAGTCAAAATAAAGGCAAAAGTGAACAGGGATTACAAGACTGTTTGGTCTGGGTTTTTTAGGCCCTGTGAACCTCTTCTCTGGCAACTTTCCTCCTTAGCACCAGTGTGGTTCTCATTAGAAAGTGGAATGTTTGCTTGGAGGCATCTCGTATGTCCCTGTCGGGCATGCAGGGGCTGAGGACAGCGCTGACTAGTTAAAGGCCGTCAGTCTGGCACTGCACTCATGGCCTGCAAATCAGCAGTGGCCAAAGGGTCTGTATGGGAGGGCTTTGGCCGCGTGCATCGCCATGGTACTGGAGTGTGGATCCTGGGCTCCTATAAAACAGCCTGTTGCCAGCCTCTTCTGCAGCGCAGACCACATATCCCAGCATGCTTAGCTGCTCAGCTCAAGATGGGGCAAAGCATGCTGGGATATGTAGTCTTTTTGTGTTGCTCTAAACAGCATCACTATGGGCCACAATCTCTGTACCAGGTTTGCCCAGAGTGGAGGGCGAGTGTGGCAATTTGCCCCGGGCCCCACAAGGGCCCTGCGAGCCCTGGCCCGGCGGTGGGCCCTTCAGTCGCTCCGCGTCTTTGGTGGCATTTTGGGAGCGGGGAGCCCTTCAGTCTGACTGAAGGGTCCCCCGCTGCCGAAATGCCGCCAAAGACCCGGACCGCCTCCGGGTGAGTACAAGGACCGCAGCTCCCCGGCTTTGCCGTCTGATTGCAGATAGCGCATAGGTCTCTGGCAGCTGAGCCCCTGGGTTGGACAGAGCATCAGTCACATTGATAACACAGCCTGGTCCAACGGCCGGATCCAGCCCCTAGATTACAAATGCTCGTGTTGGATGCTGCGATCTCCCAGCAGCAGCACTCTGTTCCTTTCCCTCCAAGGCACAGCTAGGTGCAGCTCTGTCGCTCCTCTGTCCTCAGCAGGACGGGTGGCTAAGCCACCCACGCCAGAGCACGGCTGCAGGAAATTGCGTCTCTCGGTATGTGAGCGTCAGACTAGCTGTGTGCTCGCTACCGCAGACAGCTGTGGCTTTGAGGGTTCCGGGGAGGACACAGGCAGTGGAAACCGGAACTCGCTTTGGCTGGAGTTTGTGCCTCTGCCGCATTTCCATAGTGATGCTCCCCAAGATGGGTGTCTGGGGCCCAGCACAGCGGGGTCCTGCTCCTGGCTGGCCCCTCTGGGTGTAATCCAAAGAGCAACGCGTTAGTGGCGCACAGTGCTGGGGAGAGGTGTCGACCCAGGGAGACTGGAGGCCTCGAGCCACAGTGCAGGCACGATGCAGCTGGTGAGCTAACCGTGCTCTGGCTACGAATTGTGTGGCCTGCCAGTCTTTGTACAGTGTGCGCCTCCTCCCACCCCGGCTGACACCTCTTGTCTTAGCACCCAGCATGAGGGGCCTGTGGGATGCAAGCAGCAGTGCTGCAAGCTTCCCTCCCCAACACACCCAGCTTGGATCAGAGCTTTGCTGTGCGAGATGCTGGACAATCCATGTGAGACGGTGCACTCTGTGCTCCACGGAGCCCCGATCCTACCCACACCTGTGTCCGGAGAGGCGAATGGCAGGCTTGGGGCCTGTGACAGTAGCTTGCTTGCTGCATTGGTAGCGGTTTGATTCTGTTGCTGTTGAACGGGTCAGGAGCCTTGGTTTCCATGCGAGTCTTGCTGCTGGACAGTCCTGTTGGTTGGGCATCCCTGCCTTGATTTCTGCTTGACGGGCTCGGAGACCACTTGTGCTGCACACAAGTGACTCCTGTCCTCAGCAGCTCTGGTGCTGCCGTGGCTGCCTGCTGGAGCAGGCTTACCCTGGTGAAGCGCTCTTGTTTTGAAGTGCTCGATGGAGAGCCATGTTCTCACCACTTTATAGGCAGGGAAACTGAGGCCCAGAGGAGCAGCATAGCCTGCGCCAAGGTGACTGGGTTTAGAACACAGGAGGCCTTAGCCCTGAGAGGCGTGTCTGCTCTGGCTGAGACCTCTGATCCCATGAGCCTTTGTAAACAGCAGGTTTTTTAACCCCGTCTCCTCCCTGTGCCCCGAGAGCAATTTGAGTTTGCTGACTATGGAGCTGGCAACTGAGAGGAGAGGGTGTTCTCAGGCAGGGAGTGCCAAGCAAGTGAAGTACATTCCTTTGGAAGAAGCCAGCTGCACCTGAGAGGGGTGTGTAGTCTGGCGCATTTCCCTGCCCATAATACCCAGCCCTGGAAACCTCCAGCCTCTCCACAAGCCTGGAAACCACAAGCTGGAGATCTGTGTGGGAGGGTCCCCGAATCGGGGGTGTTTGGCAAAGGGGGTGCAGGTCTGTGGTGTGCTGAGAGCCGTTCCTGTTCAGTAGCCTGGGCGGGGTCTTGGTCCCCCTCGCTTGCAGCCCAGGTCTGTCTTGTCTCCGCCGAATGGGCCTTGAAGTCTGAATTCCTCCTGCGGGGCGGGGCCCGGCTGGCAGAATTGGGGAAAATGTCCTGGGAGACTCACCCTGCTGCTGCTCTGGCTGCAGCTCTGCTGTAATAGAGGCCTTTGGTCCCCAGCTCACTGCATTGGCATGGACGCTGTCTGCCAGATTTAAACCGCCTGCACCATGGGGGAGTGCTGGCTCATGCCTTCCCCGCTGGAACATGCACAGGCGTTTCTCTGGCCAAGCTCCAGCGCTCGTTCATCTGTACGGAGCGGCCTGCAGCGTGCAGCACCCCTGGCAGCAGCTCTGGGGTGCCAGCACGAGGGGCTGAGACCTCAGCATTGAACAGGAAGCACTTTCCTGGCTAGGCTATGCCAGGCTGCCCCTGGAGGGTCCTGCAGCAGTGGGGAGGCTGGCGGGGTCAGGTCCTTGCTGATACAAATCCCTGAAACTACTGCATGCTGGTTTGCACCAGCTGAGGAGCCGGCCCTTAACTCTAGCAGGGTGTAGGTCTGCTTGGCTGTATTGCCAGTCCCAGAGGGGTGGTAGTGTGCTCTAGTGGAGAGAGCACTGGACTGGGACCCAGGAGACCTAGGTTCTATTCCCAGCTCTGCCACTGACCTGCTGGATGACCTTGGGCGAGTCACTTCATGTCTCCGTGCCTCAGTTTCTCCAGCTGTAAACAGCACTAATGATACTGGCCTCCCTTGTAAAGCACTTGGACGTGCACTAGTGAAAAGCTGTGGCTTTCTATGCTGCTGCTGTGGAGACCAGGCTCCCTTCGCTGTGACTGCTGCTTGGGGCAGCTTGGAGGGGACTGACTCAGAAGCAGAAGAGGGAGGATTTTGTAGCCAGGGTCTGGCAGCTGCTGAACCACCGGGCTCAGTGGTGCTGTGGCCCCTCCCACAGGTTTGTCTGTGTGTGTCTCCCGCAGGTACTACTTCCGCAACTGGCATGGCATGAGCAACAGAGAGCCGGCCGTCTACCGCAACGTTCCCCGGCAGAGCGACGCCCTGGAGGACAAGCTGCAGGGCGGGGCGCTTCTGGACAAGTCGTCCTTCGAGTATCTCTTTGAGCAGGTGGGGGCCCCGGTGCCGGACTGGGAAGGGCTGGCGGCCCAAAGGGTTACAGACAGACCCGGGGCTTCCTAGGGATGAGTGCTGCTTTCACCAGCGCTTCCCGCCGGGTGCCTCTGATACTCGGCTGAGTGTGCCCCAAAGGGTTACAGACAGACCCGGGGCTTCCTAGGGATGAGTGCCGCTTTTACCAGCGCTTCCCGCCGGGTGCCTCTGATACTCGGCTGAGTGTGCCCCAAAGGGTTACAGACAGACCCGGGGCTTCCTAGGGATGAGTGCCACTTTCACCAGCGCTTCCTGCCGGGTGCCTCTGATACTTGGCTGAGTGTGCCCCCAAAGGGTTACAGACAGACCCGGGGCTTCCTAGGGATGAGTGCCGCTTTCACCAGCACTTCCTGCTGGGTACCTCTGATACGCGGCTGAGTGTGCCCCAAAGGGTTACAGACAGACCCGGGGCTTCCTAGGGATGAGTGCCGCTTTCACCAGCGCTTCCCGCCGGGTGCCTCTGATACTTGGCTGAGTGTGCCCCCAAAGGGTTACAGACAGACCCGGGGCTTCCTAGGGATGAGTGCCGCTTTCACCAGCGCTTCCCGCCGGGTGCCTCTGATACTCAGCTGAGTGTGCCAAGTGCAGGATGAGAACCTGTGCAGAAAAGGCAGGGATCTGCCCCCTGCCTCAGGGGAGAGTCGGGCGCTGATTCCCAAGTGCGCTGGCACAACGTTTGCTCAGCTTCCCCGTCACCTGCGCTGGCTGTGCATTCCTGGCCTGATTCAGTGGCAGGAGGCCAGCTTGCCTCCAGGCTGGGGAAAGGGTTAAACAATGTAGCAACGGCCAAACCGGATCAGAGCAGGGGCCCACGTCCCTCTAGCCTGGTCTCCCATCTCGGACAGGGGCAGCACCAGCTGCCTCAGAGGAAGGTGTGGAATATCCTGCCCCGAGGAAATTTCCTCCTGAGCCCTGATAGCTCAAGGTCAGGGCGCCTGCAGCTCTTCCACACAGAAGAAAATCTTTAAGGTGATTTAAAGATATTCCAAATCTGCTCCGGGCCGTAGGAGCTGAGAAGGGCTCTCTGTGAGGCTGAGAAGGAAGACAGCTAAATTCGAGTGGCTGGTTTGAGTCCCCTTTTCTCTTTGGAGAACATTGTTTGTTTGTTTCTGGTTCCCTTTGCAGGGGAAATACGAGTTCATTAATGACGTTGTGTCTCTGAAAGACCTTCAGAGCGAGCAGGAGATCCACCGGTTTAAGAACGAGAGCTTAGGCATGGCTGTCCTTCACCTCTCTCACATGGCTCTCAAACGAGGCGTCTCTCTCGAAGAAGTGGCCAAAAAAACCAGGTGATTGCGGGGTGGCTGGGCATCGGCGCTGTGCTGTCCACCTCCATCCCAGGCACTGCAGTTCAGCTAGCGTGTGGCCGCTGAATGGCGGCCTCTTCTGGGGCGGAGCTTGCCTCATGCAGCGCTGAAAACAATATGGCTTTCGTGGAGGTGGTTTCTGGAGCCCCTCATAGGAGTCGCCTGGCAGCAGGTGTTGGAACTGAATTGGCCCCAGGAGAGCCCGCGTTCACATTGCGCCACTTCTCCTCCAGCGGGCACCTGCCACCCAAGCGGGCGGTAGGGCCCAAGGCACGTCGCGCTGTGCCGGGTACTAGGGTTCGTGGTGGAACAGCGTTGTGTGACTGCAGCGTCCTTTCCGCATGCTCTGCTTTGCCATTCGCTCTCCGCCCCTCCCGGCGAGCCGGCGTGCTAACCTTCCCGGGGGCTGTTCCTTCCCTGTGTCTCTCGCAGCTTCAAGGGCTGCATCCCGCGCTCCTTCTGCCGGCAGATCCAGCAGAACAACTACCTGACCAAGTTCCGCATGAGGAACGTCTTCAGGAAGTTCGTGCAGCGCTTCCAGCGGCACACGGTCAGTGCGGGGAAGCTGACGGAGCAGGACGTCATGTACAAGTACCTGGCCACCTTGGAGAACCTGGCCCCCCGCTTCGGGAGCGAGCTCTTCCCGGTCCTTTCCTTGGAGACGGCCTCCGAGGGCGAGAAGGTGCTGCTCTATGTCAACGGAGGGCACGCGCAGCTGGAGGACGGCTGTGCCTCGTCTCCCAGGGACAGGCCCGCCACCCATGAAGTCCTGGTCACCGGCACGGACGGGATTCAGTGGCGGACTGTCCCTGTTGAGGTAGGTTGTACTCGGCTCCTCTTCCTTGGGAGTAGCAAGTGGCAGTGCTGGTCCTGGTCTAGCTAGGGCTGACCAACGCCCCCCCCAAGGCACTGCGGCCTAGTGGATAGAGCCTAGGGCTTGGGCTCAGGAGACCTGGGTTCTGCTGCTGGGTGAGTCCTGGCCCTGCTCAGTGCCTCAGTTTCCCCATCAGTAAAGTGAGGGTGATGGTCAGTGTTTGGCCCAGGCTGGGGTAGGGAATTTAGTTGATGGCACTGATCTCCTGTGAGAGCTGCTGCTGAAAAATGCTAGGCAAGAGCCAGGCTGTGGTTGTTAATGGTGTGCGCCTGGGGAAACCCCCGTCTCCGAAGGCACAAGACTAGCCTGGCCTTGAGGGCCCAATGAATGAGGGTGGCATCAGTCCAGCGTCCGGGGATTCCCGTGTTCCGTGCCACGCAAGCGCTGCTAGCTCCAGGGACTAGAAACATGCTTTGCTGAGCAAGTGGTGTGCTCGCTCGGACTTGCCTCGGTGCTGGCACGAGCCGTGCTGCTGCTGCCGGAGCTGAAAATGCTGCCTCTTCCCAGGGCATGCGGTGTCCGGAACCTCCAGGGACGGCGCCTGCTAAGGCCGCGTCAGAGCTGATGTGGGGCGGGAGGCACACGTGGTGGGGCAAAGGGCTAGATGCTCGCTGGCAGGAGCTGACGTGGGGAGCCTAGTGCCATGGGAGAATGCAGGCCAGGCCTGGCCACCGCTTCGCCTAGTCTGTGGATGCTGCCCAGCCCCCTGGAAAGCTGGAGCCGTGACCCCACTTTGTTTTACTTCTGCAGAGTGCAGAAAGCCTCCCCCACCGGGGCTATTTTGGGAGGAAGACCAGGGCCAAAGAGCTGGACCCCAAAGGGCCGTGTCAGCCAGTGGAGAGGAGCGAGGCCAAGTGGGTGCGCTTCTGTGACTTCCAGGAGATCACACACATTGCCCTCGAGGGCTGCAAAGTCAGCCTCCACCGCCAAGACAACAAGTGCCTGGTGAGGGCTCTCCCTGCATGGCGGGGCTCTGGAGTGGGGACTGCCCCTCTCCGGCTGTGGGAGGGGAGTGGGGGCTAGTGGTTAGAGCAGGGAAAGCCTGGGTTTCACCCCCAGCTCCACCTGTGGGGTGGGCTTGGCCAAGTCACCCGGTAACGGGGGGGTGTTAGGCTTTAATCGCTGAATGTCTGTCCAGTGCTTTGAGAGCCGTGGCTCCAGGGTCAGCCCATTGGAGATGGGAGGGGGTTGGCATTAGAGGGCAGCTCCGGGATGGGGGGTGCCGGAGCTGTGGGTTGTGTGCAGAGGGGGCGGGGCACTACCAGAATCTTGGGGCTTTCCCGTAGTGCATCAGGATTCCACAGGGGTTGCTGTTAGTGCCGTGCCAGCGGCTGGGAGTTCCAGCCCGTGGGGTGAGCGCTCGCGGGGTTGATCCTTGAACCACTGGCTGGCTCAGAAACCGGAGCTGGGACAGTGAAGCGGGGGGAGGGCGAGGCCTAGGCAGCCTCTCGGCCCCCAGTGATGACGCCCCGTGGCTGTTTTCCCCCCCCCCAGGAGCTGGTTCTCCCGTCATACGAAACGGCCCTGTCCCTGGTGTCGCTGGTGGACGGCTACTTCAGGCTCACGGCCGACTCCAGCCACTACCTGTGCCACGAGGTAGCCCCGCCACGGCTGGTGATGAGCGTCCTGAACGGCATCCATGGGCCAATGCAGTAAGTGGTGCCTGCTGCCGAGTGGGAGACCTGGGGCTCGGCGCGGCCTGGGCCCGTCTGACACCTTTCCTACCTCCAGGGAGGAGTTCGTCTTCGCCAAGCTGAAGCGGGAGGAGCAGGATGGGCTGTACATCATCCGCTGGAGCATCCTCGACTTCAACAGGCTGATCCTGTCGGTGGTGAAGAGGGACCGAGGGCAGGTGAGGCAGGCGTGGGGTGAGCAATGTGCATCCGAGACGGAATCGAATGAGCGAAGGCCCCATGCGCGTGACAGCTGCTGCACTGGCTGTACGTTCTTACACTCTGCCAGCAGCAGTGGTTTGCGCTCTCAGCCTCTGCAGAGGGAGGACTGTGCGGGCGGTGGAGTGTCTTGTTCTGGTAGGAGGCAGGTTAGAGCAGTGGAGTGGTGTCGGGGAGGCTTGGGATGGTCCTTGGTTCCCTGGAGAAGTTTGTTCCCCAGTCCCGGCCAAGCCCTGGAGAAAGCCCCGTCTCCCACCCAGACTAGCTTGGCCTCATTCCTGGGACGCTCTGCCAACTGCATGTCACAGACCTAGTTTTCTGCTCATGAGACCCACTTGTCCTGAACGGTGTGTGGGCCGGGAGCCAGCTGGCGGGGGTTTGGGAGTGGGGCACTCCCGTTGGGTGGCGTGTATGGACCCAGCACCGAATGCGGGTTCCAAGCATTGGCATCCGCTCTGGCTGGCTTTTACTGCTCTCCCGTGTTCGGAGGGGTTGGGCCAACCTGGGTCTGATCCGGGCAGCTCCAGACATGCCAAACATGTGCAGCCACCTCTGGGGTGGAAAGTGGCAACTAAGAGACACAGAACACAAGAGTGGGGCAAAGGGAGACTTGGAGGAAAGAGACTGGGGTGAGCCAGGGGATTTTCCCAGGACCGCGAGGGACCCAAGCCCCATAGGAATCCAGCTCCTTTTGCCCGGCTGCCCAGGCAGAGCAGCGCATCTTGTCTGAAAGTCTCATTAATTCCAATCTCACTCAAGTACACGCATGTCCCAGCACACGGCTGCCATGAACACAGGGCCGCTTGGGTCTGTGCCCTGCCACTGGCACATGCCTCTCCGTAGAAACACTCCCTTTCCCTGGCGCCTCCACGCCTTGCATGGCGGGTCCCTGGCACAGCCCTCCACACAATCGCCCTGGGGAGTGCAGGCCAGGATGCCAGCAGATAGGGAAGCTGGGGGCGGCAGGTGCCAGGAGGAGCCTTGTGAGGAAGGCTGCAGCTGGTACAGCATCTGTGCGTGCTGTGTAACCGACCGGGAAGGTATGGGCTGCCCTGGTGTCTCACTTGCGGTGAGAGTGGTTTCTCCTGAGCCGACCTAGTTACTGCAGGAAATGCCGGAGCTGAGCAACAGCTTCCTTCTCCGTCTTGGGCTGGCGTAGCGCAGTGGCAGCAGACAGAGAGGCAGAGGCCTTGCCTGGCCACTGTCTGAAATGGCAGCGCTGCCCGGAACCCTGCTGCAGTCCCCTTTGGTGAGCCGGGGTGTGGCCAGCTGGCCAGAGCTCGGATGGAAGCGGTGCTGCCGGGCGGGCTGACTGCCTGGAGAGAGGAGCTGGGGGATTGTGATGAAATCTAGGCAGCCAGTGGTGGTGAGACGCTGGTTAGCCACGCGCAGGGCCTGACCCCAGACCCTGCCTGGAGCCCGGCGCTCTGAACCAGCGAGTGAATAGGGAGGAGCTGCAGGCCCCTGCCACCCACTGATGGTTTTTAGTGGCATGGGTGGGTGACGGCAGGGTCTGCCCGCTCAGGCGTGAGACTGTCAATGGGGCATGTGCACACTGAGCGGGGGCTCTGGGAGCCATGGACGTTGGGTTACCCTGTCACAGCGGAGTCTCTCTCCCGGGGACGCAGGCCACCCCCAAATACAGGCAGTTCCGGATCCAGAAGAGAGGCGACTCCTTCGTGCTGGAGGGCTGGGAGCGGGAGTTCTCCACCGTACGGGAGCTGATGGACGTTCTCAAAGGCTGCACACTCAAGTCGGGGGACGAGAGCTTCGCGGTGAGGAGGTGCTGCCCGCCGAAGCCGGGAGGTATGAACCCCCCCCACTGGTTTGGGGAGTGAGATTCTCCCCAGGAGCCTCTGGCAGCAGCCGAGGCTCTGCCCCAGCCCAGAGCTCCCACATGCAGAGAGCCAGAGCAGGCTCCTAAATGGCTTGTTTCAGGGCTGATGGGGTCTCTGACCTCCTCTCCCCACAGAGATTTCAGACCTGATCATCGCCCGGAGGGTGAAGGACAGCACCAGGCAGATCCTGAACCTGACCCAGCTCAGCTTCCACCAGATCCGGAAAAATGAGATCACCCAGGTCAGCCTCCCTGACGAGGCTCCGGGGGGACGGGGCGGTGTCCTGGAGGAGAATCGATGCGCAAGGGAAGCTGAAAGCCGGTGCAGTGGGGGGGAACTGGGGAGCAGGTGCTGGGCCTGGCTCAGGAGTGGGGGCTCAGCACCTTCAGCCCAGGGACGGTCTCCCTCTGGCCATGGTGGGGAGCAAGCGGGGTTCTCCCTGTGGTGCCGAGTGACCCCTTGCTGCTGTCTCCCTGCAGAGAGCTCACCTCGGCCAGGGCACTCGCACCAACATCTACGAGGGCGTGCTGCATGTCTGCGGGGGTGCTGGCGGGGACGACGAGGCCGAGTACTTCTCCACCGAGCAGAACAACAACAGTCGGGAGATGCACGTGGTACTCAAGGTGCTGGACCCCAGCCACAGGGACATCGCCCTGGTGAGCCGAGCCCCGGGGCTGAGCGGGTGGGCAGGAGGGAGTGCTGGGCCCAGCCTGCTGGCGGCTCGGGGTTGGAGCTCTGCGGTGTGGACGGGCTCCACGCTTGGGACACCGCCCGGACTGAGACCGGGACCCTCCCGATGGTGCCATAGGCCAGGGGACTGTGGGGCGAGGAGGGGGTGCTTGGGAGCCCAGGAGGAAGGGTGACTCTGAATGTGGGGAGACGGCCCTGGACCTGGATAGGAGCCTGGGGGAGGAGGGGTGAAGTGGCCCCACCCCCAGCCCGCTGGCTGCTTCGGTGGCTGGCTGTGACTCCCCGCTTCTCTCTGCAGGCGTTCTTCGAGACGGCCAGCCTCATGAGCCAGGTCTCGCACATCCACCTGGCTTTCGTGCACGGCGTCTGCGTGCGAGGCTCCGAGAGTGAGTAACCGCGCCCCAGTGCATGGCCCTCCCCGGGATGGCAGCTGCAGCCGCCTCCCTCCGCCCCTCCCTAACAGCCTGTCTGGCCCTTTGCCCCCGCAGAGGGGCTCAGGGACCCTCTGAGAGGGCAGGAGTCTCCCTCCCCAGCCTGCCTGTGCAGGGGGTTTCATCTCGGCAACAGTTGATCAGACTGCGACTTGCCAGCATGTCTGTCCTGAGCATCCTCAGCTGGGCCCCAGCCTGTGGCCCTGCCTTGCCCTCCAGTGCCAAAGAGCCAGGCTTGCGAGGACCGGCCTCTTCTGCCCTCTCAGATATCATGGTGGAGGAGTACATCGAGCACGGCCCCCTGGATGTCTTGCTGCGGAAGGAGAAAGGCCGGGTGACCGTCGGCTGGAAGATCACGGTCGCGAAGCAGCTCGCCAGCGCCCTGAGCTACTTGGTGAGAAGCTGTTAGGAACAGGGATGTGCCCTGGGCGTGGGGCGTTCGTTGGAGGCTGCCCTGGAGAGCCGTGGGCTTGTTCAGGCACCTTTTGCCCCTGCTCCTCTGTGCTCCAGCCCCCGGGGAGCGCCAGCTGCCAGCGCTCAGCACTGCCGATCCAGCTGGGTAGGTCCTCAAACCCTCTCCCTCATCCCGTGTCCCAGCACCTCCCCACCCCTGGGAAGCACGGAGCCGAGGAGCGACTCATCCAAGGTTGATCAGCAGGACGCTGGCAGTGCTGGGGTTTGAACCCAGGCCTCTCGCCAAGGTGCACCGCTAGGTCTGAAACCGTGGGACTGTCTCTGGTAACACGGGAACCGCGCTCCCTGGTGGGGGGCCTGGGAGAGCCGGGAGTGGAATGCTGCCTCCTCCCTTCCTTGCTAGGCCCATTGCCAGCGGCTCAGGAGTGCTCCCACGCCCACACTCGGCAGCCGCTTGGCAAGGCTGCGGGTGGCAGGCCGTAGCCCTGTGCAGAGCTGCACAAAGGCCAGCTGGGGCTCCTGTTCTCCCCCCACATCTGTTTCGCGGAGGGGGAAAGAGGCAGGAAGCGAGTGCCTGCGTGTTGAGCTGTGACGGGACCCAGGAGTCGCGGGGTGGCTGGGCATCGGCGCCCGTGGAGCCATCGTTCCAGCCTGGTCTTCAGGCCCTGCAGAGCACCTGGGACTATCTTAAAGGCACGGGGCTCCTCACCTCTCACTTCATTTTTTTACAGGAGGACAAAAACCTGGTGCATGGCAACGTGTGCGCTAAGAACATCCTGCTGGCCAGGAAGGGGTTGGAGGATGGGTTGCTGCCTTTCGTGAAGCTCAGCGACCCTGGGGTCAGCTTCACGGTGCTCTCCCGAGAAGGTACCTTCTCCTCCCGCCTAGTTCTCGGTGCCCTCCCTCCAGACGCCCGGCTTGTCGGTGGCTGCAGCTGAGCGGGGCTGGGCCGCGCTCCCTGCAGCTCCCATGTGGGAGGGGAAGTCCCAGAGTGCTGTCACCAGGCTCTGCAGCAGGGATCCCTGTGAATTGTGCATCAGCTGGGCTGAGCGCAGTCATCCCAGTTTTCATTCGGCACGCCAGCCAGGCTTGGCTCGTGCTCCTGTCTGACCCTGAGCAGAGCCCCGTGAGTCGCCCGCTCCAGCAAGGATCCCAGAAGCAAACGAAAGGCAAGGCCCTTCTCCAGCACCTTCCCGCCCAGCGGGTCCTCGAGCACTTGCCAAACGACTCAAGGAGTCACTGCAACCACCCCGGATGTGCAGCCACTTCTGGGGTCTGCTGTCGCAGCTGTTGGAACAGCGCACAGCAACGCGACACACCAATTGAGGACAGGAAGTGAAGGGATAATTTTGGGAGAATTGGATGCAGCATGTGATCAGCCACGCTAGAGTTTGGCCAGGACTCGGGGGCCAAAAGAGCCGTGGGATGGACTGTGACCAGAATGTTGCATCTCCACCATCCCCTGAGCTCCATGTGGAGTCCTGAGGTCCCGGCCCATTCCAAGGGCCGAACCTCACTCCCTGCAGCACAGGCCCCCTAGCCACACTGGGGTCAGCAATGACTCTCGGGGGGAGAGCGCCTCCTACTGAGCCACCCATTCCATTTCCTGTAGCACTGCCTCTGAGGGGAGCACGCCCTCTGCTGAGCCCCGGTGTGCTGCCTGCAGCCCAGCTCTCCTTTGGGAGACGTGACCGGATCGGAGCACCGAGTGGTGCGGGTTACACGCCCCGGGTGACTCCGGCCACCAGGCCCTGCTCATTAGACTCCCATTTGGTCTGTTTGCTTTGTCCTCTCCTAGCTGGGAGCCCGGCCCCTCCTGCTCCTCCCAGCAGGGCTGGGGACTCTGGAGCTGCACGTGTGACTCCTGACGTCAGCACGCAGCAGGGGTGGGCTGCCCTTGCAGAGCCGAGCTGGGTCACCGTGACCGGGCCCGACTCCTTCGGCGTCTGCCCCATTCTTGCGGTCCTGCTGCAAGGGGCTTTCCCCAAACCCGAGTTCTTAGCGGTGTGTGCGGTGGCTCAGGCAGTGTCCCTGCAGCAGCCCCGAACCCCTCTCTCCTCTTCCCCAAGAGCGAGTGGACCGGATCCCCTGGATCGCCCCTGAGTGCGTCCAGGATGTCGGCAGCCTCAGCACCGCAGCCGACAAATGGAGCTTTGGCACCACCCTGCTGGAGATCTGCTTTGATGCGGACGTCCCGCTGAAGGAGCGCACCCCCTCTGAGGTAACGCCTGCGCCTGGGTGCCTGTACCTCCCAGCCTGGTACGCGCCTGTCCCATAACCTCAGCTGTGCCCCCGAGCTGCCCTCCGGCTAGTGAGAACGAGAGCAGTAGCGGCTGGATACGCTGTTTTTCCCTCAGACTCTAGCATCTCTTCCGAGGCCGGCGTGGCAGAGGGAATGGGATGTGCTGAGTGGGGTGAATCTCGCGGGCTCTAAACCCCCCTGGAAGAGCCTGCTCCGTTCTGTGGCAGGCCAGAGCCGCTCTGGGTGGCGGGGGCCGCAGAGGAAACGGTCACTGAGGCAGGGGAGAGTGCTGAGTTTCGAGAGACTGCAGGAGCGGGGCTGCGTGGCTCTGAATGGCTCGCCGCAGTGCTCAGTGGGACCCTCCTTTCCCCACAGAAAGAGCGCTTCTATGAGAAGAAGCACCGCCTGCCCGAGCCGTCCTGCAAGGAGCTGGGTGCCCTGATCAGCCAGTGCCTGACCTACGCCCCCAGCGAGCGGCCCTCTTTCCGGACCATCCTGCGGGACCTCACCCAGCTGCAGCCGCACAGTAAGCCCTCCGGCCCCCCGCCAGCGGGCAGAGCACACATGGGGGCTGGGAACAGACTGAGGGAGACTTCCTGACTCCTGGGCTGCTCCTCCGCTCTGTGTCAGGCCGGGCAGGGAGGGTGAGGGGCCCCCAGCTCTGCTGGTGTCTGCCCTGCATCAATACGCGACTCTCCCTCCTGGCGCTCAGTAGAAGGGATGACCCAGGCAAAACAAACCTGCCACCCCTGGAGCCCAACCAGGCACGTGTGGTTAACCTAGGCTTGGCTTGCACCGGGCGCCCCACATCTGGCCACGACGGAGCTCCCTTTGCTGCTCCTCGCTGGCCATCACTGAGCGAAGTGTCGCACTGGCGCGTGGCTCGTGCCAGTCCTGTCAGCCACGTGACTCGTCTCCTTGCATTCCAGACCTCGTCGATGTCACCTCCGTGAGCCCCGACTTCCCCGTGTCGGACCCCACGGTCTTTCAGAAACGCTACCTGAAGAAGATCCGAGAACTGGGGGAGGTAAGCTGCATCCATAGCAACCCTCGCCCGGGTTCAATGGCACCGTGTCAATGCACCGCCAGAGGGAGGTAGAAGTGGCTGCTTTTCCCGAGAGCCCAGACAGCCCCGTCCCTTTCGCAAGGACAGACTCTGTCAGGGTAGGGTGAGCAAAGCCGCTGGCTGGGGCCCTGCAGGCCGGTGAGGGCGCGACTGCTGACTGAGGCTTCTTGCACCACTGTTGGAGAGTGTGCACTTAGATAGATGAGCCTCTCGTCTGCTCCCGCCTGGGTCGGCCTGTGCTGCCCTCTCCCTGGGACGCTGGGATACCCTGGCAGTTACTGGTCACTTCCAGCGCTCTGGGCACTGCCCCCGACCTGCCACTAACCGGCCTTGAGCTCGGGCCGGATCCCAGGCTGGCAGAGGACGTTTCCACTGGAGACCTTGGTCTGAGAAGCTTTTCTGCCCCAGTTCGTGCGTCCCACAGGGGCCTCTCCCCGCATCTGGAGCCCTGCTCCATGGTGGGATCTGAAAGCCCCGTTTCCGTCTCCCAGGGTCACTTCGGCAAAGTGAGCCTGTACTGCTATGACCCCACCAACGACGGCACCGGGGAGATGGTGGCCGTGAAGTCGCTGAAGTCCGGCTGCAGCCAGCAGCTTCTCACCAGCTGGAAGAGGGAGATCGAGATCCTCAAGACGCTCTACCACGAGAACATTGTCAAGTACAAGGGCTGCTGCAGCGAGCAAGGTACAGCCCAGCCGCCACTGGGGAGCGGGGCTCCTGGGGGAGGATCGCGGCAGAGCGTTGTCTCCCCTAGTCCCATGTGTCCCGCATTGTGCGCGGCTCCCTCCCAAGCCGGTTAGTTCTCCAGTAGCCCAAGGCACGTGCTCTACGGACACCCACCCCGTAGGCTGAGCGTGCTGTGGGGCTCCCCTGCTTCCCCTAAGGTGGGGTTAACTATGCACGTCCCCCCAAGGCTGCTGCCTGGTGCCTTGATTGCAAATCCCCAGGCCAGAGCAGAACGGTTGCACCTCTCAGTCAGCTGGCAGAAGGGAGCGCTAGGCACTCCCTGCAGAGGCTGGCCAGCTGCCCAGGGGTTGCTCTCCAGGAGCGTGGGACGTAAGGCGCGAAGCTGCAGTATCGCAGGAGGGGGCTTAGCCTCTGGTAGGACCGTGATGGGGATTCAGGCCGTGGCTGCGTCTCTCTGCTCCGCTGCCCACCGCAGCCCGTCCCAGTTAGCGCATCGCTTACATCCGCCTCCTCTTCCAGGGGAGAAGATCGTGCAGCTCATCATGGAGTACGTGCCCCTGGGCAGCCTGCGGGATTACCTGCCCAAGCACAACGTCAGCCTGGCCCACATCCTCCTCTTTGCCCAGCAAATCTGCGAGGTAACGACCGGGCCCAAGCCAGGCAGCGTGGGGGGGGCCTGTGCCGATGCTGTCACTGCCTGGGGGAGAAGGGGCTACACAGTGTGTCTGTGCTGCTCCAGAGCTGGGTTGGGGAAACAAATGATTGTGCAGTGTGCAATGTCCAGGGGAAGGAGTGGGGTCTAGTGGCTAGAGCAGGGGAGAATCTGGGCGCTGGGACTCCTGGGTCCTATCCCCAGTTCTGTCAGACTCTTCATGTGACCTTGGGCCAGTCCCCGTCTCTCTGGCTGCAGAATGGGGATAATCCGGTGTTTGCTCTCCACAGGGCATGGCTTACCTGCACTCCCTGCACTACATCCACAGGGACCTGGCTGCTAGGAATGTGCTGCTGGAGAACGAGAATGTGGTGAAGATCGGTGATTTCGGACTGGCCAAAGCCATCCCCGAAGGGCACGAATATTACCGTGTCTGCGAGGACGGAGACAGCCCTGTCTTCTGGTAAGCGTTGTGGGGTCCCAAGAGAGCCCTCCCAGGGGTCCCCATGTTTTCCCTCGGAGGGCAACGCCGGTAGCTTGCTAGCTAGCCCAGTGCCCTGGTGAATCTGCATTGCGCGGAGCTGACTAGCCAGCCTCCTCTTGTTAATAGAGAGGGTTGGCCTGATTAAAATGCAGGTCCCAGCACGGCTCAGTTGGAGCATTGCATGCTGGGACCTGTAGTCTTTGTGAGCCACACAGGTGAGTGGCCTCAGGCCACGTGCGAGCTGTGGTGGAAAAGCAAATTCAGTAACACCTGGAGGCTGGGTGCATTGAGGGTCGGTCTGCAGCGCAGCCACGGCGAGGAGGATGACGGGGTAACCAGCACTTGTGCCGCCTCATCCCTCGGCGACTGCCCAGAGACTGCGTCTGAATGTGACGGCCTCCTTCTGCACGTTCTCTGCCATGCCAGAGATGTGGCTGGGAGGCCCTGAGGAATGGGATCCTGCCGTCCGGGCAGCGTCTGGCCTGGGACTCTCCGGGATGCTGTGCAGGGCCATGGCGCAGCGTCTCTGTTGTGAGCCCCTCGGAGCTCAAGTGCCGTTTTCGGAGGGAGTCTGGCCACGCTCTGGCTGTGGGTCCCTTGTGCTGATGCCCTGTGGTTGCAGCTAGAGCTTGATGGTGCCCGTCTCCCCTGCCCCGGCCCGCAGGTACGCTATGGAGTGCCTGAAGGAGTGCAAGTTCTACTACGCCTCCGACGTCTGGTCCTTCGGCGTCACTCTCTACGAGCTCCTGACACGCTGTGACTCCAGCCAGAGCCCTCCTGTGGTGAGTGGAGAGGGACTGACGGGGGCTTTCCTGCTCCTGGGGTTCGAGTTACTTTGCTGAACAAGTAACAAGCGGGACCCTCCCCCACTAACCAGCTTTGTTCTCCCTCCCTCTTAGAAATTCATCGAGATGATTGGCGCGACTCAGGGTCAGATGACAGTGCTGAGGCTGATTGAGCTGCTGGACAGGGGGAAGAGGCTCCCGAGCCCGAAGGACTGTCCTTGTGAGGTGAGGCTGTCGCTGAGCGGTGCCTGTTAATAACTTCACGTGGTGCTACAGCCCATTCCGTCCCAGTGGGACCCCGAGTGCTCCACAGACTGTACAGGGACCACTTCCTCCACCCCTGGAATGTAGCCGTCTCGCTGATGGCTGCTCAGCAGCCTAGGACAGGAAGTGAAGAATCCAGTGATGCGGCAGGGTGACACAGGGAAGCAGAATTGACTCCCTTTCCCCCACGCCGCCAGGGATAGCCCCTCAGCTGTATCGGTGCTGGGCTCGAGCAGGCCGTAGCGAGGCAGTGTCTGCCTCCCAATGAAGGCTTTGCCTCCAGAGGGCCCGGCTAACGGTTAATTGCCTTCACTCTGATTAGGAATGGAAGCAGTAGGTTGGCCTTGCTGGTAAAAGATTGCAGGGTGAAATCCGGCCCCTGCTGAAGTCAGTGAGAGCTCTCCCTGGGATTCCACTCAGACTGGGCAAGCTTGAAGTCTCTCCAGCCAGCTGCCCTGCCCTGGGCAGGGGCTGTATCCTCCAATGCCCATGGCCGTAGGCAGAGAGAACCCTCAGCTGGCGGAATAAGGGAGCAGTGGTGGCTATTGTTACTTCGGGTTGGTTTTGATAGGCTTTGGAGCAGGGGAGGGTACATGTCAGCCAGAGGGCTGTTCCACTGCTGCCTGCTAACGGGCCTGTTCCCAACTGCCTTCCAGCACAGGCTGGGGGCAGCTGCTTTGAGTGGTGGGTTTGATTTCTGCTCGGCCTGCCTTTCAGCTGTTCTTTCCTTCCTCAGATCTACTGCTTAATGAAAAACTGCTGGGAATCCGAAGCTTCCTTCCGCCCAGCCTTCAAGAACCTCGTCCCCATCCTGAAGAACTTCCACGAGAAATACAAGGCTCAGGCCCCCTCAGTCTTCAGCGTGTGTTGAGTGGGATGCTTGGGAACTTGCTTGGGGAAGGACCACGGCTGCCTTCAGCTGGAAACTCTCTGGTGGAGAGGCCACTTGGAAGTGCTGGGGAGGGTTGAGACTTCACCACTTGCTGCCTCGGTGCTGCTGCTGCTGCACGGAACCGTCCTACTCGATCCACTTTTCCACCGTGTGCCTTGGAGTCCAGGGAACCCTCCGTGTAAGGAGAGAGGGCTGGCGAAGCTTCCGTTGCCACTTCTGCTTTGGCCTGGATTCGTAGGCTCTCCAGTCAGGGGGATTTTAATCCCGGGAAGCGCAGCCAGAGGAAGCTGTGGGGCTGTCTGGCGGCCAGGCGCATCTCATCAAACCTCTTGGCTTGTGTCAGCGCTGTGCAGCCAGAGCTCTGTGCGTGTTGGAAGGGCTGGACGGACGTGTGAAAAAGCCTCCTTGGAGCCTAACAGGCCGCGTCCCGGGCTGCTGTCAGGAACTCCTAACCCCTTTGCAGGGAGCTGTGGGGCAGAGGCTGGGCTTGAGGGGTGGGTACTTCTGGGGGTATAGGCCTGTAACGCTGCCTCTGACTAGGGGAAGCGGGGTGCGTGGTTAAGGCAGCTGCCGAGGGAGGGCTCGAAGCATTTTTAGGAAGGACACACTGGGCCCGCGCCTGCTCCCTCCTCCAGCCGGACAGGGGCTCCCAGCCTGCCCTGCTCTGTGGTGCGTTTGCAGCTCAGGGGAACGGGCCTCTCTTGGGCGTGTCGCCCGCCTGGTCTTCTGGCCCATCCTCCAGCTCTTTGCGCTCTTGCCCAGTTTGTACCATAAAGCACCCCAGTGCCTCTTCCGCTGGCAACCCCGGGACAGCGCTGGCTTCTTCTGTAACCCCCTGGGCAGCTGCCTGGGCCCCCCTCTGCTCCCCTCTCGCCTTGAGCAGAGGGACGTTCCCCCTCCAAAGGCCCCTGCGGGCTGGGGGCAGGTGCAGGCTGCCTCAGGGGGCTGCCCTCTCCGCATTGCCTGCTGGGCCTGGCTTTCTCCAGCGTGGAGCCCGCCCGCTCCCCAGCCTCTGACCAGGGCCTCTGCTGGCCCTGCAGTCAGAGGCCTTGTCTGTGCTCCGGGGCAGCCCTTCGGTGCTCTCCGGCAGCCTTGGCTGCCGCCCAGGGGGCAACAAGGGGAGCTCCTGTGCCCCACTGGAAGGGCTGTTTGGGGCCCAGAAGGAGCATGTGTTGGCTACTCCCTGAACAGGCAGCAGCTGCCCCAGCCTGTCTGGCCATGGCTCTCGAACGCCTCAGTGAGACACGGCCGCTCCCAGGGGAGGTACCGAGGCCGGTCACTCTGCTGCCGCGTCCACGTGCCAGCCAAAGGGTTTCCCGCCCAGGAGCCAAGCACTGAATTAGATCATGTGGTTGGGGGAGGGGGCTGGAGCCTGCTGGCCTTAAACCAAATCCGGATCACGAGACAAGAATGGCCTTTATCTGCTGACCAAATCACAGCCCCCCCCTGTCCTCTGGCCACCTTACGCCAGCGTTAGCCAGACTAGTCCTGAAAAAGCCAGTTAGCCCTTTAGTCCTGGTTGCCTGCTTCTCTAGACACGGCCCCACAAACAACATCCAGTCGAATGCCCTCTTCCTCAGCAACAGGGACTGCTGCGGTCGCGCGTGTGCTCGGCCTGAGGGCTCAGATTCATTCTCCGTGCGCTGCAGAGACGGCTGCATTGCCACCGTCGGTTACGTTACAAAACCCGGTGGAGGGACGGCTCAAGCCCTGAATGAACAAGGCCTTAGATCCGTGCGTGTGCTGCCAACATCCGCTCAACCAGCCTGTAGCCTTAGTGTTAGTTGCTCACTGTCTCAGCTAAATGCCTGGAATGGATTTTGCGACAGAAATGGGTGTGGGCTGTACCCAGCCCATCTGACTCTGCAGAACATTTGGGGTCTGGTTCACCGGCTTTGAGCAAGTGAACATTTGTGGCACTTTATTACTAACGAAACGGTAGCAGTTGGGTGTCCCAGTTGTTTGTGGTTCTTGGAGTCCCCGTAGCCCTCAATCTCTTGTAGCCACAGGCTAGAGAGCGGGTGCTATTGCCTGGTGCCCAGCGCCCAGCCCCAGAGCTGAACTGATTGCAGTGAGGTCTAGGAGCCAAAGTCAATATGTTGCCTGCACCAATGGAAATAAAGTCACTCAAGCGCCGATCCCGCTGACCCTGAGGTGTTTGCAGGCCAGGACGGTCTTTGGCATTGGAGCAGCCAGAGCTGCTCCCGCTTCCTGCCCTGCCAGCTGGGCTGCAGCCGGGAAGGGACACCCGCAGCTCCAAGGGTGCGTGACTCCCACGGTCTCCCATAGTAATGGGGCCAATGCTTCAGTTTAAAAATCACAGGACCCCGGTCAGGGAATGCACTTCCAATTCCTAATCAAAGACGTGTTTCCTTAACACATCGAGGGCTACAGATTGGACACCCCTGGCCAGCTACTGCATTGGACAGCTGTGGTCCCCTGACCTCTCTTCTAGGAGGCTGCTACATGAGGAAATCTTCCTTCAGTATTTGTAACATACCTCTAGTCTTGCCTTTGTATCTTGCCACTGTATTTCCACATACACAGCTCTTCCCCTGACCAGTCTCCAAAGGCTTATTCACTCCTGGCCTGGACAACTAGGGAGGAATCTTCTAATGTGACCAATTTGTTGGTTTGGCTCAAAGTAAATAAAAGGCCTGGGAAGAGATTGTGTGTATAAAAGTGCAATGTTTTTGTAAAGGAAGGAGGATCGTTTCGTCTGAGTTAGCAAGCGTCACTCTTTCTAGAGGGAGGCCTTGGATGGATTGTTCCTAAAATCACGCTGTTAAACTGTATAATAGTGGATTTCCCCACCCCGTATTTATTGTCTGCTCTGTAAATGTCACTGAAATAACCTCTGCAGTGAGCCATGGGCCTGAAGTGTGGAGCAATGCTGCCGGCCTCCTGGGGCCATCCTGCGCCATGGTCTGCGTGTCGACCTTTCTGCAAAATGGACTTCAGCAATGTGCCTTGCGTCTTGCCGTTGTGCTGGAGCTGTGACTCCCTCTCTCCCCAGGGAAGCGTGGGTGATTGAACAAGCTGCAGCTTCCTTGCTTCTGGCCAAAGCGCCTGTGTGTACAGAGGCTTTTTTTTCTATTGGACAGCGGGAGATGATTATCGAATGTGAACGTCACTGGTCTCAGTGCTAATCTACTACTGGCTAGTATAACCTGTAGCTGGTAACATCCCTGAACTTTTCTGCAAATAAAGTACTTTACACAGTAATATCTCTTTTTTTTAAATGCTGCTGCTCTGCATTGGCAGGCTCTTCATGGAGTTACTTAACACTTGCAATTCCTAACTATGGATCCGGGTCCCTTTGTGCAACGTGCAGCACATGAACAAAATGAAGGGACGGTCTTTTTAGTGTGGGATTTGATTGATACAAATCTAGGGCTGCTGTTTCACTGCATCCCCTCCTAGCACAGAGCCTGTGCCACGCAGCACGTCCTGCAGTGTCCTGCATCGGGCAGAGCATAATAAAGCAGAGCGTTTAGGCAGCCCCTGCAAGGAGCTTTGAGCACTAGTGTGCGAGTCTCGCTTTGTTTGGAACTTTTGGCTGCTTAAGAAGTAATTTGATGGCAAAGTGGTGGTGTAAGGCCCAGACATCCCTATAAAACGCTCTGTGCTGCCTCACCAGCTAAGAGCAGCTCCTGCGTGAGGTCTGAGAGGCTTGTCTTGCAAAGGTGCTTGACCTCACAAAACCTGTCCAGGGTTGGAAGGAAGGGGGTTGAGAGGAAATTCATAGATTCCAAAGCTGGAAGGGACCATTGTGATAATCTAATCTGACCTCCTGTATAACACAGCCAGAGATCTTCCCCCAAATAATTCCTAGAGCAGCTCTTAAAACAACTCATCTTGATTTAAAAATTGTCAGTGATGGAGAATCCACCACGACCCCAGTAAAGTGTTCTAATGGCTAATTACTTTCACCATAAGAAGGTAAGCTTTACTTCCAGTGTCTAGCTTCAACGTCCACCCGTTGGATTGGGTTAGACCTTTCTCTACAAAAACGTAGAGCCCATTCTTAAATGTATCAGAGGGGTAGCCGTGTTAGTCTGGTTCTGTAGAAGCAGCAAAGAGTCCTGTGGCACCTTATAGACTAACAGACGTTTTGCAGCATGAGCTTTCGTGGGTGAATACCCACTTCTTCGGATGCAAATGTGTTCCCCATGTAGATACTTCTAGACTGTCATCAAGTCACGGCTTCACCTTTTCTTTGTTAAGATAAATAGGTTTGGCTCTTTCTATTTATCACACCAAGGCAGGATTTCTAACCCTTTAATCACTCTCATGGCTCTTCTCTGAATTATCAACATATTTGAATTGTGGACACCCGCCCTGGACACAGGATTCCAGCAGCAGTTGTACCAGTGCCCAATACAGATGTAAAATAGCTTCTCTCAACATGAGCTCTTTTGGCCACAGCACTGCCGTGGGAGATATCTCCACCATGACTCCTAAAACTTATTCAGAGTCACAGCTTCCCAAGATAGTCCATACTTCCAGGATGGGGGGACTGCATCTTTTGTTTCTAGGGCTAGAGGTGTGTGTGTGTGTGTGTGTGTGTGTGTGTGTGTGTGTGTGTGTAAAATATATATAAAATAGATATAGCTGTCTTAATACACACAGTTTGCTTAACCAGTATACCAACCACTCCAGCATGACTGGTCCTCTTCATTTTATTTATCACTCCCTCAATGTGTGTGTCATCTGCAAACTTTATCAATGATTTTGTTTTCTTCCAGGTCCTTGATTTAAAATAAATAAATAAAAAATTAGCTAGCATACGGCTAAGAACCAGTCCCCTTAAAAACTGCTTGATGATTCTCCATTTACATTTTTGAGACCTCCCAGGCAGGTTTTAATGCCTTTAACATTAAAGGCATTAAAACCTGTGCCCTGTTAATTTTATATTCTAGTTTAATCAAAATGGGTGGTACCAGGTCTACAGAAGTCTAAGTACATTGCATCAATACTGTTACCTTTATCAACCAAGCTTGTAATCTCATCAAGGAAAAGATCCAATTAGTCTGACAGGATCTATTGTCCATAAACTCATGTTGATTGATGTTAATTGTTACCCTCCTTTAATTCTATATTAATGGAGTGTCATATCAGCCACTCTATTATCTTGCTTGAGAGTGAGGTCTGGTTCAAGGCCTATAATGACCCAGGTCACCCTATTTACCATTCTAAACAATGGCAGACCCTGTGTTTTCTGGAACTTCTCTAGTGCTCCAAGATTGATTAGATATCAATATTGACAGTCCATCAAACCTCTCAGCCAGCAGTTTTAAAACTTGGGGGTGCAAGTTATTTGACCGTGATGGTTTAAAAATGTCAACCTTCAGTAGCTTGTCTTTAATATTCTCCACAGGTACCAGTAGCCTGGAAAGAGTTACCACCGTATGATGAGACTATATAATTATTTTTCTCCAACTACATAACAGAAATATTGACTACTTCTGCCTTTTCTGCATTATTGAACATTCTACAATTTCTGTCTAGCAATAGGCCAATACCACAGTTAGGATTCTTTTTGTTCTGAATATATTTTAAAATTACATTACTGCTCTGTATCAGAGGGGAGCCGTGTTAGTCTGGATCTGTAAAAGCAGCAAAGAGTCTTGTGGCACCTTATGGACTAACAGACGTATTGGAGCACGAGCCTTCAGGGGTGAATCCCCACTTCGTCGGATGCATGTCATGTGGGCATTCACCCACGAAAGCTCGTGCTCCAAAACGTCTGTTAGTCTATAAGGTGCCACAAGACTCTTTGCTGCTATTACTGCTCTGAGCGTCATCTGCTGCAGCAGCTGATTTAAGTGATAGGTTACATACCCCAGTATGTCAGGGTGGGGGCTGGATGTGGGGGGACAAGGGGGCTGGCTCTGGTGGGGGCAGAAGAGGGGGCTGGATGTGGGGGGGTCAGTGGGGAAGGGATGGATGTGGGGGGACAAGGGGGGCTGGCAGGGGGCAGAAGAGGGGGCTGGATGTGGGAGGACAGAAATGTGCTGGATGTGGGGGGGGATCAGTGTGGGGGCTGGATGTGGGGGGACAAGGGGGGCTGGCTCTGGTGGGGGCAGAAGGGGGCTGGATGTGGGGGGGTCAGTGGGGGACACTCGAGTCACGGGGCAGGCTCAGTGACGCAATGGGGGACAGGGGTCACTGGGAGGCCGAGGGGGCGGGGGATGGAGGTGGGGGGCAGAAGGGGGGGGCTGGCTCGGGCGGGGGACAGGACTGGGCTGGAGGTGGGGGGTCAGTGGGGGAGGGGTGGCTGTGGGGGGGGTCAGTGGGGGAGGGGTGGATGGGGGCAGACGGGGGGGGTGGTGGGGGACACTCGAGTCACGGGGCAGGCTCAGTGACGCAATGGGGGACGGGTCACTGGGGGGGCAGCGGGGATTACAGAAGCAGCGAGTCTAGCCTCGCCCTACCCTGGCCAATCAATCGGCGCGATGCTAGTGCCGGTGGGCTCTACTGACCAATGGGAAGCGCGGATGCTAGCGGGTCTTTGTGTCGCTGGCCAATGAGCAGACGGGATGTTTTCCCTCTGGCCAATGGGCAGTGGGAGGCCGGCGGAGGGGCGGGGTTACGATGGCCCAATAGGGGGGCGGGATATTGGCGCCGCTCTTTTCTGACCGTCTCCCGCTCTATGGTCTCAGGAGGCGGAGGGTTCCCAAGATGGCGGCGGTGTCCGTGTCAGGCGCCGCGTCAGTCCCCAGCCCGGAGCCCCCCGGGCTGGAGCCGGGGCTGGGCCCGGACCGGGTCCCCGAGGAGGAGCTGCCCTCGCTGGACCCGGCCGAGGTGCGGAGCCGCCTGGAGCGGAGCTCGCACCAGTTCCGCAACCGCCGCAAGGTCCTGATCCGGGGGCTGCCCGGGGACGTGACCAACCAGGTACCGGGGGGGGCGGGGACGTGACCAACCAGGTACCGGGGGGGCGGGGACGTGACCAGCCGGGTACCGGGGGGAGGGAGCGAGCCGGGTACCGGGGGGGGAGCCAGGTGAGCACGTGACCAGCCAGGTACCGGGGGGGCGGGGACGTGACCAGCCGGGTACCGGGGGGGGGGGGGGGGAGAGCCAGGTGAGCACGTGACCAAACAGATAACGGGCCGTGGGGGGGGGGGGGTTGCGAGTGGGGATCCGGGAGTGGAAACGTCACCAGCAGCCCCTGGAGCCGGGAGGCTGAACCAGACTCGGTTGAGCTGGGGGCTGGTGTTCGGCTGGACGGGGTGGGAATGGGATCGAGCAGGGGCTGGGTGAGGATGTGACCGCTGGGGTGGGGGGGGGGGAGCTGGTGGTCCCAGAGGTGTGTGTCGATCTGTGGGGGGGGGGGCGGCTGGGCCGCAAGTGTGACCAATCAGGGAAAATTAGGGCTGCAGATGGGGAGGGAGGAGTTGGATTCAAGAAGCAGGGGGTAGTAACAGCATGAAAGAGGTGAAGCTTTATCTTATCCCTACTCATGGAACAGCCCCTCAGCTGTAACGGGAGGTCAGCTACTTTCTGAAGTTGAGGGCTGAGACAAGTGTCTCCCTTCCCCAGCCCCTTCTGGTGTCCAGGTCTGATCCCTCACTCCTCGCCAGGGTCACCTGGATGTTCAGGTGGCTATCGGCTGCTTCCTTGTTGGCTTAAACTATAAAACTGCAGGTGATGTCTCACGCAGTGATTAGAATCTTTCCTCTAAACAGCTCCTGGATGACGCAACAGTAGAGTTGAACAGGTCATTTATGCTATTTGTTGATCCCGTGCTGGTTGGCTTGTGTCTCTGTAATCTTTGGTCCCTGGCTGAGACGTGAATTGACATCGTACTCCCTCCACACCCACAAAAAATGGACTTTGTGGCCTCAAAGCACTTTACAAACATCAACTAACCCTCTCAACCCCTAAATCTGCCACAGGTTGTTTTCCTGTTTTGCAGCTGGGTTGCAGAGTGGGGAAGTGACTTGCCCAGTGCTCCTGGGAAAGTTAGCCAGCCAGCATTCAAACTCTGAGTCTTTAAGTGTATCAGGTAGCTAAAGGGTTACAGGTCTGTTGCATCTTGTGCATGTTTAACTTGCGCGATTTCAGCTTTACACAGTCAGCAGAAACAAAAAAAAGAGAAAAATAACAATTTAAATACTGTTTCTGTAGTGTGGGAAATTCCACCCACCATTCAACTCAATGTAATTTTGATTCTACGTGGTTTTCGCTTTATGCGCTAACTGAGGAACAGAACCCCCGCGTAAGATGAGACTTGCCTGTACAATTGTTGCTAAACTTAAATAGTTCAGGGACACTCAGTTTGGGAGGAGACACCACGATAGAAGTGGATTTTTATACTGCGTGTCCAAGTCTGTTTGCTTCTGATCTGGTGGCAGGCTGCCTTTCTGTAGCCCACTCGTCTCCCCAAATTATACTCGTCTTTTCTTCCTCACTTTATTGGACAAGAAATTAAATCTATATTGCAGGCTATGCCTATGTGGTATAGAGAGTTTCCTTTTAGACAAGTGTGTTTCTCATAAGTTAGTTGCTGCTTAGTTTTGATTTGTTAAACTGACTGACTTTCAAAAACTCTGATGGAGGAGCAGGTCTCATCAAACCAGACTGATTTTTTCCAATCCTGATTAGGGAGTAGGAAATCTGATTTTTGCTTCTCAGGGGTTTGTGCAAACAACTAGAGTTCATGAGGTCTCATCACCCGAGTGTCTGGTTCAAGTGAACCCTCAAACACCAAGATAAACATAGTCAATAGCGTCTCATTTCTTCCTGAAACTGGAAATGTTGCACTACTTAAGGTGCAAAACAGTAAATTTCCACAATCATCAATCTTTTACTGGAGTTGGTCTGAATTTCAAGTTGATGCAAAACCCAGAACTCGGTGAATTTTTACATTTGCTCCAAAATCGAACGCAGCTTTAGTCTTTCGTAGACCATCTCCTGCATAAGAAGCAGCACAGGACCCTGTGCCATAAAAGCACCTTGCTTTCTTGTCCTCTCTTCAGCATGGCTAACGTTTCTCTTCAGCTCCCTGCATGGGCGCTTGGATGAAGTGACCTGGCTGTTAGGAAGGACAATGGGACTTTGCAGGAAATCCTTGTGAACACATTTCTATTGTCCTTCCACAGAATCAGCTCATCAGGCCAGCAGGTAATGGTTCGATCCCATGACTGGCTCTCATTGTTCAGCCAGTCACTTGACTTCCTGATGCTGTCCATTGCCTCCAAAGTGTGGTGGCCTGGCTTTCCAGAAGCACGTGTAATTGGTCTCACGAGAAACTGAGCAAGGAGCAGTCCCTCCCGTAGGTCAGTAGGCTTGCATTGGAAAGGCAGCGTACAGTGCTTTTTCTGGAATGTCTCAGGCAGCTTAGGTCTCCTATGTGAAAGTTGGGGTTGCACACAGAATCTCGCTCATCCACTTCTGCGTGTGGGTTTTCTTGAAGGTCTTCACACTCGTGGCTGGAGCAGGGAGCCAGGATCAAGATTTCAGGGCTTTGTTTCTAGCTCTACCATGGACTTGCAATTTCATCTAGGGCAAGTTATGTCGTCTCTCTCGTGCTTCCATTTCTCTATCTGTAAAACACAGAGAACCACCTGCTGGTGGGGAGTGAAAGGCTCAAAGTTTAGAAGTCACTTGCGCTGCTTAGCTAGGAGCTGCTAGAGAAGGGCAAAGTCTTGTGCAAAGCATTACATGAAATTGCTGCCTGGGGCAGCTGTAACACGGAGATATTAACTCACTGGTTTGAAGATGCTTATCTGAAAGGAGAAGTGTGTGTAACTTCAGGGTAGTGCTCTGGCAAAACACCCGATGTTTGTGTTGGCAAATAGGCTGCTTGTTGCTTGGGTTGATGAGATTGTGCTACTCGGATGATACCCACGCTATATCGTTGGGATGGGAGGTTTCTCCGAGGCAGACAAAACGGCAACGTTGAGTGCTCGCTGCACGTCAGCCACAGGGTTTTGAGGTTGTATGTTTAAAGGACTGGCATCAGGAGCAGGATTTCTCACGGTTTGCATCTTGTTCTCACTCAATGGGTCAGATTTTTTTTTTTTGGGGTCCCACTAAGTGACTTAGGTCCACTGTAGCAACTCGCTGTACAGCCACCCCTTCCGCAACAAAACGCAGCTCCCAGGGCTGCCCCCTGACTGCCCAGCTGGCCCCTGCTCTCCCAGCTGGAGAATTCCACTGCACACGTCCCCATTTCAGAACACTGCCCTTGGTGTGACACGGGAGTGTGAGCGTTCAGTCTAAATCCTATAGCAAAGGCATGGATTGCACGCCCCGTGAGCATGCAGCAGTGTCCAACCTGCCTTCCCATGCTATGAAGATGGAGAAAAGCCACCTTGGTTTGAAAGGCCAGTCATTGCTGTAATGGAAACTAACCCTGGTGCCCAGGCAGTGCATAGGAGCATCTGAACTCAGACTGAGTGTAATCACGTTTCTAGGGGCCCTAAGCTGCTTGGGACTGGAAGAGGTGTCTCAGGAGGTACAAATGCATCCAATGTGCATGGTGGGCGATTTCTTGTGTCCATACTGAACTCTGACTTATAAACCCAAGGACTGAAGTAGCAGCAGCAAGGCCAGATTGGACTTTCTGTGGCACTTCCCATTCAAACTACCAGCCAAAGATCTTGCCTTGACCTCGGTCCCATGAAACCAGAGGGAGTTGTTAAAAACCAGTTCTGTGAAAAGCTGGCTAGCTGGAGCAGTTTGAGGGGTGCGCCGTTGGGCCTTGTTTATTCAGGCATGTAACCCAGACCTGCCCACGTGCAGGTAAGTATTTCTGAGGCAGGAAATGCCCGAGACCTTCAGCTCTGCTGGAATGTGGCTGTGAGAACCAGCCCTGTTTGTTTTTGTAGTCAGCCCTGCTGCTGATGGACTCTGCCGTCCCTGGCTGTGCTGGGGGTACGACCTGCTGCCCTTTCCCACTAGCTAATTAGCGTCCTGGAGAATTCTGCCATGAGGAGCAGTCCTGACTGGCTCCAAACACTCTGCTTGGGAATGGAGGGCAGGTGAGGCTCTTCTCTGGGGCTGTTAAATGCAAGGGGTTATGTCACTTCTCTCCTTGGGAGCTGATTTCTCATTGACTTTGTTTATGCAGGAGGTTCATGATCTGCTGAGCGACTATGAACTGAAGTACTGTTTTGTGGACAAATACAAAGGGACTGGTGAGTAAGCAGAGAGCAGGTCTCTCACGAAGGGTCATTCTATTTAAATGTTGAATCTTCTCAGCCTGAGGCTAATCTATGCCGGGCCGCAGCTATTGTGCAGCCCACCCACAGGGTGCTGTGCGAGTGAATGGATCCTTTCCCCAACTCCAGACCTCGGGACAGCTTCTCTGTTGCCTGGGGTTCTGGAGGGGGCGTGGTGCCTGCATTTTGTTAAAATGTGGTTTCGCTTTGTCCAAGTGCTAATCTGCCTCAGTAAACACTGTTTGCCATGTTGTTCTGTGGCCGTGCTGGGACTGTTTTTCTTACAGCTCTTTGGGTAGGTCTTCCTTCAGCTGTGCACATTGGATCCTATTTGTGAGGGGGCTAATGGCATCTGTTGGGAAACTTGGGCTGTGGAGCTTGCAGCCCCAGCAGACGTTCCACATGCAACATGGGGTTGCATTGCTTTATGGAACCCCAGGACTGCTCCCTCTGTGCGGTGCTGACCTGAGGGATTTTCAGTCAAGCCAGCCCCTGACTCTTCTTGCAGACTCTTGAAGGCAGCACTTTGCAGCTGCTCTGCCTTTCTGACACTCGTACAATCTGTGCAGCTAAAGGTTCCTGTGGACAGAAAAGGCTTGTGGGGTTGCGTGAGGTGACTGTGCTGCTGGGCCATTCACCGCCTGTCAAGGTGGAGGCTGCTGTTAGGCTGGGCCATTCACCGTCTGAGTGTCAAGGTGGAGGTTGGGATGCGAATGGCTTGAGCCTCGCGCTGCCATTACGTATCGGGCATTGCTAGCAATCACTGGATGTTCCCAGTCTCCTCCCTGGTGGGCCATTTGCCCAGGGAGTTAGGACGTGGTGTGCTAGCGTCTGGGCCTGTAGGACACCTGCAGACTGATCCTCTGTTAATATTATTGACAATGTTCCAGTGCTTAGACCAAGATTTCTGCCTTGTCCTGAGGCTGATAGAAAGCACGAGTGCATGATACATCTTCTAAGCAAGACGGCTGTTAGCCGATAGTCTAAGTGACTGCCTCATGGGGCGTTGAGCCCTTTCTAATAATCTGGAGCCGCTAACACTGCATGGCTGGATGTGTGGGTACGGACAGTGTGGTGTGACGCTGGAGGTGGTGTGGGAGTGGCACTGAAGGTGGGATGCGCTAGCCAGGTGCTTGCTTGCTGGGTTGCAGGGTTTCTTATCATAACTTCTCTGCTTGCAGCGTTTGTCACCTTGCTGAATGGGGAACAGGCCGAGTCGGCCATCCAGAAATTCCACTTGAGCCAGCTCCGGGACAAGGAGATCTCTGTGCAGCTGCAGCCCACTGATGCCCTCCTGTGCATTGCCAACCTCCCCCGGCTCTATACGCAACAGCAATTTGAGGAGCTGGTTCGGCCTTTTGGAAACCTGGAGCGCTGCTTCTTGGTGTACAGTGAGAAGACGGGCCACTCCAAAGGCTATGGCTTCGTCGAGTACATGAAAAAGGACTCAGCAGCCAGAGCAAAATCCGAGCTGCTGGGCAAGCAGCTGGGGACGCGGACTCTGTATGTTCACTGGACCGATGTCAACCAGCTGACCGCAGACCTGGTTCATTCCAAGTGCTTGTGTGTGGGCAAATTACCCCACAGCTACACTGACCTGGAGGAGCTGAGGCAGGTCTTCTCAGCAATTTCTGCCCCGACCTTCTGCCAGGTGAGGAGCTCAGCCCCAGGGGTGGGTTTCCTTTGTGTTCATGATGGTGGTGTCGAGACCTGGCCCCAGACAATCTGGAGGGTGTGCTGAGGCCTAGTCTGCGCTAGAAACACCTCGCCAGAGTGCTTATTCTAGCAAGGCCTCTTGGTAGAGACGCAGCTTAGGCCGGCAAGAGAGCGTTTGCTGGTATAGCTTATGCTGGTTCCCCGAGTGAAGCCGGCTATGCCGGCAAAAGCCCTTTATCGGGTATGACTGTGTCTGTGCTTGGGCTTTTGCTGGAATAAAGTCATAAAACAATCCCACCCCAGTGGATATTAGTTGGGGTTGGGCCTGCTCTGAGCAGGGGGTGGGACTAGATGACCTCCCGAGGTCCCTTCCAACCCTGAGATTCTATGATCACTGAGCCAGCCACCTGGGCTAGATGGAAGATGCGGTCTGTACCCCGAACGCCTTAGTGCTGCCTTTGAAAGGCGCCCCCCAGGCTGGCGGGGCCAGTGTCCGTGGGAGACTTGCCCTGGGGCAGGTCCTGGCTGGGTAAGCTAGCTAAGATTAATGAAGGCAGTGAGGTTAGGGGGTTCCCTACCTAGCTAGGATCTTTCAGGGATGTAAAGGTTCAGGCCCTTGCCTTTCACTAGGAAAACAACAAGTGTAAATTTGCGTGTCTGGCTAGGTTCTGAAAGTGACCTGTGGGCTGTCCCACTGGAAAGTGCCATCTGGCTCCCTGACACCAGTGTGGAAATGACTCGTCCTTGTGCCATCGGTCTAGTGTCTGTTCAGTCATCTAGAATGTACCTGCTCCCATGTGCTGGGACGCTGCCACTGGCTCACAGCCTCCAGCTTTCCTTCGAAGAAAGGGAGGGGAAATGATCTGAGGCTCCCTGCGTTAAGGAACAAAGATTGTGAAGCTAAATGCTTTGCAGTTAAACCAGTCTGGTGAAGCCCGGCTCTGTGAGGCAGGCATGGCCTTTAGAGCAGGGATTCCTAAGGCAGTTGGGTGCCCAAATCCCTTTGAAAATCCCACCCGAAACCAGTGAGTTTCTGGATGACATGGTGTCTCCTGCCTGCCTGCGTTGGCACGGTCCTTGCCCAGCCCAGGGCTTTGAGCTCCATTAGAGCCCATTGTAAGGTCTCAGTGCCCAGGCCTGAGATCCAGGTGCGTTACGTTTCCAATTGTGTGGATGCGGATTGTAAAAATTCACAGCCTGAAGGGTCTGAAAGCCCCTGGCCCTGTCAGCCCCGGCCAGCACACAGCGCCTCTGGCCTTCGTGTGCTAGCAGCCAGTGTCCTCTCCCTATTGTGCTAAGCCTCCTTTTCACTGCCTTGTTTTTGTGTAGCTGGCGTACGGTCAGGATGGCCAGCTGAAAGGCTTTGGAGTCCTGGAGTATGAGTCAGCAGAGATAGCAGAAATGGTCCAGCAGGCCACAGATGGCCTGCCGCTCGCTGGGAACCACATCCGCGTCTCCTTCTGTGCCCCAGGCCCTCCTGGGCGCAGCATGCTGGCCGCCCTGATAGCTGCACAGGCGACGGTAAGGCTACTAATCCAACCCTGCTCAGGCAGACTGTGCTGTTACCTCCCCCTTCCCCCGCATTTGCACTACAGTGTTCACAGCTCTGTCCGGAGACCCCAGGGGCTGCTCCTTGCACCTTTCCAAGGCCAGATCTGCAGCCTAGAACAGGCTTAGTTCACACCAGTGGCACGGTGCCTGGTCCAACAACACTCTGCCCACAGCGCTTCCTTCTGTAGGCTGTAGCTAATGCTTGGGGGCATCCAGTGTTAGTGACGGGGGCAGTTTGTGTGCAGAGCCAGTGCAGATACTGCTAGCGCTCAGCTGGACTGAAGGAAACAGGACACAAATTAACTTCTGCTAATTCACAGCAGGAAAATCTAACATGGCAGTGTTGTCACTACAGAAACCGACAGGCTGTTCTGTATGAAGAGCCTTGATGCTCGTGTTCCAGGCTCAGAGGGGACGAGGCATCTGCCCTGTCTCTCTGCACCTGAGACATGGACGGTAAATGTACTGAGCTCTAGCAAGCAGAATGTCCCACCTTCCCTGCGGGCCAGCGTCCTGCAACTTCCATGTTCTAAGTACTCGCTTCCTGTGCAAGTTAAGATACTAAAAGACCCGTGAGGTTTTGTAGAGAGGGGAGGCTGGGTAGTGAAAGCTGTTAGCTCCATGTGACCCAGTTAGGTCACAGTCATTACTAGCCCAATTTCTTCCTCAATCTGAAGCCCGGATCCCGCTCTCAAAAAGAGCAGCGTATATTTGCTTTACAACTCCAGCACTGAACTATTCCATCACATACGCCAGCCTGACATTGCTGGCCACGCCCGATCACCTGGGAGCTCCTGTACCGCAGGGTTTCTGTCTGCGCTAGGAATGTTAGTGACCTGGCTTCATGCTGGGTTTAACAACCCTCTTCCGGTGCTTGCCCAAACGCCTGCTGAATGCACTGCTTGAGCTCCCATTGTCAAGTGCAACTGTGTAATTCAGACTCCTCGTAGCTTCTGCTGAAGTTCCTGGTTAGTCAGTTCTCTCTCCCCCAGCTCCTTCAAGTCACGTTCCAGAACAAATGTCAAACCCTCTTGAGCCAGGTTGACAAAGGTATTTAGGCTCCTGGAGCTGCAGGGAGGGCCTGGGTGGTGGTGATGGGTTTTGCCAGGCGAGGCACCTGATTTCCAGTGGAACGTCAATGGGATCAGGTGCGTAACTCACTCAGGTGTATTGTAATCCCATTCGGCACCTATCTGCATCTTTAGGTGCCTAAATACCTGTGTGAGTCTGGCACTGTCTGTACAGCCCTTGGCACGACCCTGCCTGTGGTCTCTGGATGTTGCCGTAATGAAAGAGAGAGATTCAGACTCTGACATCTGCAACTTTTTTTTTTTAAGGCACTTAATCGTGGGAAAGGGCTCCTTCCAGAGCCAAATATCCTTCAGATTCTTAACAGCCTGGGGAACCCCGCTTCGATCCAGCTCTTACTCAACCCCCTGCTTCACGGAGCCGTTCCTGGAAAACAGGGTAAGAATGAGTAATGGGCTTTCTTACGTGGGGCTACAGCCCTGGTGGAGCTGTTGTAGGGAACAGGGCCTGTGAGGTACTGTGAGTGCCGCCCAGAGCTCCCCAGACAGCTAGATTCCCTCTGTGCTGACTCTTCTCAACAGCGGGAGCGGGAGGAGGGTTGTACCGATGGTCACAGTCACTCTTTAGCTGGATGACTGCGTTGCTCCTTCATAAGAAGGAAAGCCACCGACCGTGGCTGGGAGCAGAGAATGGGCTCGAGGCCAAGCCTGTTTAGCTAGTCAGTAGCAAGCCCAGGCTTGTAACCCTGGCCAGCAGCCAGCCCCAGAGCCCAGCGTTCTGTTGAGCTAAGTGTACGCTGCGTAGGAACCCAGGTGTCTGACACTTCCAGGCTTGTTCCCGTCTCGTCTGGGGCCTGCTCGAATTCTCAGCTCTGCTGGCAGCACTGACACGGCGCACACATGCCTTCCTGTTGGTATTTGCGTGGTGCTGGCCCAGGCTCTCGCGTCACTTGGGGGAGAGGTGCTGAGTGGTGGGGCAGGGGCTGGGAACAAGGCATTCTGTCCCACGGTGGACAATGCCTCGTTGCTAGAGGGCCCGTGCCGCCATCCTCCATGCGAAAGTCGGCACTGTCAGTGTGGTGGCAGCCGGTATCAAAATGGTCTTTTCTTTGCAGGAATCCTGGGGGCCCCCCCGTCCATGCCGCTCATGACCAACCCAGCCCTCTCCGCTGCTCTTCTTCAGCTAGCTCTGCAGAGCCAGACGCAAGCACAGCAGGTACTCGCCCAAGACACTCCTGTAATGTCCTAGAAGCTGCTCTGCTTCAGACTTAAGAATTTCCTGTGCTTGTCTCTGTATTTATATTGCTCCCGTCACTTGAGCACCTCAAGAACACTAGCAAATCTATCCCCACGGCACCCCTAGGAGGTGGGAGGTTGGGGAACCCAGGCACAAATTGTCTGTCTTAGGAACGCACCCTGAGTCTGCTGCAGCCAGGAGTAGAACCAAGCTTTTCTGCGGCTGAGCAGTGCTTTAACCATGGGGCTGTCCCTCCTCTAGCTACATCCCGCTTCGGGGGAGTGGGGGGAGATCTCCGCCCCGTTATAAACAGGCCCTTCTGTGAAGGTAGAAGCTGAATAACAGCCAGACTTTCAGAAGTGGCCACTGAATCCAACTGGTTAAAAGACAGGGAACAAAGGGTAGGAATAAATGGTAAATTCTCAGAATGGAGAGGGGTAACTAGTGGTGTTCCCCAAGGGTCAGTCCTAGGACCAATCCTATTCAGCTTATTCATAAATGATCTGGAGAAAGGGGTAAACAGTGAGGTGGCAAAGTTTGCAGCTAACTATCTTGAGCAGTTTAGTAAGACCAAGGCAGACTGAAGATCTCACAAAACTAAGTGATTGGGCAACAAAATGGCAAATGAAATGTAATGTGGATAAATGTAAAGTAATGCACATTGGAAAAATAACCCCAACTATACATACAATAGGATGGGGGCTAATTTAGCTACGAGTCAGGAAAAAGATCTGGGAGTCATCGTGGATAGTTCTCTGAAGATGTCCACGCAGTGTGCAGCGGCGGTCAAAAAAGCAAATAGGATGTTAGGAATCATTCAAAAAGGGATAGAGAATAAGACGGAGAATATCTTATTGCCCTTATATAAATCCATGTTACGCCCACATCTTGAATACTGTGTACAGATGTGGTCACCTCATCTCAAAAAAGATATACTGGCACAAGAAAAGGTTCAGAGAAGGGCAACTAAAATGATTAGGGGTTTGGAACGAGTCCCATATGAGGAGAGATTAAAGAGGCTAGGACTCTTCAGCTGGGAAAAGAGGAGACTAAGGGGGGATATGATAGAGGCCTATAAAATCATGAGTGATGTGGAGAAAGTGAATAAGGAAAAGTTATTTACTTGTTCCCATAATACAAGAACTAGGGGTCACCAAATGAAATTAATGGGCAGCAGGTTTAAAACAAATAAAAGGAAGTTCTTCTTCACACAGCACACAGTCAACTTGTGGAACTCCTTGCCTGAGGAGGTGGTGAAGGCTAGGACTATAACAGCTTTTAAAAGAGAACATGGAGGTTAAGTCCATTAATGGCTCTTAGCCAGGATGGGTAAGAATGGTGTCCCTAGCCTCTGTCTGTCACAGGGTGGAGATGGATGGCAGGAGAGAGATCACTTGATCATTGCCTGTTAGGTTCACTCCCTCTAGGGCACCTGGCATTGGCCACTGTTGGCAGACAGGACACTGGGCTGGATGGACCTTTGGTCTGACCCGGTACGGCCGTTCTTATGTTGTGTGCCCAGCTTGAGATGCCCCAGGCCTGACTCTTCCCATAACTCTGGTCGGGTACACAAATCTCACACACGTGTGCACCTGGGCGCACACACACTGCATGACCTCCGAAACCGTTGGCCTCGAGCCCTTGCCCACGAAACCGACAGCTGGAGAACTGAATCGGAACTCTGCCATCTCTGTCAGTGGCGCCCGGCGCTGCCCCGTTACACTCTGCTGTCTGTCAGCCTCTGACTGGCGTTGCTCCTAGCGGCGTTCCCCACCTCCCCAGCGTGGCTGGTGTCAAGCTGGGCATTTGGAGGCCGGCTCAATGCTGACTCAAGCTGTTCTTAGCTGACATCTGCTCCTTTAGCCGCCCCGGTTCATGAAGTGATCTCTCTTGCTTTGCTCTCTGCCCCAGAAGGCATTGCTTGGGAGCTCCCTGTTACTGCAGAACCAGGTCTGGACGCAGCTGCTGCAGAACAAGGAGAACCAGGCCGTACTCCATGTGAGTGGTAGAGGGCTTCCTGTGTGCGTGTGTGTGGGGAGACGCAGCGCCAGATGCACCCTCAGGCCTGGTCCAAATTCCACTCATGCGCTGACCTTTCAGGCTGGGTTGTGACACGCGGAGCAAGGAGCGGTGTGTAAACTGCACTGTCCTGGGGGGCAGACACCCTCTCCTGTCACCTCCTTGCTCCTGGGAGGTCGGCACTTACTGCTGGTCTAGGGGCTTGACCCTGCTGCCATGGAAATCGGTGGGTGCCTTGCCACGGCACTTCCCCAGGAGCAGGATCCCAGCTGTACCAGCAGTGGGTTGCTTCAGCCCTGCCTGTGGCTTTAGGGGGTAGTAAGGTCTCCAGCTGTCCCCTCCCTCCCATTTGCAGGGGTGCGGCCCCTGGATCCAGGGGCCTGTGTAGGGCTGTAAGGGGGTTCTGGGCGGGGCATGTCGCAGGTCACAGCCTAGCCTCTAACGATCGGAGCGTCTCTGGGCTTGGTAGTACCCGTCTGAGCGGAGCCCCTCTCTGCCTCATGGGTAAGGCTCAGTTAATGTGCTGCTGCCGAAGCAGGGCTTCTGCCAGTGGAAGAGCGTGTGCCGACCAGGCCCGTGGCTGCATTCAGCTGCGGCGGCGTGAGTTCCGTGCCGTGGCGCAAGCGGGGCCGGGCCTCTCAGCGCTGGGTCTGTTGGACAGTGGTAACCTCTCCGTTTGTTAGTGGCACAGGACTCGGGGTGAGCTGAGCTGGCTCCTTGGTTCTAGGGAAGCAAGCGGTCTGGACGGAGGGGAGGGCGCTGCGTGGGAGTAGCCTGGTTTCTATTTTCGGTGGTTTGTCTGTTTAAAGAGCCATGAAATTGCTGCAGCCCGTCTCCCTGGCGGCCCCTCCAGGGAGAGCTTTGAAATGCCAATAGTGCTCTGGAAAGACAAGCAGCGGCTGTGGGGTGCCCCTCTCCGGGGAAGAGATCCAGCGAGTGCTTGCGCTAACAAGCTGTGCTGTGTTTAGATCACTCCAGTGCCAGCTGAGCTTGCAGCCCGCCTCCTTGGGAAGCGCAGGCTAGGATGGCTCTCTGCAGCAGCCCGTTGGGTCCCTGAGCATGCAAAGATTGCCAGATCTGCTGTCTTCTCTTCCTTTCCCGGGAAGCTCCAGCTTCCCCTCCCATCTGTAAATGTGCAGAGCCTCCTGTGTCCCTCCCTGCTTCTCTGGGAGGGATGTGCTGGGACTGTGATCACTGCACTTCCTTAGCACAAGGTCACCCGGCTGCAACCGGACAGCGGGTGTTTGGCCGGGCCTCCTCACCTGCTGCTCAGCACAGAGCACTATAAACAAGTCACTGTATGACATTTAGTGTGTACTGGCTTGGCCAGTGCTTTTTATGTAGCTAGATGTGTTGCTGTATCCCCGGAAGACCCCTGCGTGCCCCAGGGGTACATGTGCTCCTGGTTGAGAACCACTGCTCTAGGGAACTCTTCACGTGCACATGGCTAGTGAGCGCGTGGCAGGCTAGTACTCTGCAGGTTCTGTCCCCGCGTGCCGTGCATGAACCGCTCATGTAGGGCCCAGAGCTGAGTGCACCATAGGCACCGATTTGCTTGGGTTGGCTTCTTGCAATGCTCTCACCGCTTGGCTGCACCGCTGGCATTTCATACTAACCACGTTTCCCACTGTGCCTTCGGCTTGCCCTTTAACCTGCCTCTTGTTTGCAGAAACCCGGGATCTTGGGGGACTCTCCTCTCAGTTCTCTACAGCACGGCACCTTGGGGTTGGCGACCACCCCGGCTCAGCCCGGAAGCTCGCTGCTGGGAGAACTCGCCTCAGGTAACGCTGTGGGTTTGTGGCATGAGCTGATTGCTCAGGAGTCGTGATTCCTGCAGCATGTGCTGGATGCTGGGCAGAGCTGCAGCTGCTCACGTGAGTGCAGCTTTGGTTCTCTGTGCAGTGCCCCATCCCAGACGCTGGGGGTGGCAGTTCCTGCCACCCTGGGCGCTGCCCGTTCACCGTGCCGCCTCGCGCATGGAGCAATAGCTGCAGTGCGCATCACTGGAGATTGCTGTGCTGGCATTGACGTCGGGGTCTAAAGCACGGGCATGTTGGTTTGCAGATAACCCTGGAGGAGCGCAGAGCCCTGTAGGAAACCCTGGGGCATGTTAAGATTTCTCTGCCCTCTCTGGAGTAGGAGCCATTGGCGTGGGCCTGCAGAGGAGGCTGACCCAACCCTAGCAGCAGGTGTTCTCGGGCTCAGATGCAGGCGTGTGTGGGTGAAGGGGAGGGTGGAAGAGGGTGCTGAGTGACTGTCTGTAAAGCGGTGGCATCTCCTCTCCCCAGGGGGGCCTCTGCCTGCTGACATGACGCAGGGGCACGTGAAGTCACCGATCCTGCCTTCGGGGGGCATGCCCCTGGCATCCTTCCTGGGGACAGAGAGAGAGAACTCGGCAATGGGGACGCAGGTGTCCCAGCTGCCCTCATCTCCTGGGACCCCATCAGCCCTGCCGGGCCTCACCACTTCCATCCTGGGATCGGTGATCAGTGGACTTCAGAAACCAAAGCAGATGGAGAACGGGGTAAGAAGAGCAGCTGTGTTCAGAGTCCACCTAGAACAAGCGCTTCCCACTGCCATATGCCGCCTGCTCCCCAGTCTGTTCGGTGCAGCCTTAAAAGTCTGTAACGCTTCCAGCCGCTTGTCCCCGGCAAAGCAACGTAGCGGTCGGCAGGAGTCCGAACGGCCTGTGCGTTTCCCTGTCCTCCTGACGCTCCTCTGAGCGGCCTGCCTCGGGGATACCGTCCAGCAGCACTAATCCCCGGGACTCCTTCTCTCCTAGGCCTCGCTGCTGGGAGAGCCGCCCAAAGACTTCAAGATTCCTCTCAACCCTTATTTAAACCTGCACAGCCTTCTTCCTGCAAACAGCCTGGGAGGTGAGCTGGCCGGGGGGCTGCTGCCCCTTTAAACTGACAGTAGGAGAAGCATGGGGGTCGGCATGGCTCTTCTGCTAAGTGTGCCCTGAAAGGGGCGGACAAGGCTGGAACTGAACCGGAGCTGGGCGGGGAGCTGTCCATGCTGGGACCAGAGCAGGGCTGCGGACCTGGGGGAGCAGGGCAAGACTCCTCCTGCTTCAGCTCAGTGCCTGTCTGCACAGCGGAGGGGGATTGACGTTAGGAGCCTGCCAACAAGCGCCCGGGACCTAGCACTTGGCTTGTTCAGGCAGATGCCAGTCAGGAGACTCCGTTTGAATGGAGGTGGGGGCAGACTTCGCCTGTTGACCTCCTGCCACGGGGTCACGGATCCCCACTTGAGAAGCAAAGTCACTTGCCCAGGGGCAGTTGGTATCGGAGCCAAGAGCAGGAGCAGCCGTTAGTCCACCGTGCTGCCCTGACTCGGATAGGGCACAGATCCGGCTGTGTTCGAGTGTAGGGGTTAAACTCGGTGGATGGCAGCCCAGAGGGACAAATGATTTCAGTTTTGCCTTGTGGGCGTTACTGAAGCGAGGTCAGGCTCCGTCTCCAGCGCACTGCTAATGGCCCACGGGGCAATGGGACTGTCCCTCCTCTCAGGCATGGGGCGTCCGGGGGAAGGGAATCCCGAGGGCTGAGAGCTGCCTCTCCCAGGGGGCAAAGGGCTGGGCCCAGCAGTGCAGTTGGGTAATGGGGCAGCCTGCAGTAATTTCTCTCGAAAGGGAGCCGGGGCAGCTGGGCCCTTGACTATCTGCCCGGCTGCCGTGGTGCTAATGAGTAACGCTCTTCTGCAGGTGGTGCCAATAAAACATTTAATCTGAAGGCTGGAGTGCTCGGTAATGTTTCCAATCCCAGAATCCCACAGCCCCCCATGGCCGACCCACCACTGCCCTCTCCTGGGCTGGCAGGAGACAACTATGCTTTCGACTATCAGCCGGTAAGTACCTTGGGGTGGGACAGAGCATTAGCCAAGACGTCAGCTGGGACGAGTCGAGTCCTCTGGGTATTAAAGCAGCAGAGCAGGGAACGGAACCCAGGCGTCCTGCCTGCTCTTCTCCCGTTTTCTCCCTCCCTGGTCAGGCACCCTTGACCCACCTGAGCTTGTGTTATGGCCTCTGGAAATGCCTGTGTAAGAGCCGTGTTTGCTCTCTGCTTTCTCCTGGAAGGACTTGGGATCCCGAATGTACGGCCAGTCGAGGGACCACGCTGGGCCCATCCTGGGCGGATTTGGACACAGTAGGCACAAGGTAACTTCTGCGGGTATTCAGCTAGGAGCTGAGCCGTGGGGCTGGTCTGAGTGCAGCCGCCTGGATTCTGAACCTCCCTTTCGAGGCGACAATGCACTGGACTGGGCTCTGCTGCTTCCCCGCTCTCCCGTTCTTCACCCCTGCAGCTTCTGGGCCTCTCTCTGGGGGTGTGGCCTGCCGCTCTCAGGGCTCCCTGGTTGGCTGGTTTTGGGGTGTGGGAGGAGCCTGCCTGGGTCACGAAGTGGCATGGATCAGGTTAGGTGGAGTTCTGCCCTGCGTGTGCCCTGCACAGCTGATCGTTCCCTGATCGCTCCCATAGAGGCACCAGGCAGTTCCCTGTCCGTGTGTCCATGGCTGCTCGTGAGGGTATTGATAACAAGGGCCTGGTTTGTGGGTCTCCTCGGGGCAAGCTGCCAAGGGGAGGAACCATTCCCAGGCTGGCCAGAAAGTCGGTGATGTGTCTGCTCGCTGCTCAGAGAACAGCTGTCAGTCTTGCCCAGAGCAGGATGTCGCGGGGGGGCCAGTGTCTTCCAGCTAACATGCTGGAAAGCCCAGTGCAGACGGGACGTACCGTCTCTAGCAGGGTCTAGTTGGAGCCGGGGGGAGGTACCTGCTGCCTTGTCTACATTCGATTTCCAGTGAGTTAGACCACACTAGCCAATCCCTAGCCTCATGCCTTTCTATACTCAGCTAGCCCAGGCCTTCGGGCTCCACGGTGGCATGTTCTTTTCCACGAGTCCCGTGGGCCTGCTTCAAGGGGGATCCCGCACAGCAGCCCCCTGTCCCTGAGCAAGCGGGGGTGTTGTGTCCTTTGCGCCAAAGAGAATTTGGTTTCACTGGGTACGTCTACACTGCAGTAAAACCTGTGGCACCGTGTCTGGGTCAATTGACTCAGGCTGCGGGGTGAAAATTGCGGTGTAGACATTTGGGCTGGGCCCCCGGCTCTGAGACCTCCCCCCGGCAGGGTTTCAGATCCCCAGCCCCAGCCCAGACGTTTACGCTGCAATTTTCAGTCCTGCAGCCCACAACCAAGTCGGTTAACCCGGGCCTGCGGTGGGTCTTGGGTCGCTGTAGACACACCCGTTGATCTATTTCCACGCTGCAGAGCACGGAGGCACAGCCTGCAGTTCTGCCTCCAGGGGGCTGAACCGAGCCTTGATCCAGCTTGTGATGCGGAGCCGCTTCTCTTCCAGATGTCTTCATCTCCTGGATTTGAGCGGAGCAGCTTGGGGCCACCCCTGCCACCCTTCTACTCAGGATCCCCAACCTCCTACTTCACCAGTGGCCTTCAAGCTGGGCTTAAGCAAAGCCACCTGAACAAAGTGAGAGGTCACTTCTGTGTGTGCCGGGAGGGGAGAGTCTGGGCTTCCGGCTGCTAAGGGCGCAGACGAGTGTGCATCAGCTCGCTCGCACTCAGGCTTCCTCTAGTTCGGAGTGACTCAAAGATCCATGCAGGCGGGCGTGGTGATTCCTGGCGGGGATCCCAGCCTGCCGGGGCTCTGCACGGCCTGGGTTTTACAGGGGTATTAGCCTTTAATGGAAAAGGCCAGGCCTTCGCCTTGCTCTGGCGCTGCCATGAAATGGAGCCGCCTGGCAGATGAGCAAGCGGCCAGTTGTACGGCCTCACGGCAGGGGCGGCTCTGAGACGCACTTACTCAGCGACAGCAGAGGTAGGACCTGGAGGCCGGTAACTTCCCTCTGGGGTGAAGGTCCCGCCAGCAGTGATTAGAAATGGCCTGATATTTGAAGCCCAGCCCTTCCGGTAAGACTCACTGGGCCAGCTCCCAAAGGGAGCTGCTCTCCCTGCAGGAGAATGGGCACGTTCCCTGCTGTCTGGATGTTGCATTCAGTGCCATAAAGTCTGCCACTAGGTCGCACGGCAGGAGCCGCAGCTGCAGCCCCGTTCCCTAGTGGGAGGGGAGAGATGGTAAGATGTATGCGCAGAACGTAGCCCCTGCTAGTCCCCGGGAGGTGGGACTAGGCCTCTGAGGGGTCCCTTGAATGGAAAGCGGCTGTGTTGAGCCAGTGGAACTGCAGGGTGCTTGTGGGCCCATGCAGTGCTGGTAAACAGGGACATCAGTGGCGGCGACTCTCTCTCTCTTCCAGGCAGTAGGGATGCCACCTGTGGGCACCGGGGACAATATCCTGGGCTTGGGACCAAACAGCCATTCCCACGGCTCCCACTCCAAGGTGAGTATCTGTGGGGACGAGGGCAGAGCTTTGCTACCGACCTCTACACCCCCACCCCCCACCCCCACACACACCCGGTGCTTTGCCAGGCCCTGACACTCAGCTCCCCGCTGTCTTTTTTCCAGACTCCGATCGGGGGCCAGAAACGGGCCTTCTCCCACCTGCTGCCATCCCCGGAGCCCAGCCCGGAGGGCGGCTACGTCGGACAGCATTCTCAGGGCCTGGGAGGGCACTATGCAGACTCCTACCTGAAGCGGAAGAGGATATTTTAACCCCCTCCCTGCTGAAGCACTATCATCCCCTCCGCGTGTAAATCTTGTACAAACTTTTTTTTAACGTTAGTCTTGATTTTGAGGTTTTTACGTGTGTGAGAAAGACTTGGCTTCTCTGAGCAGGGTGGGAAACCCCACAGGCTTCCTGCTGGAGGATGAGCCCTTCCAATTCCCCCCCATTCCAGAACCAGCACCCGTCTGTGTCACGGGCAGCCAGAGCAGAGGCGAGCACTCCTGTACCGTGCGGGGGGAGGACAAAGGTTACCCCGTGGCCCCTGTCTCTGCTGTTCTTGGCGCCTCTCCATGGGGCGGAACCTGCTGGAGTCGTGCTGTATTCTGATTGCAGTAACTGGGAACCTACAAACAATCCTGAGAGGACAGTGAGTCCTAGGGAGATGCACGTTCCCTGCCTTAAACTGCTGCTTCAGAGAGAGGAATGTAAGTGACTCCGGCAGGTGCCCTTTGCTCACTGGAACGTGAGCATGGAAGTTCTGGCAGCGCAGAGGTGGCGATCTAGGGGGTACACGTACAGAGGTCTAGTTACACCGTGGGACTCCGGATCTGCCTGGTTCCTGGCCTCACCCTGCTCAAAGCCTTCAGGGCTGCGTCTGGGATGCAGTGCTCCCTAGAGGCTCACGCTGAGCTCGAGGTCTCGGGCCCCGCCTGCCTCTCCAAATTCCTGTTCTGTTTTGTTTTTTAAACCCTTCAGATGCTGATGTTTTACACTTTTTTTTGTTTGGAAATGAGATTTGTTAAGTTGCCATTTTAATTCACGCTTTGGTTTTTATTTCCTTTTTTAACTAGCTAGGAGCAGGAATCTTGGTCCATTGTACGGTCGCTGAGCCTGGTCATTCCTTTTTTTAGTTTCTCTCTCCTGGGCATGAACTTTGGTTCTAGAAGTTTCTTTTGGGGTGGGGAGAGTCCAACATATTCCTTGATTTCTGTTTTGCTGAGTCTTGCAGTAGAAGCCAGCTGCAGCTGGCGAACAGAGCTGCTTTCCCTGCAGCCAGGCAGCCTCTGGACACTGCTTCCCAGGAAGCTGCTCTGCCTCCCCCTCCTGTTGACCAAGCTTGGAGGGCGATTTGTGGCTTCGTGATGTCCGACACGAGGCCGCCCTTGTGTTCGGTGTGGAACTAGACGTTCAGCCAGTTGCACCCTCTCTCCAGCTGCATTTTGAATATAGCATTAAATGCAGCTGAGCTGATGTTGGCAGCTTTGGGTATCAAGCCCGTAACGGTATGTGCTGCTGAGAACCGGCTGGGTTAATGCCTAGGGACCGAGCCGCTAGCCAGCCGATTTAGTCGAGCAGGCTGCAGAGTTGCACAGCGAGCCGGTGTCCAGTGATTGAGAATGGTGCCCTGCTGGCCTCCATTGAGGGGAGGGTGATGAGCTGCTTTTCGGGGAAGGATTTGTATAGAGACTCCCCACCCTCTCTTGATTTGGGGTTGATAAAGTTGCTACCATGTTTCTACTGTAGATGCTGTCTGGCTTGCTGTATGTGGGGCCCAAGCCCTCGAGCTGGCCATTGCCTTTCCAAAGTAAAGAGAGATTTCTATCAAGCCTTGTCCCCTTTCTATACGTGCGTAAATGTGTCATTTTCTGAACACTTCCAATTGCTTGGAGCTGCACCGCCCCCTGGAGCTGGGAGCCAGTGGCCAGATGGGGGGTCTGGGAGCCAGGCAGACTGGACTTGGCCTTAACCATGTTTCTCTTGGCTAAGTCCATGAACACCAGCGTCTAGTCCTACAGACACTGGTCTGTGCGTCCATCCAGCTACACGTTAGACCCTTCAACTTTCTGTCCCCAGGGAGACTTCCAGGAGCTAAGAGTCCTGGTGATTCACAAGCCCCATCACTCCAATACTGCACCTTACAACCTCACAGCAGCTTTCAGCATCCAGACCTCCCCCCCCCCCCCTTTGCTACACTGATCTGCATCCCCTCTTGCTTTTACCTGAAGGCCTGGGGTGAGTCACAGATCATCTCCAGCCTGGTCTACATTGGTAACTGCAGCTGTGTTGGGCAACTATCAGCCCCAGTTCCCTTCCTGCCACTCTGCTCCTCGGGCAGCCGCTGAGCCCGGCTTTCACAGCTCTGCTGTCTTGTTTGCTGGGGATTTTGTTCTTGTTTTTACTTCATGCTGCCTTGATTCTGTTTCCCCTTTTCTGGTCATCGCTTGCTGCAGCAGGCCGTGGGGAGTAGCTCTTGTGCTCTGGCCAGTGCCAGGGATCAGCTGGGAACATAGCTCCATGCAAGTGTTTTGTTTGCTGAATTGAAAATTTTTAAGTGAAGAAAAAATTTTTTGTAATGCGCTCCCTGTGCCTGACTTTCTCCTTATGAGTGTTTAGTAGGGTGGGGCAGGCCCCAACTGGCACTGGCGTCTGGGGGGCTAGTCCCGGCCTAGAACGAGAGAGCTTGCACTCTGCATTGCCAGGGCCTGGGGGGAGGGTGGGAGAAAGGGTGTAACCCCCCAGTAGAGTGGCCAAGGGCAGGGGGCACCCAGCAGCATCGTTCCATGATGGGGTGGGGGGGGTTAATTAGAAGGGGAGCAGTGCTCCAAGAAGACAAGGGGAGAGTAGCAGACAGCAGGGGGGAAGGGGGAGGGAATGGGGGGAACTTCAGTGGATTCAAGGGGCTGCCCCCTGCCCTGGGAGTTCTTTGGGGATCCCAGCACCAGGACTGCAGGGAGGGCTGCAGCTTGCACGTACCGAGCCCCTGGGATGGCCGTGGGGGGAAGTAGCAGCAAGACCCCTCTCACCGTAACTGCGACAGCCTGAGGCGCCCAGCTCATGGAGACGACTGGGGGAGGAGGATCCGACAGCTGGTTACGTGGCTGCCGTCTGCGCATTTCCACTGAGCTCATCTCCACCCTGCGCTACTCTGCAGGCACAGGGCAGGTGCAGCTCTGGCTTAGGCCAGGGTGACACCCTCACACAGCACAGTGCGCTGACTGCACAACAGACTAGAACCTGTGCAAACTGCAGCACTAAAACGGGGGGTCCCTGAGCCCAGCTCCCGTTTCCCAGCTGCGATCCCTGCTCTGCTGCAGCCTCTGGCCTAGGGCCCCGTCTGGCAAAGGGGGAGGGCCTGTCCCAGCTCTTAGCAGGTGTGGGGCGGGGCAGAGCTCGAAGCGCTTTACGCAGCAGCTTGGTAACGTTCAGCTTCTGCCTCTGGAAATGGGGGTAGAGCGGGGACAGGCTGTGCCCAAGGTCAGGCACTGAGCTCTGCAGCTAGAACCCAGCTCTCCTGCACCCCAGGCTCGTGCGTGATCTGCTGGGGCTCCTGCCCAGGGGACAGATGGATCAAAGCCTGCCAGGCACTCAGCTACTGGGGGGCTGGGGCAGAGGGACCCAGGGAGGCTTGGTCTGACTCCACTGAAACAGGGAGGAGGCAGGTTCCTTTAGCCCCATAGGTGCTGGCCCCCCGGGCTGGGGGAAGCAGAACGAGCTGCTCTTCTGTGCTGCGGCTGCTGCCTACAGAGCAGGGGTGGTACCAGGCCCAGATCCTGCATCTGCTGAGCTGGGCTTGGGCACAGCTGTGCTGAGGTGCTGGTGCTCAGCAGGGCCCTGCCCCCCCCCCCCTCCTTCCTGGTCCTGCCCCTCAGCATAGCCCCAAAGCCGGTCCTGGTCCTGCCCCTCAGCCCCCCCCCCAGCAGGGCCCCTCACCCCTCCTGGTCCTAGCCCCTCACACACACCCCCAGCATAGCCCTGGCCCCGTCCTGTCCCGCACCCCCCAGGATGGCCCCAAACCCCTCTCAGCATGGCCCCAGGCCCCCACCCCCTCTCCTGGTCCTGCCCCCCCCCAGCAGGGCCCCAGACCCCTCCTGGTCCTGCCCCTCAGCCCCCCCCTCCCAGCAGGGCCCCTCACCCCTCCTGGTCCTAGCCCCTCACACACACCCCCAGCATACCCTGGCCCCGTCCTGCCTCCCTCCTGGTCCTGCCCCACACCCCCCAGGATGGCCCCAAACCCCCTCTTGGTCCTGCCCCTCACCCCCTAGGATGGCCCCAAACCCCTCTCAGCATGGCCCCAGGCCCCCACCCCCTCTCCTGGTCCTGCCCCCCCCCCCCCAGCAGGGCCCCAGACCCCTCCTGGTCCTAGCCCCTCACCCCCCGCCCCCAGTATAACCCTGGCCCCGCCCCGCCTCCCTCTTGGTCCTGGCCCCGCCCCCCTGCCCGTCTCCCGGACTCAGCAGCCAGTGACCCCTGACCCCGCCTGGATCACGTGGCGCCTGTCATGGCGGCCCCCGTGGCGGCCGGTGGCGGGATAGTGACTCGGCGGCTGCTGCTGGGGGCGGCCGGGGGGCTGCGGCTCCGCCCGGCGCGGGGCTTCCGCACGGCAGGTGGGGCCGGGCCGGGGGGGGGAGCCCCCCCGGTCTCCGTGGGGCGGGGCCGGGCACCCCCGAGCTCGGGCAGAGCCACGCGTGGGACCCTCACGGCCACGGGCGGGCGGAGCCCCGGGGAGAGGCGGCCTCGGCCCTGGCCTGACCCGCCTCGGGCCTCCCGGCTGGAGCTGCCACGGGGCGGGAGGGGACCCCGGGGGGGACCCTGCGAACTGGGCTGAGACCCGCCAGACTCACGTCACCATTGTCACCTTCACCCTGGAGGGGTGCGAGTGAACCGGCGTGAGCCGCCCCCGTGCAAGGCGCACGTGCTCGTGCGAATGGTGCGAAGGGGTGTGCACCGGTGCCCGACGCCCGGCTGCGGACAAGGCTGAGGTTTGGTCTGCGGGAGCCTGCGTGTCTGGGTGCTGGGCGCCTACGGGACGCCCCCCACTTCCCGCTGCCTTTCAGCGTGAATTGGGCTCCTAATTCCCTCAGGCACCTTCCCAAGGTCTCGGCCCAGCTGGGATTTATGGTGCTGCCGTATACATGGGCCTGAGCCTGCCGCTCATTGCCTGTTCGAACCTGCCATTCCCATCCCTCCCGCTGCCCCCTGCCCCGCCAGGGACATCCGCAGCAGCAGAGGCCTGGCCTGGGTGGGGATGAGCAGGCACCGTCCCAGGACACTGTTTGCCCTGTGGGCTTTCAAGCTCCTGCCCTGCTCAGGCTGGGCTGACGGTCCCCAGGGAGCTCTGCCGCTAACTGAGCTGCAATGTACTTTTCCCAGGGGTGTTCCAGGTGGAAGACGAGAGCTGCACAGCGGAGCCCGCGGGCGACGTGTGAGTACCAAGATCCGCAGATGGGACTAAGCTCAGGCCCTTTGTGCAGCCATCGCATTGGAGGATTTCCACTGCCGCCTCAGCCAGGACGGTGTCTGTTCTCAGAGGCTGCCAGACATGGTCCAGAAGGATGTGGGGCAGTAGTGGGCTGAGCACAGCACTGGGGTGCAGGATGCCTGGGTTCTAATCCCAGGGCTAACACCAATTCCCTGTGTGACCTCTGGCAAGTCACTGCCCCTCTTTGTCCCTGGTCAGTAAAACAAGGATCATACCTGCCTCCCTCACCAGGTGGATGATATTTCCAGATCCTGCCCCTGCCCCTCTGTAGGGGGGGCTCAGAGAATGGGGTCCTGGGGGGGGCTCTACAGCCCTGAAAGAGTGGCAGCATGGCCCCGTGGGTGCAGCGCTGGACTGGAATTCAGGAGACCAGGGTTCTGTTCCCAGCTCTGCCGCTTGGGCAAGTCTCTGGCTTGCTCTGTGCCTCAGTTTCCCCACCTGTGACGTGACTAGGATGACCCTGACCTTGCTCTGAAACGCACTGTGCAATCTGTGGCTGGGAGGTGCTGTGGCTGGCGCGTGGCTAATGCCTGTCAGTCGCCCTGGCGGAAGAGAGAAGCACCAGGATTGCCGCGTGGTCCCATTCCAGCTGGCTCGCAGGCTGCCCTGACTTGGAGTTCTGCTGCGTGTGCCCCGAGAAGTGATCCCCCCACCCCCGTCAGCAGCCCTGGCTCCATTCACGCTATATAATCCTGCTAGCCCCCCTCTTCCAGTGGCGGCAGGAGGTCACTGGATCTGACTGTGTTTCCCCCTTTCCCTCCTCTAGAGTGAACGTGGTTTTCATTGACCGTTCCGGGCGCCGGATCCCCGTGCAGGGCCGCGTGGGGGAGGATGTGCTGCGCCTGGCCCAGAGGCACGACATCGAACTGGAAGGTCTGCCGCTGTGCCCCGTGCTGGGGGGTAGACGATCAGGGATGCAGACAGCTCCGTGGGCCGGCAGGAGCCAGGCCCCCCCTGGCCCCGGCAGCTGCCAGCGTCGGGTGTGACTAGGGGAGCCCTTGGAATCTCTTCAGTGCTCCCCCCCCCTGCATTTCAGGGGATTTGCCAAGTCCCCAGAGGGGGCCATGGTGCAGGGAAGGGGCAGGGCGGGGTCAAGCTCGGTCCCCGCACGTCCCTCCCTGTAGCCGGACTCCGCTTCCCCCCAGGAGCCGAGGCTGAGGCTGGGAGGGAGTCCCAAGAATCCAGCGTGGGTCCCTTTGGGGTGGGAGCACTGAGGCAGTCAGGCTGCTGGAGGGTGTCCCAGAGCTGGACCCGGGGGCAGGAGGGGGGAGGGGTCAGAGGTGAGGGACTCGGAGTCTGCCCGAACTATACAGACACACGGCTGGGCTCCCCCTTCTCCCTGGGGGCAGCTCAGCCCCCCTCCCCCTCCCCCTCCACTGCAGGGGCCTTGTCCGCCCCTGACTCTGCTCTTGTGTTCCCAGGCGCCTGCGAAGCCTCCCTGGCTTGTTCCACCTGCCACGTCTACGTGAGCCAGGAGTTGCTGGACAAACTGCCTGTCCCTGACGAAAGGTAACGGCCTCTGGGTGTCTGGGCCCTGCTGCCCCCCCATCACCAGGAGGGCAGGGCTCTGCGAGAGCCTAAGGCTGTATTCCTCCCCCTGTTGTGCTGGGTGAGCGAGAGCGCCCCCCCCCCCGCCCCGTGCTGGGTGCAGCAGTGGGGTCCCTGCCTCTCACCATCTAAACAGACCAATGAAGAATTTTCTCCATTTTACAGGTGAGGGAAACTGAGGCCCAGAGCCAGTAAGTGCCCCCCCGTCACCACGAGCATTGCCAAAGCTGTGACTCAAACCCAGGGCTCCTGGGGCCAAGTGTTTTAGCCCCAAGCCTGTTCTTTCCCTTGGCAATACGGCGTGGGGGCTGTTCAGCTGCTGCATTTCAGTGAAACAGTCGCCTGCGTTCAGCCTAGGAAACGCTGCCCAGCAGCTAACGCCCCCCTGCCCTGTGGACTCACCCTTGCCTCTCCGGCTCCCTAGGGAGGAAGACATGCTGGACCTGGCCCCACAGCTGCAGGAGAACTCCCGGCTCGGCTGTCAGATCATCCTCACCAAAGAGCTGGAGGGGGCAGAGTTCACCCTGCCCAAAATCACCAGGAACTTCTACGTGGATGGCCATGTTCCCAAGCCCCACTGAAGGCTGGAGGAGGCTCTGGGCTGCCCGTGGCTCTGGGGCTGGGCCTTATAGAGCCCAAAGCAAGGGGGGCTGGTCGGAGAAGGCTCCGCCGGGGGCCTGCTGGTGACATGGAGAGGTGGGGGGAGGGGTTGTTTAATAGGCCCAGGATGAAGCGCTGAACTTCCTGCAGGCCTTGGGGGGAGAGGAGGAAGATGGCAGCAGCAAAGATGCTAGAATAACCCCCCCACACACCAGCTCTGCCACCCCCTCCCCAGCACCTATGCTCACAGCCCCAGAGGCGACGTGGGACGGCAGAGGAGAGGGGGCCGTACAACAGCCCTACCTTTTGTGTCCAGGGAACGGGTGTTTATTGGTGTTGGTTAACAAACCCCACAGCCCATCTGGGGGAGAGGAAGTGGGGGGACTCTGCCTTCCCCCTGCCTGGCGGTCGGTGCCTCATGGCATGTTTTAATGTACATTGGGGCCTTGGTGCGTTCCCTGTGCCACTTGCCGGGGACAGCAGGGACCGAAGCCGCATATTCTCTGGGCTGGTCACAGTCGCTCAGCCTGTGTCACGCTGGAACCTCAGGATCAGGGCCACATTCGGTTATTAAAGCTCACGTTTGTACAACACGCGGCTGCTCTCTTCCCTGGCCCCCACACCGGGACTGTCCGTGCGGGCACCGCAGGGAGCAGAGAGCCGCTCGCGCTCCAGCTGGAGCCAAGCACTAGTTACAGCTGGCCCGAGGGTCAGTGGTACAAGATTTACCCCTTGCTGGTGCCAGCACTGCAGGCTGAGGGGCAGAACCCGAACCCTTCTGCAGCCCCCCATGGAGCATGGGAGGGGGCTGAACATCAGCCAGGGAAGGCGATGTGGTTACCAGATTACACACGCTCCTAGCAGGTGTCTTCCCACGACACACAGGAGCCGGCTGGGCTGAGCCCCAGGACAGCTGGCTGCTGCGCTTCTCCCCTGGAATCGGTGCTAGACTGAGCGGGGTGCTTAGGGGGAGCCCCAGCATCCTGGGGGCTGGATCCCATTGAAAGCCAGGAAGCGGCTTTGCCAGCCAAATGCCTGTCCAGGTGCTGACTATTCTACCTTTCTGCAAAGAGAGAGACTGCATCTGCCCCCAGACACGCTCACACCCCTCTGCTAAACTGTTGCTCTCTGGCTGACAGCTGTTGTGTCCCACCCCAGAGGTGGCTGCATTGTACTGGTGGGGCCGTGCCCCTGCCCTTTGGAACAGCCTCCATCCTCCCATGAGATGTGCACAACTGGTCAAGTGGGTTTCTCTGCACCATCCTCGCCCCCACTGGGGAAGAGGGGGGGGGCTGGGAACAGCCACAGCAGCTTAGCACGTCATTGGGGGGTGGGGGGTGTCTGACCTGAAGCCTTTTAGCTTTGGTGGCATGTGCAGTGTCACTGTCTCCTGCCTGGGGAAGTGGGAACATTCCAGCCCCCCAGTAGCTCCGTGGCTGGTCTCCTGTCTGGGCAGGGAGCACCCTGCATGGTTGGGCAGTGTAGGACGGCTGAGGGCAGGTGGCCGGAGACCCGACACACTCACTCCATGGAGGGTCTGGATTCCTGAGCCCAAGGGCACTCAGCCAGCAGGAACCGAGCCGAGTCCCAGGACTGCTGCCAGGTGCTCAGCCTGCTAGGGCGCCCCGGCATGGGATGGGATGCCAGAGCCAGGCCTGGGGGATTCACCTGCCCAGCTCTGCCACATCCAGGCCCCAGAGCCTGGGGGAGACACGAAACCCAGCCCCAGGGCAGCTCTTAAGAACATAAGAGAGGCCGTACTGGGTCAGACCAAAGGTCCATCTAGCCCAGTATCTGTCTACCGACAGTGGCCAATGCCAGGTGCCCCAGAGGGAGTGAACCTAACAGGCAATGATCAAGTGATCTCTCTCCTGCCATCCATCTCCCTCCTCTGACGAACAGAGGTTAGGGACACCATTCTTACCCATCCTGGCTAATAGCCATTTATGGACTTAGCCACCATGAATTTATCCAGTCCCCTTTTAAACATTGTTATAGTCCTAGCCTTCACAACCTCCTCAGGTAAGGAGTTCCACAAGTTGACTGTGCGCTGCGTGAAGAAGAACTTCCTTTTATTTGTTTTAAACCTGCTGCCTATTAATTTCATTTGGTGACCCCTAGTTCTTGTATTACGGGAACAAGTAAATAACTTTTCCTTATCCACTTTCTCAACATCACTCATGATTTTATAGACCTCTATCATATCCCCCCTTAGTCTCCTCTTTTCCAAGCTGAAGAGTCCTAGCCTCTTTAATCTTTCCTCGTATGGGACCCTCTCCAAACCCCTAATCATTTTAGTTGCCCTTTTCTGAACCTTTTCTAGTGCTAGAATATCTTTTTTGAGGTGAGGAAACCACATCTGTACACAGTATTCGAGATGTGGGCGTACCATGGATTTATATAAGGGCAATAATATGTTCTCAGTCTTATTCTCTATCCCCTTTTTAATGATTCCTAACATCCTGTTTGCTTTTTTGACCGCCTCTGCACACTGCGTGGACATCTTTAGAGAACTATCCACGATGATGCCAAGATCTTTTTCCTGACTCGTAGCTAAATTAGCCCCAACTATACATACAACATGATGGGGGCTAATTTAGCTACGAGTCAGGAAAAAGATCTTGGCATCATCGTGGATAGTTCTCTGAAGATGTCCACGCAGTGTGCATTACTTTACATTTATCCAATGTGCATTACTTTACATTTATCCACATTAAATTTCATTTGCCATTTTGTTGCCCAATCACTTAGGCTTGTTCATTGGGGGTATTTCGGTAGGTCCGTTGAGCCCATCGTGCTGGGTGCAGCACAGACCCACTCCCAAGATCTCCCCCGAGGCAGGACAGGGAATGGGGACCCGCACACCCAGGCACAGGCAGCGCTGGCCCAGCCAGGGATTAAACCCAGCCCCAGGTCCATTGCTGTAGCCTCTGGACCATCCAGCCACTCTGCCTGCCACGTGCAGCACCCTGCGCCCGAGGGGCTCCCAGGCCCAGCCAGCCGTGGCTGCAGGCACAGAAGGGGGACCTGGGAGCACCTGGTCTGCCCCCCTGCACAGGCCAGAGTGGCAGGGGAGGAAAGTCTGAGCAAATGCACCCTTGGCATAACCACAGCAGTTGGGGGGGGTGTCTCCACCCCGCCCCGCCCCGTGCTCACAGCTGTGGGTCCCACGATGCATTCACTCACGTGTCAGGTTGCATCTGGGGCTGCCCCACTGACGGGGGTGGGGGGAGAATCACCCCTAGGTGGTGCTCACCATCCACAGCCAGGGCAAAGGTGGGGGGGGTGTCTGTGTCTCCCCCAGCCCGACTGGGCTGAGAGCTCCTGCGGGAGCCGCTCTGGGGTCCTCAGCCGCTCCAGGGCCTGGCAGAGCCAGACAGGGCCCTGCCCCACCCCACCCCCCAGAGGGGGCAGACACCCCACTGCTGGGGCAGGTGGACATCAAACACCCCCCCCAGGTACCAGCACAGCGAGACAACCCCCTGCACCGGCCAGGCTCGCTCGCTCCCTCCCTGCTGCTGCAGCCGCCCGGCCCCGGCCCCGGCCCTCCAGGCTCTTATAGGGCGAGGCCCCGGCTGCCCAGGTGTGTCCGGTTAAGCCCCCCCCGCCCCCCAGCTGGGGCCGGGCCCTTGCTCCGGCCGCTCCCCGCAGCGAGGCTGCCGGCCCCGCGCATGGAGGGGGAGCTGTTCCTGGACGGGCACCCCCCCGACTTCTCCCTCCTGCAGCAGCTGCTCTTCCCGCCCTGCCTGGAGCCGGAGCCCGGCAGCCCAGCCCGGGGCCCGGCCAGCCCGGGAGGGGCCGCCAGGTCAGCGCTGGGGGGGAGCCGGATCGGCCCCATGGACCTGCCCTGGGGGAGCGGGGGAAGAGACGAGGAATCGGGATCAGCTCCATGCATATGCCGCCCCCCCCGGGAGGGGAGATCCGATTCCTCCCCATGCACCTGCCCGTAGGGAGGGAATCCGGATCAGCTCCACGCACTTGCCCCGGGGTGGGAGGGGAGGATCCGGATCAGCCCCACGCACTTGCCCCGGGGGGGAGGGGAGGATCCGGATCAGCCCCACGCACTTGCCCCGGGAGGGGGGAGGATCCGGATCAGCCTCACGCACTTGCCCCGGGAGGGGGGAGGATCCGGATCAGCCTCACGCACTTGCCCCGGGAGGGGAGGGGAGGATCCGGATCAGCCTCACGCACTTGCCCCCGGGGGGGAGGGGAGGATCCGGATCAGCCCCACGCACTTGCCCCGGGAGGGGGGAGGATCCGGATCAGCCCCACGCACTTGCCCCCGGGGAGGGGAGGGTCCGGATCAGCCCCACGCACTTGCCCCGGGAGGGGGGAGGGTCCGGATCAGCCCCACGCACTTGCCCCCGGGGAGGGGAGCGGAGGATCCGGATCAGCCCCACGCACTTGCCCCGGGGGGGGGAGGATCCGGATCAGCCCCACGCACTTGCCCCGGGGGTGGGAGGGGAGGATCCGGATCAGCCCCACGCACTTGCCCCGGGGGGGGGGGAGGATCCGGATCAGCCCCACGCACTTGCCCCGCGGGGTGGGAGGGGAGGATCCGGATCAGCCCCACGCACTTGCCCCGGGGGGGGGGAGGATCCGGATCAGCCCCACGCACTTGCCCTCGAGCCGGGCGCGAGCTCCGGGGCTGGTTTGGGCGGGCAGCTCGCGAGCCGCAGCCTCCAGCTGTCATTGGCCGGGGGCTGCGGGCGGGATCCCGGGGCCGGCGGCACCCAGGCGGGGGGAGGGGGCAGGACAGTGGGGAGCCGAGCCTGGGGGCTGAGGGGAGGTGGGGAGCTGCTGGGGGGGCCGCCCCTGGGGATGGGTGGGGGAGGGGGGCTGCCCTGGGGGGGGGAGCTGCCCCCGGGGGGGTGAGTGGGGAACTTCCCCGGGGGCGGGGGGAGCTGCCCCGGGGAGGGGGAGGTGCCCACGAGGGCTGTGTGGGGAGCTGCCCTGGGGGAGGGGGAGGGGGAGGAGATGAGGCCCCGGGGGAGGGGGAGCTGCCCTGGGGGAAGGGGGAGGGGATCAGGCCCCGGGGGGGGGAGCTGCCCAAAGGGGGGTGAGTGGGGAGCTGCCCCGGGAGGGGGATCAGGTCCCGGGTGGGGGGAGGGGATCAGGCCCGGGGGGGGGGGGGAGGTGCCCACGAGGGCTGGGTGGAGAGCGGGCGGGGGAGGGTGATCAGGCCCCGGGGTGGGCGAGATGCCCCAGGGGAGAGGGAGGGGATCAGGACCCGCGGGGGGGGGAGCTGCCCAAAGGGGGGTGAGTGGGGAGCTGCCCCGGGGGAGGGGGATCAGGTCCCGGGTGGGGGGAGGGGATCAGGCCCCGGGGGGTGTGGGAGGTGCCCACGAGGGCTGTGTGGAGAGCGGGAGGGGAAGGGTGATCAGGCCCCGGGGTGGGCGAGATGCCCCAGGGGAGGGGGGGGAGCTGCCCAAAGGGGGGTGAGTGGGGAGCTGCCCCGGGCCCCTGCCCCCTCTCCCGCGGTCCCCTTGGTGCTCCGCCCCCCTAACGCCCCTGTGCTCTCCTCCCCCAGGCCCGCGGGGCGCCCCCGCCCGGAGCCCCCCCCCAGCATGGCCTGCTGCCTGCAGGTTCCGGACAGCAGCGCCCTGAGCTTCCTGCAGGAGTCCGCCCAGCGGCTGCCCCAGGCGCCGGGGGGGCACGAGGAGCCGAGCCGTGCGCCCAGGGCGCAGCACCAGCAGCCGCCGCCGGGGCCAGCCGTGCGCCCAGGGCGCAGCGCCCCGCAGCCGCAGCCCCAGCCCGGGGCCAGCCCCCTCGCTTCCCTGGGCACCTGCAGCCCCATGGACACCCTGAGTCTCATCAGCCTGCACTGTTCTCATCTGGTGTCGGGCGCGGCGGCCCCAGCCAGCCCCCCCGAGACTAGGGCAGGGCCCCAAACGACGTCCCCCTGCCTCCTCCCCATAGACTGCAACGGCAGCGCTTCCAGAGAGGCCGGGGCAGCAGGGCAGGAGGGGCGGAGCTGGGAGCCAGGGGCCGGCGGCCCCAGCCAGCCTGAGCCGGGCTGCAGGAGGAGAAAGCCCCGCAAGCAGCCCGCACCCAGCCGGAGCGCTGAGGCCCGAGACCCCTCTTTCCAGGGGGTGACCCTCTGCATGCGCCTTTGTCTTTGCCAAGGCAGCTCCGATGGGTACCAGCTCCTCATCCGCCCCCAGTACAGCAGGTACGGGGCTCCTGGCACAGCGTGGGCACTGGTCCCGCTCTCTCTGCTAAGGGAGACCTGACTTTTCTGTCTGTCTAAACTACCCCCATAGGCACCCAGAGCTGGCTTGCCTGCTACCCCTATGCACACCCAGTGTGTATCCATCCATCCACTTACCAAACACGCCCATGATCTATCGATCGATCCCCATCCACCCCCTCTATCTCTCTATCGATCGATCCCCATCCACCCTATCTATCTATCTATCTATCTATCTATCTATCTATCTATCTATCTATCTATCTATCTATCTATCTATCTATCCCCATCCACCCCCTCCTATCTATCTATCTATCTATCTATCTATCTATCTATCCCCATCCACCCCCTCTATCTATCTATCGATCGATCCCCATCCACCCCCTCTATCTCTCTATCGATCGATCCCCATCCACCCCATCTATCTATCTATCTATCTATCTATCTATCTATCTATCTATCTATCTATCTATCTATCTATCTATCCCCATCCACCCCCTCTATCTCTCTATCGATCGATCCCCATCCACCCCCTCTATCTATCTATCTATCTATCTATCTATCTATCTATCTATCTATCCCCATCCACCCCCTCTATCTCTCTATCGATCGATCCCCATCCACCCCCTCTATCTATCTATCTATCTATCTATCTATCTATCTATCTATCTATCTATCTATCTATCTATCTATCTATCTATCCCCATCCACCCCTCTCTATCTCTCTATCTATCCCCATCCACCCCCTCTATCTATCTATCTATCTATCTATCTATCTATCTATCTATCTATCTATCTATCTATCTATCCCCATACACCCCCCTCTATCTATCTATCCACATACACCCCCCTATCTATCCACATACCCCCACTCTCTCTGTCTCTCATCTCATCTCTCTCTCTCTCTCTCTCGCTCTATCCTCATACCCCCCCATCTATCCCCATACACACCCATTATTTAGCCATCCAGCCCCATGCACCCCCCCACCTATGGAGCTCTCCAATCACACGTGTTGTGGCGTGCCTGTCACTGTGCTATCTGCGTGCTGAAAGCAACAGGAAAGTGTGAATCACACCAAAGAGGGCAGGGTCCCTGCTTTATGATTGTTTATCATGTATGTGTCTGTGTCTTCTCCAGGTGCTAAAGGAACTGCCAGCCCCAACTCCTGCCATCTCTCCTCCAAGCTTCCCCCCACCCAAGCCTTGGGATACTGGGGGACTGTACAGTGCTCTGTGTAGGGATCCCCTTTCTGCAGGGGGGGTCGGAGATACTGAGCCGGGATTTGTGACAGTGTGTAATCATAACACAAATTATGTAATTTCCCCGGCTCCATTGTCTCTCCACTAGTCCTTTCCGCCGCTCATATAATGATCGGATTTGGGAGGGAGCGGGAGGGGGGATTGTTTGTTCTCTGGCACTTTAAACTGCAGCCAGTTGAAACAGACTTAGGAGCAGAGGCATTGGCAGACCGGCTCAGCCCTGACATCCATCTAGTCCAGGATCAGCCTCTGTCAGTGGCCAGCCCCAGCTCTTTCAAAGGCAGGCGTAAGAGCCCTGCAGTAGCAGCTGTGGGATAATCTGCTCCCCACTTGAAGTCTCTGGTTTAAGCCCTGGAACGTGAGGTTTACTGTCTCTTCCTGTAATATCTCGTACTACAGCCTGGTCATCTCCCACTCGCTAACGTGTCCGTCAAAATACATGGCAACCACCAAGTGCCTTTTAAAGTTACAGAGCAGAAGAAAAGAGACTTCACTTTGGTTCTGTTTCAGCCTTCTTTAGCCTGGAGAGATATATGGAAATGTTGAAAATTCACATTTGGACAGGTATTGAGGGGGAGGTGTTTTTTAGCCACCTAAGTGTTTTAGGAGCACACGTTCCATTGACTTTTGAAAGGGACATTTGTGCCTAAATCCCTTCAGGTATTTCTGAAAAACTCCCCCTCAGTCCTTAGACAGTTGGGGCCTGATTTGCCGTTGCCACATTCAAGGAAAACAGAAATTGGCAAATTCACACAGAGCCCAGGAAACCCTTTTTAAATGCAGTGTGTAACTAGGCCATGGAACGTATTGCAACGGGAGGTCACAGAGGCCTAGAGGGATCGGACGTGATGTGGATAACAAGGATCTGCAGAGTTCTAACCACTAGTGCTAATGACCATTTTGGAAGGGGCATTAAACCTCCTGCATTAGGTCTTAAATCAATTGCTAACTACTAGGGGTTGGGATGAGACCTCCAGGGGGGAAGATCCCCCCACATCTGCCTGCTGTGGAGTTTCTCGGCCCTTTCTCTGAAGGAGCTGGTGAGTTGGGAAGTCCTAAGGCCTGTGTTGTATGGGAGGTCATTGATCACAACAATCCCTTCCGGTTTGATCATCTCTGAATCCATTGTGCTGTCCCCTGACTAGGCAGCCCGTAGGTCGGATCCACTATGGCAGCTGCTCTGTCCTGCACCTTGAACTCTCATTGACACCAGTAGAAAGAAGCTGTGAAACACGACAGGCTGATCTGGGAGCATTTTGTGCCCACTTTGCTGGGTATCCGTGATGGCCCAACAAGCAGAGGGATGAAAAATCTGACCCTCGGTAGCTAATTGTTGTTGGTTTGGGAGGAAGATTTTTTTAATGCTGATCCCCTGATTTTTGCTCTTTATTTTGTTTGTAATGTCACAACCTGGTAAGATTTGTCTCATCTAATCTGTCTGCAGTGCAACGTGTGGGAAAAGAAGCCGTAACCCAAATCCAAGTCACGTCTCTTTAACAAGAGAATTCTGCAGAGCCAGCAGTTCTGAGGAGGATCAAGGCTCCCTCTCTGTCCAGAGTATGTTGCTTTTCAGAAACAAAAACCGTTACTATCAAATGGTAACACTCGGAAAAAATTGGGGCAGCTATAAATACCTATATGGGGCCTGAGTCTCCCATTGCTGGGAGAAATTCAGTCCTGTGTGGAGACCAGCTTAAGATCTGTACTCCACTTCAATTCCTCTCTAGCCAGAGCCTAGCTGGTGGAAATCAGACAGCGCTCCAAGGAACAGCCGCAGACTCTCAGAACCACAGGGTTAGAAGGGAGCACAAGGGTCATCTAGTCTCACCCCTGCCAAGATGCAGGATTTGTTGAGTCTAAACCATCCAAGACAGGTGGCTCCAGCCTCCTTTTGAAACCGCCGGTGAAGGAGCTTCCCAGACCTCCTGAGGTGTCCCCTGCTGATTTACACCAGCTGAGGATCTGGGCTTTTATAACTGAAGTGCTTCTTCTCACGCGTACTTACCACCAGGGGTGGCACTTCTGTGATCAGTCCCCTTACCTTCACCAGGCAGTGCTCATGGTCGTAAGCATAACACGTACTTGTCTGGCTGGACACTGCTTTGGTCATTGTGTTATTTAATTCTAGGATTAGTTTTGGAGACACAGTTGATAAGAAAAGCTATGACAAAATAAAGCTGCAACAGTACTGTGCCTATTGCGACTTCCTTTTTCTTTTTTTCCACCACACCACAAACTAAAATCCTATTTGTCCACCAGAAAGGAAATAGATCTCAAAGCCCTTTCCTCGTTTTCCAATACCTGGGGATTGTGGTTTTAATACACCCACAGCTGTTGCTTTGTCTTGCTGTGACATAAGGCACATCAGAATTTGGGCACCAATTTTTAACGGTGAGGGTGACTCACCATGGGAAAAAAGCTACCAAGGGAAGTGGTGGGTTCTTCATCTCGTGAGGTCTTTATAGCCAGACCGGGGAGGTGTTTTAGCAATACCGGGGTAAATAACCAGGTGAAATGTAATGGCCTGTGGCAGGTAGGAGGTCAGGGTACATGATCTAATCATAGAAGGGTAGGGCTGGAAGGGATGTCAGTAGGTTCCCTGCACTCAGTGCATGATGCTAAAACTCCATGAAACTGTGCCATAAAGCCAGCCCGCAGCCCACATCTGACGCTTCTCTTTTCCATAGGTGGTAAGTGTTGCGCTTCCTGCCAGACGAGGAAAACTCCCCTGTGGAGGATTGCTGAGGACGGCACCCCACTCTGCAATGCTTGTGGCATCAGGTACCGGGGATACAGTGCTGCCAGTGTTGCTTTCTGAAACTGTGCACAAAAGGGCCAGGCCAAGGTCTGTGCAAAGTTAAATATGTGGGTGAGTGTTTGCAGGATGGAGGCTTTTGGATTCCTGTATTCAGGCACCTAAACAAGCAGCTTGTTTCCACGATCTGAACACTCAGCAGTTCCCACTGATGCAGCCATTTTTAAAAATTAAGCCACGCTTGGGTTAAAACTGGGTAGGTGCCTGGCGTAAGATGGCAGTGACGCCACGCCCTTATTTAGGTGCCTAAATCAATATTGCCGGCTCTTGTGGTCTTACTGGGAATCCTGCAATAATTGGCGTTTTTCTGGAAGCTCCAGCTCCCAGAGTCATGTGATTACCCAAAACACCGAGCTTTAATTTTTGAAAAATGGTTCAGAAAAAAGCTTGAAACTTTGAACAATGGTCACAGAGCTGAAAACACGACCCTCGGCGACCATATGAAGGCTCTGAGGCCAGACTGCAATGACAAAGAAATCAACATTTCATTATTTTTTGGTTTGGTTTCTAAGCAAACCCCTTGATTTTTTTGAGGGTCGCTGCCTCATGGTTTTTGAAGCCTTGGGGCTGGCAAGGCCACTAAACATGGATTTAGGAGCTGAACCCAGGCCCAGATTCTCAAAGGTGACTAACTCCTCTCGATTTCAAGGCACCTAAACACCTTTGAGAATCTGAGCCCCATTTCCAAAATTCTTGGCCCAAGCCATTTCCCTAAATAAATTCCACCCTAAATATCCCCCTTCTAAGCAGAGGAAACATTTCAAAAGACTAAGGGGAAATAAAAGGATTGTTCCACTTTTGGCTAAAAATGTATTTATCTGAACCAACGGATTCCCCCCCGCCCCTCTGCAGGTACAAAAAGTACAGGATACGCTGCTTCCGCTGCTGGAATATCCCGAAGAAAAGTGGCAAACCTTACTCCCGCTGCGTGAACTGTGGAGACAGACTGCGCATGGCCGCGGCCCAGCAGAGAACCGGGAAAAGGTCATTCCCATTTGATTTATTTATGTTTAAAAAAGGAGCAGCTTTGGCTGAATCGTAACATCCCCCCCCCCCACCTCTTCCAGAGCCTTTGCTCGGGCAGGCTGGGCAGTGGAAGCCACAGACTTGATCCCGTGAAATTGTTCACACTAGTGAAGGGGAATGGAAGGAGCGAATTGTTTAAATGTATCAGTTCTGGGTTACAGTGAAGTTAGCTGGTGCTTAGAGGGTGAAATTTACCCTTCTGCAGGGAGTCAGAACAAAATCTGGGGCCTCTTGTCCCATGTAAGCCAGGAGCCTTGTGCTGCCTCTTCCCACATATTCAGTTTCACCTACTGGAGATACGTTCCCCTGGACAATAGGGATTATTTTGCCACAAGAAGTTATTTTGCAGTAGAAACATTCTCCTCCTCTCTGTACTCTGGGGGGGGGGGGGGGTGGGGGCAGGGTGCGCGTGTGTCTCCCTCCCTGAACCTGCTGGAGGAGAGGAGTCCTGCCCTGGAGGCTGTTGTGAGGCAGGAAGGAACTGCCTTCAAGTGAAACTGCACACACCTGACCTGACACGGGGGACCTGTCTGCAGCCAGAAGCTGGCTCACGCAGCGGGTATTTGATCATGTTACCAGCCTCCGTTCCTTGTCACTGGCTTTTCTCTCGCCTGCATTCGGTTAGCAAAGTGACAGGGTTGAAAAGAGACGGGACAGGCTGGGGGCTCAGATTAGCAAGAGGGAAGTGGCTGATTGCAGGAAGTGCAGCCAGCTCTCCCAGTAGCACTGTCGTCCCCCCTTCCCCCAGCTCCCCACTCTGGCCTGGTCTCAAATATTTTGGAGGTTGGCTGCTCTGAAATGTATCCGTCCTGTACCTCTGTCTCTGCACTCTCAGTGCATCTTTACCAAGAGTCAGCTGGGTGCTGGGTGCTCCAGTGGATCCCACCCTGGCTGGCAAGTCAGGAGCTCTGGGTTCCAGCCGCGGCACTGGCTCTGCACTGACCTCCGGTGAGTTGCTGCTCGAGGCCTCTGTTTCCTGCTCTTTGGGGCCGGGAGTGTCACTTGCCCTGTGTTTGTCCAGCACCCGGCCCAACAGGGCCCCAGGCTCACTCGGGGTCTTCTCATGCCACTATAATACCCACACTTCAGCGTGACGATGGAGGCCTGCCTCTGATCCAGCCTTCTCCCCCCTGCAGCTCCAGCGGGGGAACGAGCGTAGTAACCGTAGCTTTAAAGGGCATCATTGAATTAGGCTCCTTTTGTTTTATTTTCTAGAAAATGCGACGACTTCCTTAAATCTCAAGCAAGGGCTCTTTGCAGTTAGCCGGAGAGCGGCTCTGGTACCTGCTGGAGTGAGCAGGGGCCCAGCGCTGCCCTGCGGGCTGAGCGGAGGGATGCGAGAAGCGTTGGCTCAGTCCAGTTGCCTTTAGGACCAGTCGTTGCTTTTCCTCCTCCCTCTCGTGCTGTTGTGTTCTGTAAAATGAACGTCCGCTCCTGCCTTTGCTTTGCGCAGCAACTTGGGAAAATGAACCCAGGTTTTTGCACAGGCGAAGTTGTTACCGAGCTTGAATGAGGGGTGGGAAAATAAGAGTTTGAATCTTAAGCTTGCTCCTGGCTCGCCTGGGGGGTGTGAGTGTGGGTGGCTGCTTGTTCAGACCCCAGGACACCAGTGCTACGCCCTGGGTCTAACCTGTCTTGACTGTAGAACAGATGGCTGCAGCGAGGCTCTCTCTAGCAGGCCTTGTTATGGGGCTAACGCAGACTCCAGAAGAAATTGAGATAATTCTGGATGTTAAAGAAAATAAAATATTAGCTCCATTCAGATAGTAACTTGCACCTGTGGCAGCAACAATCGCTGCTATGGACATGAGCTGAACATGTAGATTCTGGCAATGCTTAAAAAACCCGCTCAAAATGAAATGAAGCATTGTTAAGGGTTTAAGAATGTTTTAGATCAATATTCGTTCCTGGACCCCAATGAAGAGTTTTCCTGTTAACGTGCTGATGTCTTTCCAAGGAGAGACACTAAGACTTGTACATTTGCAGGGCTCAGGCTTCAAAGCTTTTATATTTGCTAATTTAAAAAACTAACTAACAACAAGTGAGTTGGGGATAATTAATATGGAACCTCATTTATTTTGTTGCACTAAACTTAGTAAGGGTTGCACTTTTTGAATAGAGAGATTATCTCCTTCATTAGCTTGTTATGCATTTCAGAAACTTATTCAATTCTCAATTAGCTTGTTACTTAAAATGGTACCTATGGGGCATTCTTGTACAAAATGATTCTCTCGATATATTTATATGTGTAAATAATGTATTTATTTTTGCAGTACGGCACTGTTTATACACACACACACACACACACACACACACACACACACACACACACACACACACACACACACACACACACACACACACACACACACACACACAAAAACTTTATGTGCCAAGTTGTGAACTTGGATGAAAATTGCCACGTTTTCTCCTTTCTGGTACCAATGTTCAAACACTCTAACGTGGTGACAATGCGGGGAAGAGATGTGGTTTAAGATGATCGGGTGTTGTTGGTTTTTTTGGCTTTCATTCAGGAGGGAATGTGATGGTTGCACTTTAGAATAAAACTGGCTTCTTGTCGCTGTGTATGGCAAGACTCTACTCGTGCGTCCGTTTTGAGTTTTGATGTGACATGTTGGTTTCTCCTGGGAGATATAAAGCCAGGCCTCCCCCATTCACAGCTGGGTCAATCCTGTCTCAGTGGTTTGCAAACGGCAAAAGGAGTCTTGAAATCAATGGGTGTTAGATGCCTAAACACTGTAGCGGAGCCAGACCTAAGTGACTTAGGGGCTTAGCTGCTTCCAGGAGCTTTACCCATGAGCAATCCCATCTCTGTTCAACACAGCACATAAGCATGTGCTTAAAGTCAAGGTCTTTGCCGTATCGGGGCCTTAATAGGAGGCCTAGAGGCAGTGAACTCAGATGTTCTGTGGCTGGATGCAGTCGTTATTGCTAGAGAAACCCATCTCAGGGGCATTATTTTCCTGTCTCTGGCCAGTGACTATGGGCTTGGTTTGTTCTGCCGATGAACGTCTCCAAACAGTGAAACCCCTGAGAACAGACTGCTCCCTGCTTTTGCACAGAAAAGCCCCCCTGTGAAAAGCGAGTGGAAAGCTTAGAAGTGTTGACCTCGGAAAGGCGATGAAGTGAGGTCGGTACATAAAATGAAGCCTGGGCAGAGAAAGGAGAGCGGGAGTTTCTGGTCTCCCATGTCTCACCACGCCAGGGCCAGGGGATGTGCAGTTAAAAGATGCCCACTTCAGAACTCATGGAAGCAAATGTGTTTTCATACCGTGTGATTAGTCTGTGGAACTCACTGCCACTGGAAGTCATGGAAGGCAAAAAAAATAGCAAGATTCAAAGGGGGACTGGACATTTATATGGCTAGCAAGAGTGTCCAGAGTTCTCCTAACGAGTTATACAGATTTTGGGAGGGATTTTGAACCTTGTGCTTCAGGGTTTAAGCCAATCTAACTACTAGACACCAGGAGCAGATTATCCCACATCTACTACCGGGGTGGGTGTGGTTCTTATACCTGCCCGTCCAGCACCTGGACTGGGCACTGTAGGAGATGGAGACGCTGGTCGAAGGGACCTTGGGTCTGAGCCAGCCTTGGGATTCCTGTTTATGCTGTTTTTATTTGAGCTGCTTGGAGGTGCTGTTGCTCCTGCTAACTATTAAGGCTCCGATTCAGCAAAGCTTGTGGCTGACTTTAATAACGGGTTTAACGCCACTGAAGTCAAAATTAAAGCCAAATGAATGCTCAAGTGCTGGGCTGAATTGACTGAAAAGCTTCTGACATGCAGGCCACTGAGGCCAATGCGGGATACAGAGTCCAGGGGTTTCGTGCTTTATGACGGGATGATTTATGATGTTGTATAACAGGCTGGATGTAACTCCCTGGCGAATGCGTGTCACGTGCCCCCCTCTCTGTAAGCCGCAGGGGCTAGGGGACTCCTGAGTCTTTAGGGCAGGCCGGTGCGTTGGCCTTTCCGTTAACACCGCCCGGGTTGGGAGCACACCCTGTTAGCAGCTAACGAGTAAATAGCAACACTCCGGCTTGGACTGTGGGGGATCGGAATAACCGTGAGCCTCTCTCCCTTGTTCTAATCCGCACGGTTCTGTGCTTGGCATCCGTTCTGCAGCCTTTTGCTTTGGCTCCATCCATGTGGGCCTGGTGGTTTTCCCCATGTTTCTCCCGTGCACCGACATCGCTGGTGCTTCCTGGGAGCTCCGCTAGCCTGGGCTTGAGGACCAAAGTTTGGAGAGCTCAGGACCAGGCTGACAAGGGCCCAGCACTTACCGTCATTGGTTAAGATCTGGAATAAATTGCTCAGGGAGGTTGTGGAATCTCCGCCATTGGGGATTTTTAAGAGCAGGAGGACACCCACCCACCCACCTGTCAGGGATGAGCTAGAGAATCCTTAGCCCTGCTAGGAGCGCAGGGGACTGGACTAGATGCCTCCCTTCCAGTCCTAGGATTCTGGGACCGGGGCTGAATTTTCAAGGGAACTCGGCTCCTGTTGAGGAACCATAACAAGGGGTCAGGTGTCCAAAAGTGCTCGGCCCACGGGAGTGGGATCGGCCAGAAATCTGGCCGCAGATGGACGTGGAAATGAGGCTCCTCCGGGCTCTTCAGAGAATTTGGTCCAATCTGTCTCCGTTGTGCATTTCCCAGCGAGTCCTCCACCCCCCCCCCCCGCGTGCCTAGGGGAGGGAAGGACAAGGGGGCGCACGAGATCCAGCTCCATCACACCCGAACTGGCAGGCCCAGAACTACGCGGGGGCTGGGGGAGAGCTTCCCAGAGGGGGGCCGTCCTGGGCCTGCTCACGAGCCGTGTTGCGAAGTGGAGGGAAGCGAGAGGGCTGCAAAGCCTGGCTCATTGGAGGCTGGTAAAATGAAAGACACTCTACAGCGAAAGCCGAGCACGGAGGTGTTGGGGCCATGGCCCACGCGCTGTTCTAGGAGACGAGGTAGAAAAGACTCTGGCCCTGTTCACAGGTGAGGCTCAGCCTCCCAGCTGTGTGAACTGGGCGTGCGCGCCTGGTGTGGATTTACCCTGGGCCAGAATCCAGCTGTCCCCTCCGCTGAGGCCGTGTGAGCGACGCTGACACTTGTGCCCTGGCAGCTGTCCTGAGCCGAGCGCGGCTGGGAGGTCAACCCCCCCCCGCAAAATTGAAACAATTGATTGTTTTTGTTTAAAAATCTGGTTAAAACAGAAAATTGGAACTTTTCTGGTTTTCCATTTTTCACTGAAAACCTGGAAATTTTGGCAGAAAACATTTTGCTGTGAAGATTTGCGGTTTTGTCAAAAAGCCATTTGCCCCCACGCGTCAACCCTCCCCCACCCCAGCTTTTCCCACCTCCCTTGCCACAGCCTGTGACGTTTCCTGAGCAGCTGCTGGCGGGGGGCGGCTGTTTGTCCCCGGGGTGGGGGGGGTTGCACCCGAGGCTGGGTCCTTGCTGGTTTCCCTCCCGTGGCTGGGAGCCGTGACGACCCCCCGACTCCGCCCTCGGCCTGTTCTTTCTGCTATTAGACCTGAGCCCAGGTCTGTGCATTTGGGGCCAAGCACAGCCCTGTGCGGGGGGCTGGTCAATGGCTGGGGTCCAGGGTGGGATGGAGGGGTCAGCAGTGCCCCGGGCACCCGGTACTGCAGGTGGGGGGAGCGTAGGGCTCTGGGCACCAGCCCTAGAGGAACTGACATGGGAGCGGCTGTAGAAAGAACTGGAAAGCTCCTTCCCAGCCCCCCGGCCAGTCTCAGTAGCTCCCCCTCCTATTGGCAGGGAGCTTCCCCCCCCGCCCCCCCGCTCCCCAGCACACGAGGAGGCCGACAGATGCCACGCCTGCCTCTGATGCAGCAAAGCACTATTAGCACCTCTCCTCCCCCGAGTGCTTTGCGCAGGAGCCTCACTTTACAGGTGGGGAAACCGAGGCACAGCACGGACCCCCTGCAGGCCAGTGGCAGAGCCCAGGAACCCCGACTCCCAGGCCCACGCTCCATCCCTTTGACTACGTGCTTTGTGGGTCATTGCCCGGGCCCAGTCCGCCCCTCGGGTGGAGCTGGCCTCTCTCCAGGGCTGTAGGGGCACTGGCCGAAGTGCAAGGCGACGAGACCTGCGCGCCCACGGGCTGCTCTGCGCAGTTTCCGTAGCAACAGAACTGTGGCAGGTGGGGGTTGGGGGGGGGGACTTTTTTGCCAACATTAGTTCGCTCAGCGAGTCTGGCCCTGTTCTACCAGTCGGGCTTACTGCCCGTGCTCGGTAGAGCTGCCGAGATAAACCCGTTACGCCGGTGTAACCGCATCCACAGGAGGGGCGGCGTGTGCTGCTGTAACGAGACGGGTCCGGCTAAATCACCGCAGCCCTCAGGCGCTGACCTCGCCCTCGCTGCACGGCCCAGGGCTGTGAAAACCTTGTGTTGTGTGACCAACCTCCCCCCCCCGCGGCTGTAACTGCAGCTGGGGTGATGGAAGAACCGTTCTCTCGCCTCAGCTCCAGCCCCTCAGCGAGGTGGAGTAACCACAGCGCTGGAAACCCCCTCCCCAGGGAGGCAGGAAACGTCCCTGCTATGGCACAACGCTGCAGCCGGAGCTGTGCCCCCAGAGCCATGTCGTTCTGCCAACCTGCCCCTTCCAGACGTGCTGGGCCGAGTCTTCATTTATTCACTCAGATTTAAGGTTTCCTGTGCCAGTCACACACTGTAACGTTTTTAGAAGGTCTCTCTCTACAAGTCTATAATATATAACTAAACTATTGTTGTATGTAAAGTAAATAAGGTTTTTAAAATGTTTAAGAAGCTTCATTTAAAATTCAATTAAAATGCAGAGCCCCCCGGACCGGTGGCCAGGACCCGGCAGGGTGAGTGCCACTGAAAATCAGCTCACGTGCCAGCTTCGGCACGCGTGCCAGAGGTTGCCTACCCTTGGTGTAGACAGAACTCTGGGGTGGTGAAGGCTTCTGGCAGCTGAGCTCCCCGTGCTTGGGGAGGTGATGTTCCTGTGCCAGGGGCCGAACCCCTCTCGCTGGCATAGGCTGCGGCTACACGCTGGGTTTCCGGCAGCTCCAGCCCTCGCTGTGAGAGAGCCTCACGCGCTCGGGAAAGGCTCATGCTCCACACTTTCACCCGTTCCCCAGCTGCCGATTCTGGAGCGGCCGGCAGGCCGACCTGCTGCCCGTGCTCTCGGCAGTAAAACGCTGCCGGCTGGGCCAGCGGGAGAGGTGAAGGTTCAAGCTGCTAGAGAACTGGCACAGAAACTCACCCCGGTGCGGCTTCTTAACGCTGGCGCCAAACCCACCCTCGCATGCATAGGAGCCTGGCGAAGAGCAGGGCTAGGCCGCATCCAACCGCACAACCAGCAACACCGGCGCTCACGGTCGCTCTCGCACGACTGGTGTGACGCCCCCTGAGCACGTTTGCCTGTAGTTTATGTGGCGTTTTAGGAAATACAATGAAACACGCTGCACCCTAATATAAGAGACTAAATCCCTGCTCACGTGGCTAGTGCTAGGGCCATTGCAGCAAAGCCCAGCTACCCCCCAGGTATACCAGCCCCCGGGGAGGGGGAGAAGGTGCTCTCATTGTGGCGTTTGCTGCACGTTGGAGGCGTGCAGAATGAGTCATTGCTGCAGCCCTGGGAGCGCTCGGGCCCAGCAGGGGTGGCGGGGGTGGCACTGGGGAACTATTCTCACAGCTTTTTGTGCCCTGTTTTTTAAACCCAACCTTACCGATTTGTCCTTTCGTATTCCTCTGGGAAGCACGTTTTAAAGCCATTCCCAAGCTGCGAGGCCAGCCCTGCCAGAGCTCCGGAGCTATGTGTGGGAAGGGAGCCGCGGGCCCCCGCCCGCCCCCAACGTCCTTACTGAACATGAATTATAGTGCAGCTTGCAGTGACGCAGGCCCGTGCTGCGGGGGAGCGAGCCAGAACATACACAAGCAGTTAGAAACTCGGCTGGCAAACAGCCCTGGAACCCCGCCTGTGCAAAGTACCAGCTCCTCACCAGTGCAAGGAGCCCCTTGGAAAGCTGGCAGAGCAGGACCCATCGTCATTAGCGAAACCCGCCCCACACGAACCCCTTCATTAGTTACATCCCGTTGTAGCTTGCGGTTGAACTGGGATCTTTGAGCCTGTGTAAACCCTCTACAAAGTGCCGCCGGGGGCCGGGGGGGAGCTCAGATGGCTCCCAGCCTGATTCTCTGGGATGCTCAGGTCACCGCAGAAAGGGGCCTCATGGTGGGTGGCAGCAGCCCTTTAGAAATCCCCCGTGGGGCAGGGGGCCGGCCGGTGCAGAGATGGCCTAAGGGCTCGACCCCGGGGACAGACGGAGCGTCTGGCCGTAGCCGCGAGGCTCCACGGGGATTCTCAGCGTGCCAGGTGGGCGTGGGACGCAGAGCGTCACTTGCACCCAGGGGTGGGTGGAAAACGGGGAGAGCAAAGGGGGCTTTGAGCTACCGCCACGCTCCTTCCCCTCACTGCTGCCGGCGCAAAGTGGGTTTGAACCAGAGCCAGCTCTGCTGCTGCGTCTCCGACCACCTGCTGCTGGAAATCTGCCTGGACGCGGCTCCTGGCGAAGGCGGTGGGTTGGCGCTGGCTCAGGTCAGCACCACGCTGGTAGGATCCTTAGCCCAGGAGCCCCACTGCTCCAGCGGGAACGTCCTCAGCAGAGCTGCTTGGGTTGAACCTGCCCCCAAATCTTCCACTTCCAAAGCAGGAGCCAGCATCGGCCCCAGGGCAGAGAATTCCCCGGTAGCAGAATAGCCCATGGCTGGCCCCTCCTGGGACTCCCACGCCCTGGGTGGGATGAGCCGGGACAGGTTGGATGGACCCCCCCCCCCCCCATCTGAGTTGCTCTGTCCAGTCCGAAAACGAAACAAAAGAAACTCAAACATTCCGCTCACGTAACAGGAGGAAAATCGAGCCCCAGGTGTCTCTATAAAACCTGCCTCGAGCGTGAAAGACAATCACAGGCGTTTGAGAGGCTGGTTATGTCTACGGGCCAGATCGTCCGCCGGCGTAAAGCAGCCTGGCTCCATGATTTAACGCGGCAGGTCCGTGTCTGTACAGAGCTTAGTGCAGGGCGTCCTGGCCCAGGAGCGGTGGGATCGTAATACATAACATACAGCGCCTTGCACAATCGGGCCTTGGGCCATGACTGGGGATCCCACCAAACCCATTCGCTGGCGTCCTCGCTCGGCCGGTCCCAGCACCGAGCCGACTGGCTATCCCACGTCTTCGCTGAGCGCGCAGAGCCCCGAGGCCGGCAGCCTGCAGCACGCTACCCTGCAAGCTGCTTTTCCCACCTGCGTCGCGTACGGCTTGCCAGGCGCGTGCCAAGGAGGCGCTGGTTTTCTCTGCAGCTCAGCCGTGAGGCTGTCACCGACGTGCTAAATGTGTCAGTTGCTAGAGAACAAAGTCTGTGCTGGTAATTAAGTCTGCCTGGAGAGAGACAGCCACAGCGGCTGGGCCGGCACAAATTGCACAAAGCCAGCAGATGGAGGCTTTTTTCCTGGCCTTTGCAGCTTTCCTATGGCATTCTGCCCTGGGGCGTGGGGGGCTGCTGGTTAATTCTGCCCCACAACACTCACACTCACACAAACACGCTGTGGTGTTACATTGTCGCTAAAGAACAGCTCGCCGGGCCCTGGACATTGGCGCGAGCGACAGCACCACACGGCCAACGCGACTCACGCTGGAGTCAGAGCTCGGGCCAGTGGAGCGATGCTGATTTGCACCATCTGAGGGCCCAGAAACACTAGAATTCACTGCCCGCTGCGAGCTGGGGGGGTCCCTGGCTGTCTCTGAGGCAGGAGGGGAAGTTTAACAGCCCGTGCTTGTCGTTACCCCGGAGCAGGAGCAGCCTGGGGGAGCTGCACCCAAACGCTGACTGACGGGGGGCCTGGGGTGCTCAGACCAGAGACTTAGTGGCCTGCGATGAAACGAGTTTGCTGGGTCTCAGCGCAGTTCCTAGCAGGACACATGACTCACGCCGGCCCCCAGCTGTTCTGTCTGTTCAAAAAAGAACTCGATAAGATCCTGGAGGGCAGGTCCATCAATGGCTATTAGCCAGGCTGGGCAGGGATGGTGTCCCTAACCTCTGTTCACCAGAAGCTGGGAATGGGCGACAGGGGACGGGTCACTTGGTGATCCCCTGTTCTGGTCACTCCCTCTGGGGCACCTGACACTGGCCACTGTCGGCCGACAGGACACTGGGCTGGATGGACCCTGGGTCTGCCCCAGTCTGGCTGTTCGTATGTTCTTATATCTGAGGACAGACTGGCCCGTTCCTGCCAGCACAGGGACAGAGACCCAGCACACTCATTTCCCCGCAGGCCCCTGACTGTGCTTGGTGGCTCCTGCCTCCCCCCGGGTTGGAATCTGGGACCTAGACGTTCAGATCCCAGCGGGTCACGTACCCAGTGTCCCCTGCCCGTGCCAGTCCACCCAGGCGCTGGGTTAGGCACCCTGCACCCCGCGCGCTCCAGTACAATCCTGGCCTGGTCGGGGCCAGCTCACGACCCATTTCCCGTATTTAAGGCAAGGTACCGGAAGTTCCACCAGGGCCACGGGGCAGGGCTGCGGAAGGGAAAAGGGGAGGAGCAGATCCGAGGCCAGAAAGATCCAGGGACAGAAGCTGCACGCGGAGGTGGTTGGACGGAGACAGGCCGGGTCTGGACAGAGAACACAGCTCGGCAGGAGCTTCCAAAGTGGCCAGAGGACGGACGCAACAACGAACAACCAACCAAACCAGCCAGCCCGGCCAGCGCCCCGGCCGCAGGGACGCACCGCCGGGTTCCCCTCCAGCAGCCCTGGTGTGGGTGGCTCCGGCCGCCGGCCGGCTCAGGTCTGGGTGAGCTGTATCCCGTAGACGGCACCGTCGCGGCCGAGGCAGGTGGCTTTGGCTGAGCTCTCGGCGTCCTGCACGTTGTACTCGCCTTTCTTGCAGGCGGTGGATTTGAGGTAATAGATGAGCCCGGCCGTCCCACCCAGCAGCAGCACGGCCGCCCCCGCGATCAGGGCGGCGATGATGAGTCTGTGATCTGGCGGGGGGGAGGGACACGCAGGTGAGGCTCCAGCAGGAGAGACAGACCCTGTCCCAAAGAGCTTCCAGGCTAGACAGAGGCAGCGAGCGGGGAAGGGACACGGCAGGGCAGAGGTGGGGGAAGGGAAACCGAGTCACAGAGAGGGGCTGAGGCTTGCCAGGGTGGCTCAGCAGCCCAGTAGTGGAGCTGGACTAGACAGCAGGTCCCAGCACAGAGCCCCAGCCCCTCCCGCCGCCAGGCAGCTTCTCTGTTACGAAGCCAGCAGAGACTCGCCCCAGGCTGCTGAACCAGGCTGGGCTCGTGACCTGCCTCCTCGCCCGCCGCGTGGCAGGGAACTCGGCCCCCCAGGGCTGCTGCAGAACGCCCAGGAACCCCACAGCGGGTCTGTCCTCCCCCTTTGCCCTTCCCTGGCGTCCTCGCCCCCCTGCTCCGTACCTGTCACCTGGATTCGGACCTGGCCCAGGTGCTGCCCGTGGGCGTTGGAGACTCTGCAGACGTAAACGCCGCGGTTGTGCCGGTCAGCGCCGGCCACGCTCACGGTGCTGTTATCGGCCGAGGTGTGGACGTTGGGGGCGGGGGGCACGGTCCAGCGGTAGGCAGGCGCCGGGGAGCCCTCGGCACGGCAGCTGACGTTGAAGTTGGCGCCGCGTGGGACGGTGTCAGAAGGGCTGACGGCCAGGAGCAAGACGATGGGCCTGTCTGAAGAGAAAAGGTCACACACTTAGCAGCCGTGCGGCCCCAGGTCCCTCTGCGCCCCCCCCCATTTACCGCCCACCGCCGTGGGGGAGCAGCACCCCCATTCTATGGGGGGCACCGAGAGAGGCCCTGGGCTGTGCAGGGATGGCACTGAGGCCTCCCGAGTCCCAGGTTAGTGCACTAACCACTGTGCCATCCTACCTCTCTCACTGCTCCCTTTGCTCATCCAGCCCCAGACCCCCACTGCCCGGCGATTTCTCCATCTGTGAGCAGGAGCTTTTTCTTCTGAGCTCTGGTAAAGCCTCCCTGCGTTGAGCAGCAGGGCAGACCCCTGGCGTCAAACCCTGGCTCTGCCACAGATGCCCTGCGTGACCGTGGGCCTGTCACCCCATTGCAATGGGCCTCGATTTCCCCAGCCCTAAAATGGGGCTAACGCTGGCTGAGCAGCTGGCCATGAGCGCCCGGAGCGATGCTGCGAGTCGGGGCTAACGGCTCCTTGGCTGGGCCAACAGGCGCAGGGAGGCGGTTTTACCCCGGTGAGACCGAGACGGGAACGCTGCGGCCGGGTCCGGCTTCGCAAGGGGAGTGGGAAGAGCGGAGCCAGCGCAGGTTCGAGGCTGGAGAAAACACCTGGCTGGCGGCAAGCAGCGTAACGTGCTTCGCTGCTCAGCCAGAAACCTGCGAGGGGAGCTGGCCCCGGCGTGCGAGGCGCCACCCCGGGCGGAAATCCCGGCGAACGGGCCCCGGAACCTCGCTGAGGGAGGCAGAACAAGCACCAGTGGCTGGCAGCTGAAATCGCCTCTCACCGCAGGCGTGTGCAGCGCCCAGTGCCAGGGACGGGCCCGTGCTGCGGCCCCAGAAACGGCCGTGTAGACGCTGCGGCTCCGGCTGGGGCTCCGACAGCTGCGGTGGGGAGCAGGCTCCAGCCCGAGCTGCAGCTTCGCGGCTCCGCGGCTATTTGCACAGCGCCAGCGGCTCCGTCCCAGACCCCAGCGCGCGTCTCCCCGGCCCGTTCGGTTCTCCCTCTGGCTGCGGTGGGTTCGCGTGTTTCCGGGCGGAGCTCGTGTGACGGACGCCGGGCGAGCGAGAGGGGAATCGGCCGCGATCGCGCCGTCTTGGGAGCGTCCCGGCGGCGCTCGCCCTGGGCAGCACTTTGCAGCCAGGCCCCCAGCGGCACGGCACCACGGGGACCCCCCGGCTAACGTTCGCGAGCCAGGCCCGGCGCAGGGGAATCGGGGGGAGAGCAGACGAGGGGGCCAGTAAATGGAGCCAACAGCAGCGAGTCCGTGAGACTCTGAATGTTCTTTCACGGTCAGTCATTTCCGGGGCAATTAGTACCACGGGGCGGGGCGCGGGGGCTGGGCTCGTTTAGGAATGTCCAGGGTCAGCTTCCCCCAGCTGTGCTTGGACTAGCGCAAAATCAGAGCAGCTGAACTTTACACACGCTGGGCTCCGTTCCTGCGCTTCTAGCAGGGACCGAGAGACTGTGAGCTCGCTGGGGCAGGGGCTGTTACTCCGTTCTGTGTCTGTGCAGCCCCTAGCGCCGTGGGGCCCTGCTGTAATTCACCTAACGAATAATGTACAGCGCCTAGCGCCGTGGGGCCCTGAGCCAAGACTGGAGCACCTGGGCACTACCGTAATTCACCTAACAAATAATGTACAGCTCCCAGCACCCGGGGGGGGGTCCTGCTCCATGGCTGGGGCCCATAGGCTCTGCCGTAATAGTGTGGCAATAGCAACAGGAGCCATTTGTGTTGCCTGTCTTCTGGGGTCATGCAGGGCTCTCGCCCAGCCCACAGGGTGAATCAGAGCAGCCTTGGGGCTGCTCTAACTCACACTCTGCACCCTGTGGGCCCTGGGGAGCAGCAGAGACCGTACGGCCGTGGGCTCCAGCCACGCGCCAGATTCACAGATTCCAAGGCCAGACGGGATCACCTAGTCTGACCGCCTGCGGAGCACAGGCCAGGGACCGGCTGGGAGCAGGGTCTTTATGCCAGCTCAGCACCCGTCTGGGTGGGGGATTCTCTGGGAGCCGTTCCCACCCCCTATGCTGCCAGCACAGCCTGAGGGTCACACGTAGGGTGAGCCAGGCCCGGGCAGCGTAGTGCAAGGCCGGCGCACAATGGAGACTCACATTCCACCCGCACGGTGACCCTCCTCTTCATTGACCCGAGGCGGTTCGTGGCCGTGCAGTGGTAGGTGCCGGAGTCGTTCCTGCTCACGTTCCGCTCGCCGCCAAACTCGTCAGCTGCTCCCTCCTTGGTGCACGGGACGCGGGGGACGGGGATCCCGTCCGCCTCACAGGCCAGGGTGTGCAGGGTCCCCTCCAGCCACACCTGGGTACTGGGGCAGCTGGACTCGTCCATGGTGGGCTTGTCTGGAAGGCAGAGAACAAGGGAATGGGCTCCCCAAGGGGAATCGGGAGGCAGCTGGTGGTGCCCCAGGAATCCACAGGGTTCTTCCCTTTCGAGCTGCTGTATAGGGGGAGAGTGAGGGGACCCCAGGACCTGGAAGGGGAGGATTGGGAGGAGAAGGGGGCAGACCCCCTGGGGGATCTCTTCCCTGAGGTGGGAGCCAATCTCCCCATCAGGGGTTCCCCGTTCAGAGTCACTGGGGAAGCAGCCCAGAACCTGGAGAGAGGTCAGGGACCTGCTGGCTTCAGATGGGATCCAGCCGTTCAACATCCCATGGGCCTCACCCGTGGGGCTGGTCCCCAAGGGAGACAGGATGAGCTGGCTCTGTGGGGACTATCGGAAGCTTAGTGTCTGATGCCGACCCCATGCCTAGGCCTGGGGAGATTCTAGACAAGCTGAGGGGGACAGAGACACCTGTTCAGAGGGGGGCCAAGGTCCAGCTGGGGGCTCTTAACCCAGAGAGCCCGAACTGCAGCCCTCCAACCTGGAGCGCTGGGAAAAGACCCAATCCCAGCTTGAACCCCAGGGGTATTGGGGTGGCAAAGGGGGCACAGGCTGCATAACCCTTCCCACATGCGGCCTGCAAGCGCCATCAAGCACAACAGACCCACGGGAGGGTGTGAAACGGGAAGGTCCTGGTGTAACTCCCACCAAGGAATGGGAGAGATGCTGGGGCATCCATGGGAACGTTGGTGGGTTCGAACTTCCCCAGGTCACTGGCTAAAGTGACCTCGCTCAGTTCGGTCTCGAAGGGGGGAGAGATGTGATGAAGTGGGGCTGGTTTTAATGTTCCCTCTGAATACTGTGGGGGGGGCCTCAGTTATGGCCGACCCTCTGTCTCCCGGCAACTAATAGCCCGGCCCTTCCCCCCTGCCAGGGGATGCTAAAGGTGGGGGAGCCAGAGAGATCAGGTGACCTCCTGGCCTGGGAAAGAGACTCAGCCCAGAGAGGAGGGGCTGGAGGGGGTTTCAGTTTGGGGCTGGCTGGGGACGAGGAGTGAGGGCAGACGTGGGGGTCTGGCTCACTGCCCCCCAGAATGGACCCGGCCGCGGGGTCCGGTTCTCTGTACCTACAAGCTCTGTGTTAGCCCCTGTTCCTGTCATCGAATAAACCTCTGTGTTACTGGCTGGCTGAGAGTCCCGTCTGACTGCGCAGTGGGGGGGCAGGATCCTGTGGCCCCCCCAGGACCCCGCCTGGGTGGACTCGCTGCGGGAAGCGCACGGGGGGGCAGAGGAGGCTGAATGCTCCAAGGAGAGACCCAGGAGGTGAAGCCGTGGGAGCTTCTTGCCCTGCAGACAGGCTGCTCCGAGGGAGAGGAGGCTCCCAGAGTCCTGCCTGGCTTGGTGGGGAGCAACTCCAGAGCAGCGCCCGGGGACTCCGTGACAAGGGGACAGGCCCCGTGTCCCATTCCCAGTCCCGGGGTGGGTCAGGCCCGGCACCCCCTGGAGGGGACAGGCCCCGTGTCCCATTCCCAGTCCTGGGGCGGGTCAGGCCTGGCACCCCCTGGGGGGGACAGGCCCCATGTCCCATTCCCCACACCCCAAGCCAGTCAGTCCCCCAAGCAAAGGGGAATCTTGGCAATCGCACACTCCCCCTTCGTCTGACCCGTCCTGCGTTTGCTGGGGCTGCGTCACTTCTAGTCAAGCACCGGAAGCCGCCAGCACCCGACACCGGGGAGCCCAGCTCTGTGGGGCCCTCAGCTCCCCACCGGCTGCGCTCCTGCCCTCACATTCCACATGGATTGTCACGTTCCTGCCGGCCGTCCCGTGCGCGTTGGCGGCGCTGCAGCGATAGACGCCCGCGTGACCTCTCGTGACGTTCTGCACAGCGCCGGGGCCGTGCACCTGGCTGTCCTTGCTGCAGGAGACCTCCGGGGTCGGGTTTCCGTCGGCTTCACAGGCCAGCTGCTGCGGGGTCCCCTCGAGCCACGTCTGGTGACTTGGGCAGCCAGACTCGTCCAGCGTAGGCTGGTCTGGAACAGAGAGAAGAATAAGGCTGGCGTGGGAAGGGTTAAAACGCCCGTCGGCAGGGCTGAGCGAGATGCCCAGGACGCCTTTGCTCCGTCTGAACGGCCTGATCTGTCCAGTCCCCTCTCGCCGCGGGGCCGCGTCTCAGTCGCACCCCACAGCTGGTGCTGGGCTCCCGCCGGCCCTGCAGCTCCCCTCAAGCCGCGTCCGTTTCGGGCTCCTCCGAACGTGCAGGGCCGGAACTCGAGTCGCTGCCCGTGACGCTCTGCTCTCTCCCGGGGTGGCAGGAGGATCAATGTCCTGGGTCACTGGCCTGGTTGCGCCCGGAGGGCCCCAGCGGCAGGGCAGTGGGTGGGTGGGTGGAGGGGCGAGAGCTCCAGGCCTGGGACTGCAGCCCCCACACAGCGCAGCCCTGGCGCACGTGCTGAGAAGTGACGCATGGGCTCTAGCGCCGTGCCACACGGGGATGGACGTCAGCGCCCGCCCGTCTCGGCGCCTGCCCTGGGCCACGGGACCGGCTCACACGCTAAAGCTTTGGCACGTCCTTAAGTGCTTCGCAGAGACAGAGGCCTCGCATGCTGGGCTGTGGCCAAGAACAATCCCTCGTGCCCCAGCTCCCACCTTCCAGCCGGGGCTTTCTGCAGGAGGCCTGGCCTGGGGCCACCTCAATGATTGCAGTCGACACCGGGAAACTGAGGCACAGAAAGGGGAAGAGATGTGCCCGAGGCCACCCAGAGTCTGTAGCAGAGCTGGGAACAGGCTAGGAATCCTGGCTCCCAGCCCCCTTCCTCTAACCCACCAGAGCCCAATCCTCTCCTGGAACTGGGATAGAACCCAGGAGTCCTGACTCCCAGCCCCTCCCCCAACCAATAGACTCCCCTCCTTCGGCTCGCTCTCGACTCCATTCTGTATCATCAGACGCTTGTGCGTCCTCTCTGGCCGATGGGAAAATGCAAATGGGTTTGTCTGCCAGCATCTCTCTCTCTGTCCCTATTAATTTCTGTTAACGAGGGTTTGTAACGAAGCCCGGGGGGTGCAACAGCAATGGGCTCGGCTGCGTTTCACAGCGATTTGCTGGGTTCCCCTGCTGAGGCTGCCAGTCAGGCAGAGCAGAGATGGGCGGACAACCAGGCAGCTGGATGGCACAATGGTTAGGGACCCAACTCCCTCCTCTGCCAGGCTTCCCGTGCCTCAGTTTCCCCAGCTACCCCCGGGGATAATGGCACAGCCCTGCCTCAGAGGGGTGCATGAGGATAGAGGCACTGAAGGTTTTGAGATGTTCCAGCGCTGCCGTCCCAGGGCCCCGGCAGGAGGGCGTAAGACGCCCTGGGGTCAGTAACCACGGGACGTGCAGGGGCACGAAGAGACGGGGTCTGTGCCCCGCTCCCGACTCACAGAGGACGATGAGCTGGGCGGACGTGTTCTTTACGAGGGAACGGCTGCCCAGGGTGAGGTTCCCTTCACACGTGAATTGTCTCCCGTTGTCCCCCTTGCGGGTGGTCAGCGTGAGCTGCAGGTGGGGCTGGCGCCCGGACACCAGGGTTTGCTCGGAGTCTCTGAGCTGTAGGGTAGTGCCGGGGGGCTGGGAGGCAGGGGCACTGCACGTGACGCTCACGTTCCTGTTCACGAGGGCCTGTGGCTGGTCGATCTCCAGGACGGGCTGAGGGAAACCTGCAGGGGACAGAGGCAGAGCGATGATTTTTCACACGGGACTGACGTCACTGCTGCAAAGAAACCCAATTTCCGCTAGTCCGGGGAGGCCTGGGTTATAGCGCCAGGCTGGTGCGGTGTGAGCAGGGGCTGGAAACCCGGACTCCTGGGTTCTCTCGCCAGCGCCAGGAGAGCGCGCAGGGTCTAGCAGGTTGGAGCGGGAGAGCTGGGACCCTGGCCCATCGGACTCATTCGGCTTGTCCTGGGCCTTCGTCTCTCGCCACCAGGTCCTCCAGGAAGGGGGGCAGGGCGAGCCCCAGCTGGTTGTGTGGGTTGGGGCTTTTCGGGCATTATCCTTGGTTCTAATAAAAATCACCCCGGCTTGGCTCTGCCCTCGGTGTGAGCGTGTGCCAGGCACCGGGCGGGTCCCCGCTGGTTCTGGGACAAGAGCCCTGCTCCCCCCAGGATCAGCTGGCAATCGACGCAGTTCCCATTAGCCAGGGGAAGTCCCGCGCATGGCAGGCAGGGAGAGCGACTCTGCAGAACAGAGCCCTGGCTGGCTCAGCTCCGCTGTGCTCCGTGCTTGGAGCTGGACACGGGGCTGATCGGCAGAGAGGGGGCAGAGGAGGGCCAGGGCTGCCCAGCATGCAGCTCTTTGCAGGATCGGCGCCAGCGCTGCCCACACCCCGGGGGGAATAATCCAGACACTCACTGTAAACGAGAACGCTCCGCCCTGCGGATCTGGACACGGGCCCCACGGTCACGGTGCAGCTCAGCTGGTGCTGTCCCGGGGACGGGGACCAAACCTCGCCCAGGGCGGTGGCCGTGTCGCCCGACGTGGTGACGGTGATTTCCAGGCTCTCTCCCCCGAAGGACAGGGTGAACCGGGCCTCGCCCACGGCGGGGAACACCCTGGCCACCGCACAGCGGGCGGGCGCCCTGGTGCCCACCTCGATATAGAGGGAGGTTTGGAGCTGGGGCTCCTCCGGGAGATCTGCAGCGGGCGAGAAAAACCATCGTGGGCATTAACGAAGCATTCAGAGGCATGTGGCCAAGTACACAGAACTCAGGACACCTGGGTTCTATTCCCGGCTTGGCCGCCAGCCTTGGGCAAATCCTTCCCTTTTCTCTGCCTCTGTTTCCCCTCCCACCCTCTGTCTAGTTGGACTGTGAAATCCTTGGGGTAAGGACCCTCCAGGGCTAGGCAGCGCCTGCCCTGCGGGGGCCCCCATCTCAGTCGGGGTCTCCAGGCAGTACCGTGATCCACCCAGTTGTAATGCAGCCAGTGGCTGTTGTGAGAGCGTCTCACGTCCTCCCAGGCTCCAGTTCTGAATCCGGACACAATGACACGAGGCCTCACTGTGTTCTACAAACCTTCTGCCATTCTCACCTCGCCCCTGCCCCAGGAGGTGCAGAGAGGGGAAATGACCCACCCCAGCTAACACAGTCAGCGAGTTGCAGAGCAGAGAACTGAACCTAGGAGTCCTGACACCCAGTTCCTGCCCTGCTTTAACCACTGGCCTCCACTCCCCTCCTAGAGAGAACCCAGGAGTCCTGACTCCCAGCCCCCCCGCCCATTCTAACCCCCCCGCCCCCACTCCCCTCCCAGAGCTGGGGAGAGAACCCAGGAGTCCTGGCTCCCAGCCCCCACTCCCCTCCCAGAGCTGGGGAGAGAACCCAGGAGTCCTGGCTCCCAGCCCCCGCCTGCTCTAACCCACCAGACCCCACTCCCCTCCCAGAGCCAGGGATAGAACCCAGGAGTCCTGGCTCCCAGCCCTCCCCCTCCCGGCTCACTTTCACACATTAAGGCCAAGCTTTTCAAACACCACTAGTGATTGTGGGTGTTCAACTTGGGAGGCCACCCAGGGGCCTGACAGTCACAGAACAGCTGAGGATCTGTGCTTAGAGCTGCGGTAGGATCGGAATCTGGGCCTGAGAACTTCCAATTTCAACATCGTCCCACTGAGACAACCTGACCCCTCCTCCAAAGCTGGCTGCCTCGAGAGCTCCCAGCCTGTCACGTAACACGAGCTGGAGGCCACCCAGGGACATTCCTGGCGGAAGGTTTAAAAACAAACACAGTGAAGTTCCACTTCACACATCGCACAGACAACCTGTGGAACTCCCTGCCAGGGGATGTCGGGAAGGCCAAAAGAATAACTGGGATCAAAACAAAGTTAGGTAAGTTCCTGGGGGATGGGTCCATCAGTGGCTGTTAGCCAGGACGGGCAGGGACACAACCCCATGCTCTGAGGCTCCCTAAACCTCCAGCTGCCAGAACCTGAGACTGGACGACAGGGGAGGGGACTCGAGAACTGCCCTGGTTTGTTCACTTCCTCTGAAGCCCCCTGGCACCAGCTGCTGTCAGAGACACGACCCTGAGCTGGACGGACCATTGCTGGGCCCCAGCGCGGCCGCTCTCATCGGGACCCCCGGGCCGGACGGACCATTGCTGGGCCCCAGCGCGGCCGTTCTCGTCGGGACCCCCGGGCCGGACGGACCATTGCTGGGACCCAGCGCGGCCGTTCTCGTCGGGACCCCCGGGCCGGACGGACCATTGCTGGGACCCAGCGCGGCCGTTCTCGTCAGGGCCCCCGGGATGGACGGACCATTGCTGGGCCCCAGCGCGGCCGTTCTCGTCGGGACCCCCGGGCCGGACGGACCATTGCTGGGCCCCAGCGCGGCCGCTCTCGTCGGGACCCCCGGGCCGGACGGACCATTGCTGGGCCCCAGCGCGGCCGTTCTCGTCGGGACCCCCGGGCCGGACGGACCATTGCTGGGCCCCAGAGCGGCCGTTCTCGTCGGGACCCCCGGGCCGGACGGACCATTGCTGGGCCCCAGCGTGGCCGCTCTCGTCGGGACCCCTGGGCCGGACGGACCATTGCTGGGCCCCAGCGTGGCCGCTCTCGTCGGGACCCCTGGGCCGGACGGACCATTGCTGGGCCCCAGCGCGGCCGCTCTCGTCGGGACCCCCTGGCTGGACGGACCATTGCTGGGACCCAGCGCGGCCGCTCTCGTCGGGACCCCCGGGCTGGACGGACCATTTCTGGGCCCCAGCGCGGCCGTTCTCGTCGGGGCCCCCGGGCCGGACGGACCATTGCTGGGCCCCAGCGCGGCCGTTCTCGTCGGGACCCCCGGGCGGGACGGACCATTGCTGGGACCCAGCGCGGCCGTTCTTGTCGGGACCCCCGGGCGGGACGGACCATTGCTGGGACCCAGCGCGGCCGCTCTCGTCAGGACCCCCCGGCTGGACGGACCATTGCTGGGACCCAGCGCGGCCGTTCTCGTCGGGACCCCCGGGCGGGACGGACCATTGCTGGGACCCAGCGCGGCCGTTCTTGTCGGGACCCCCGGGCGGGACGGACCATTGCTGGGACCCAGCGCGGCCGCTCTCGTCAGGACCCCCCGGCTGGACGGACCATTGCTGGGACCCAGCGCGGCCGCTCTCGTCAGCACTGCACCGCTGAGCAGGGCAGAGGGGGGTTAATGACACCTCCTGTGAACGCCTTGTCCTGCCCAGGGGCAAGCGCTGGTGCTTCCTCTCTCCCGCTGAGAAGAGGGTTTGCAGCAGATTGAAAACGCCCAGGTGAGCTCTGAGCTCGCTCGCCCCGGCACGGGAGAAACGCGGTGAGTCAAGCAGCCACTGCAGCTCCACCAGAGCCCGGAGCTCAGATACAAAGGCGAGGAGCCGGCTGGGGATTCGTCACAGAGTTATTAATAGACTCCCGCTAACGGGATTATAATTCCCGCAGACCCGGCAGCTGTCAGAGCGTGAGCGGGCGGCTCAGAGGGGAGGCAGGTGAGCCAAGGGTCTGGTTCTCGTTTCCCTGCGGTTTGGACCAGATTCTCGATCAGAGTGTCAGCACCGCGCACTCGCAAAAGGGCCTGTCCGAGAGGCCGGGCTAATGAATTGGCACTCACCAAAAACCCTGAGCTCCACCGCAGGGGAGGAGTTTTGCAAAAGCTGCCCGTGTGGCCTCAGGTCCAGGGCTGCGTGGCAGGCGAACTCCTGCCCGTGGTCCCGTCGCTGAGGGATGATCTCGTGGGTCACTGTGACGTTGTCGGGTCCGGTCCCGGTGCGGTTCTGGAAGGTCTCCGTGTGCAGGGTCCGTCCCCCCTGGCGGAGGGTCACGGTGAGGTGCTTGACGGGAGCCACGTTCAGAACCCGGCACGTCAGGTTATAGGCCTGGCCCAGCTCCATCTCGGGGAGCGGCTCCAGCACCACCCGCTCCGGCGGCCCTGGAGTGACACAAAGACACAGGCAGCCTTTCAGGAATCCAACATGGTGGCTGCGGTGGGATCCACCAGGGCATGGCCAAATCCTGCAGCCTGTCCCACCGCATCGTCTGCACTGTTCAAGAGACAGCACCTGCAGCTGGCTGCATCTGCCTGCCCTGATCACACCCCCAGGCCAGCTGACGGACGTAGGACCTTTGTGCTGGCTGGCCGGCCCCACAGGTCACTCCAGTAGCAGGGGAAAGGTGGGACCACGTGGGTTCCCAACGGAACGGATCCCCACGATGCAAAACAACATCCTCATGCTGGGCCCAGTGCAGGCATCCCGTCAGCAACCTCTATAGCGAGACTGAGGGCAGCCTGTGCCTCTGCGACTAACCCCCCTGTCGCCCTGGGGGTGGGTCCCATCCGATGGGGTTTGTGGACGCGGGGAAAGTTTGTGCTGCTACGAGGCTAAACTGAGTCCGGAGTCTCTGGAGAAGCCGATCCAGCTTCTTTCCCCAGAACTACGCGAGGATCCCCATCTGCTCCGGGAGGGTCTCTACTCTGATGGCTCATCTCCTGCCTCCCAGGAAAGAATCTGGGATTCCCCACACAGGACTCGGTCAACCCCTGGAGCCCCCGTAACCATCCCCCAGCAGCCTGCTTCCATGAGTCACTTACGGTAAGTGGTGATGTGGGCAACTGCACATGTTACGTTTCCGTAGCAGTTGAAATAGCACTGAGGGGCCGACAGCCACTCCCGGATACCGACCAGCTCTTGGGCCATCCATCTGGGCCCACTTTTATTTTTGGCTTTGGTGAGCGAGGTCTCAAGGCCACCCCTGGCCCCAGGATCCCGGCACGTGTGGCTGCAGTTTAACCAGATGGAGCCTCCGTGCTCCACCACGGAGTCTTCCGGCCAAACGCTCACGTTAAAGGATTGTTCTGCAGCCCCTGAAATGGCAAACGCGCCTGTTGTGCTGAGCCTCAGGGGGGCTCCCAGGTGCCGGAGGACACCGGGGTCAGGGCAGCCTCCCCTGGCGTTTCGAATCCATGCCCAGGGCGGCGGCTCAGCCTCGTTACAGTAACGACGCTGCGGGGGTCCAATGCCCTCCACCCAACGATCCCAAAGCACTGTGCAAACATTATTGTTCCCATTTCACCAGCAGGGAAACTGAGGCACGGAGCAGAGAAGGGACTTGCCTGAAGTTCTAGGGCAGCTCAGAGTCCTGACTCCCAGTGACCCCATCACGAGCCCCCACCTGCCTCCCAGAGCTGGGGAGAGAACCCAGGAGTTCCCCCCCAACCACTAGACCCCACTCCCCTTCCAGGGCTGGGGAGAGAACCCAGGAGTCCTGGCTGCCAGCCCCCCACTCCCCTTCCAGAGCTGGGGAGAGAACCCAGGAGTCCTGGCTCCCAGCCCCCCACTCCCCTTCCAGAGCTGGGGAGAGAACCCAGGAGTCCTGGCTGCCAGCCCCCCACTCCCCTTCCAGAGCTGGGGAGAGAACCCAGGAGTCCTGGCTCCCAGCCCCCCACTCCCCTTCCAGCGCTGGGGAGAGAAACCAGGAGTCCTGGCTCCCAGCCCCCCACTCCCCTCCCAGCGCTGGGGAGAGAACCCAGGAGTCCTGGCTGCCAGCCCCCCACTCCCCTCCCAGCGCTGGGGAGAGAACCCAGGAGTCCTGGCTGCCAGCCCCCCACTCCCCTCCCAGCGCTCGTGAGAGAACCCAGGAGTCCTGGCTCCCAGCCCCACTACCCACTCTAACCCACCAGCCCCCACTCCCCTCCCAGCGCTCGTGAGAGAACCCAGGAGTCCTGGCTCCCAGCCCCCCCGCCCATTCTAACCCCCCCACCCCCACTCCCCTTCCAGAGCCGGGGAGAGAACCCTGGAGTCCTGGCTCCCAGCCCCCCCTGCTCTAACCCACCAGACCCCGCTCCCCTCCACGTGCCTGGAGAGAACCCAGGAGTCCTGGCTCCCAGCCCCCCCGCCCATTCTAACCCCCCCACCCCCACTCCCCTCCCAGAGCTGGGGAGAGAACCCAGGAGTCCTGGCTCCCAGCCCCCCCTGCTCTAACCCACCAGACCCCGCTCCCCTCCCAGAGCCAGGGATAGAACCCAGGAGTCCTGGCTCCCAGCCCTCCCCTCCCCTCCCTGCTCACTTTCACACATTAAGGCCAAGCTTTTCAAACACCACTAGTGATTGTGGGTGTTCAACTTGGGAGGCCACCCAGGGGCCTGACAGTCACAGAGCGGCTGAGGATCTGCCCTTAGAGCTGCAGTAGGATCGGGATCTGGGCCTGAGAACTTCCAATTTCAACATCGTCCCACTGAGAAAACCTGACCCCTCCTCCAAAGCTGGCTGCCTCGAGAGCTCCCAGCCTGTCACGTAACACGAGCTGGAGGCCACCCAGGGACATTCCTGGCGGAAGGTTTAAAAACAAACACAGGGAAGTTCCACTTCACACAACGCACAGACAACCTGTGGAACTCCCTGCCAGGGGATGTCGGGAAGGCCAAAAGAATAACTGGGATCAAAACAAAGTTAGGTAAGTTCCTGGGGGATGGGTCCATCAGTGGCTGTTAGCCAGGATGGGCAGGGACACAACCCCATGCTCTGAGGCTCCCTAAACCTCCAGCTGCCAGAAGCTGAGACTGGACGACATGGGAGGGAGACTCGAGAACTGACCTGGTCTATTCATTTCCTCTGAAGCCCCCTGGCACCAGCCGCTGTCAGAGACACGACCCTGAGCTGGACGGACCATTGCTGGGCCCCAGCGCGGCCGTTCTCGTCGGGACCCCCGGGCGGGACGGACCATTGCTGGGCCCCAGCGCGGCCGTTCTCGTCGGGCCCCCCGGGCCGGACGGACCATTGCTGGGCCCCAGCGCGGCCGTTCTCGTCGGGACCCCCGGGCGGGACGGACCATTGCTGGGCCCCAGCGCGGTCGTTCTCGTAGTGGACCCCGGGCCGGACGGACCATTGCTGGGCCCCAGCGCGGCCGTTCTCGTCGGGACCCCCGGGCCGGACGGACCATTGCTGGGCCCCAGCGCGGCCGTTCTCGTCGGGACCCCCGGGCCGGACGGACCATTGCTGGGCCCCAGCGCGGCCGTTCTCGTCGGGACCCCCGGGCCGGACGGACCATTGCTGGGCCCCAGCGCGGCCGCTCTCGTCGGGACCCCCGGGCGGGACGGACCATTGCTGGGCCCCAGCGCGGCCGTTCTCGTCGGGACCCCCGGGCCGGACGGACCATTGCTGGGCCCCAGCGCGGCCGTTCTCGTCGGGACCCCCGGGCCGGACGGACCATTGCTGGGCCCCAGCGCGGCCGTTCTCGTCGGGACCCCCGGGCCGGACGGACCATTGCTGGGCCCCAGCGCGGCCGTTCTCGTCGGGACCCCGGGCCGGACGGACCATTGCTGGGCCCCAGCGCGGCCGCTCTCGTCGGGACCCCCGGGCCGGACGGACCATTGCTGGGCCCCAGCGCGGCCCTTCTCGTCGGGACCCCCGGGCCGGACGGACCATTGCTGGGCCCCAGCGCGGCCGTTCTCGTCGGGACCCCGGGCCGGACGGACCATTGCTGGGCCCCAGCGCGGCCGTTCTCGTTGGGACCCCGGGCCGGACGGACCATTGCTGGGCCCCAGCGCGGCCGTTCTCGTCAGGGACCCCCCGGCCGGCCGGACCATTGCTGGGCCCCAGCGCGGCCGTTCTCGTCAGCACTGCACCGCTGAGCAGGGCAGAGGGGGGTTAATGACACCTCCTGTGAACGGCTTGTCCTGCCCAGGGGCAAGCGCTGGTGCTTCCTCTCTCCCGCTGAGAAGAGGGTTTGCAGCAGATTGAAAACGCCCAGGTGAGCTCTGAGCTCGCTCGCCCCGGCACGGGAGAAACGCGGTGAGTCAAGCAGCCACTGCAGCTCCACCAGAGCCCGGAGCTCAGATACAAAGGCGAGGAGCCGGCTGGGGATTCGTCACAGAGTTATTAATAGACTCCCGCTAACGGGATTATAATTCCCGCAGACCCGGCAGCTGTCAGAGCGTGAGCAGGCGGCTCAGAGGGGAGGCAGGTGAGCCAAGGGTCTGGTTCTCGTTTCCCTGCGGTTTGGACCAGATTCTCGATCAGAGTGTCGGCACCGCGCACTCGCAAAAGGGCCTGTCCGAGAGGCCGGGCTAATGAATTGGCACTCACCAAAAACCCTGAGCTCCACCGCAGGGGAGGAGTTTTGCAAAAGCTGCCCGTGTGGCCTCAGGTCCAGGGCTGCGTGGCAGGCGAACTCCTGCCCGTGGTCCCGTCGCTGAGGGATGATCTCGTGGGTCACTGTGACGTTGTCGGGTCCGGTCCCGGTGCGGTTCTGGAAGGTCTCCGTGTGCAGGGTCCGTCCCCCCTGGCGGAGGGTCACGGTGAGGTGCTTGACGGGAGCCACGTTCAGAACCCGGCACGTCAGGTTATAGGCCTGTCACGGAGTGTGGGGGACCCAGGGCCTTCACCCCCGGGCTCCCTACGATTCACCAGGACTCTCAGCCATCCAGTAAAGCAGAAGGTTTATTTAGACGACAGGAACACAGTCCAACACAGGTCTTGCAGGCACAGATAACCAGATCCCCCCCCGGTTCGGTCCATCTTGGGGGGCCTCACAGCCCCCCCCCGGGGATCAGAGCTCGGTCTCCCTGCTCCTCTCTCTTCTCCAGCCCACTCTCGACTCCCAGTCCTCTCCGGCCCCTCCTCTCTCCTCCGCCTCCTTCCTTTGTCTCCCCTGGCCAGAGGTGTCACCTCCCCTCCCCCAGGCCAAGCTCAGCTCACAGTTGAATTCCTGACACTCACCTAAACCTCTGGCTCTCCCCTCCCCCGCACAGACAGTCTGTGCTTCCTACTCCTTCACACCTCTCCCCCCTCCGAGACTGAACTGAGCGGGGTCACTCCAGCCAGTGACCCGGGGAAGTTCGGACCCACCTACAACCTTATGCCGCCCGCGCCCTCTCCCCACCCCAGTCCCCCTGGGGTGCACGCTGGGCTGGGGCCTTCTCCCCACGTTCCAGTCTGGGGGGCTGTGATTCGGGTTCTCTCGGTTCAGAGCCCCCCTTCTGACCCTGGCCCCCCTCTGGACAGGCTCCTCGGGGCGAGGCCCGGGCCTTACAGCCATCTTCCCCCTGTCCCGGGCCCTCCTCCCCCTCTGGCAGAAGTCACAGGAGCGGCAGTGCTGCCGGACATGGGCAAAGACCCCAGGCCAGTAATAGTTCTGCAGCAGCCGCCGCTGGGTACGCCAGGCTCCCTGGTGCCCTGAGGGGGGAATGTCATGGGCCCGGCACAGCAGCTGGTGGCGATACTCCTGGGGTACCACCAGCTGCCTCCTGATCCCCCCTGACTCCATCTTCCCTGGGGGAGCCCATTCTCGGTACAGGAGCCCCTTCTCCCACAGGAACCTTTTCCGGCCACCTCGTCCCATGGTCTGTCCCCCCCTAAGGTTGGCCAGGTCCCTTATCCTCCGCAAGGAGGGGTCTTCCCGCACCGCGGCCTGGTACTCAGCCGCTGGGGCAGGGACGGGGATCTGCTCTCTCTCCCCGGCTGGGTCTGGGGCCACAGCCTCTCTGAGCCCTGTCCCTGGGCGTTCCCTCCCTACCGGGTCAGGGTCCGGTGTCTCGGCCAAAGTACTTTCCCCGGGGTCAGGGTGCAGAGCCCTGCGTCGACCCTGACTACGGTTCACGGACAGGGTACCCTGGGTGTTACTTGGCCAGTCCTCGAGGTCCCCCCCCATTAACACCTCCGTGGGCAAATGTGGGTGCACCCCCACGTCCTTGAGGCCCTCCTTGTCCCCCCACTTTAGGTGCACCCTCGCGACAGGCACCTTGAATGGGGTCCCGATTACGCCCCTCAGGTTCAGGTAGGTGTTGGGCACCATCCGATCTGAGCCCACCACCTGCGGCCGGGCCAGCGTCACCTCTGCGCCCGTATCCCAGTACCCAGTGACCTCCTTCCCGTCTACCTCCAGGGGAACAAGGCACTCGCTCCGGAGGGGTAGTCCCGTGCCCACCCTGTAAACCCCAAACTCAGGGCTGGGAGCATCCAGCCCCTCGGAGGGGTCGACCCGGGGCCCCCCTCCCTCCTTTGCAGGGGGTATGCGGCCCACCCCCCTTTCGTGCGACCGCTGCCCCTCATCCGGCTGGGTCTCTACCAAGTTGACCCAGTGTGGGGTTGGTCTGCTCAGTTTGTCCCGGAGCTTGGGGCACTGGGCCCGTACGTGGCCCGGCTGGCCACACTGATAGCAGCCCATGTCTCGTGGGTCCCCTCGAGGGGGACGGCTGGACCTGACGCCAGATGCTTCCCTTTGGTGGGGGCTCTCCCTCGGCTCCTTCTGGGAGGTCCCATGGTGACTCTCTCTCTGCGTTGAGGCAGACCTGCTCCTTCGAGACTCCTCCCTGCCATCCCCCGCCCGACTGTCCATGTATTGGTCGGCCAGCCGGCCTGCATGCTGCGGGTTCTCTCCGGCTTCCGGTCCATCAGCCACTGCTTCAGGTCAGACGGGCACTGCGCATACAGGTGCTCCAGTACGACTAGGTCAAGCAGGTCCTCTCTAGTTTGGGCCCCGGCTGTCCACTTGCGGGCATACCCCTGCGCCCGGTTGACCAGTTGCAGGTATGTGACCTCCCGGGTCTTACGTTGACCCCGGAACCTCTTCCGGTACATCTCCGGGGTCAGCCCAAACTCGCGGAGCAGGGCCTCTTTGAACAGGTTGTAGTCCCCCGCCTCCGCCCCTCTCATTCGGCTGTACACCTCCACGGCGGTGGAGTCCAGTAAGGGGGTGAGGCGCCGGATCCTGTCTGCAGGGTCAACCTGGTGCAGCTCGCAGGCATTCTCAAAGGCCGTCAGGAAGGTGTCTATGTCCTCCCCCTCCTTACGCGGGGCCAGGAAGTTCGCATCGAAGCTCTTTGTAGGCTTGGGCCCCCCCTCACTCACCGCAGCCGGGGCCTCCCTGCTTTTCAGCTGGGCCATGGCCAGCTCATGTCTGCGCTGCTCCTCCTTCTCTCTCGCCTCGAATTCACGCTGCTTCTCCCTGTCCTCAAATTCATGTTGCTGTTGCTTCTCCTTCTCTCTCGCCTCGTATTCACGTTGCCTTTGTCTTTCCTCATATGCCCTCATCTCCTTACGCTCCTCCATCTCCATCCGTTTGATCTCTCTCTCCAACTCCAGCCGCCTGCGCTCCACGGAGGCCGAGCGTCGCCGGGACGATCCCCTGCTGGCCGGGGGGGTCACGGTGCCCTCCGTAGCTGGGCTCCTCCTCCCCCTAGGCCTAGGGGTGGGGGGTCTCGAGGAGCCCTCATCCGCCGACTGGCCACTCCCAGCGGGTACAGACACTGGTGCCTGCGCTGCATCTGCCCGGCTGCTTCCCTCAGAGGCAGGGGCCGGTTCATTCCTGCGATCTCTCTCCTCCAGCCGGGCAATCAGCTGGGCCTTGGTGAGCTTCCCATGGCGCAGCCCCCCCTGCTTGCACAGCTCCACCAGCTCACACTTACGCTTCTGGGAATACATCTTCCTGCTGGCCGCTCGCAGGCCGGGGTGCTCGCCGCTCCCCACGGGTTCCAGGGGGACCCCTCGTGTGCCAGTCTTTGAGGTCACCCCCTCTCTGCCAGGGTCGAGCTGCAGACTCCTCCGCCCCTGGGATCGCTCGCTGTGATCCCCCGGGGGACCCTGTTACTACAAAGTCCTGCTCTCTGGTCACACTCGCCCAGGAGTGAATCGCCCCTTCGTTTTCCTGCTCCCCAGTCACTTACTGCAGGAAGCGCCGTCCACGGGGTGCCGCCGATCCCACCGCTGCCACCAGTTGTCACGGAGTGTGGGGGACCCAGGGCCTTCACCCCCGGGCTCCCTACGATTCACCAGGACTCTCAGCCATCCAGTAAAGCAGAAGGTTTATTTAGACGACAGGAACACCGTCCAACACAGGTCTTGCAGGCACAGATAACCAGATCCCCCCCCGGTTCGGTCCATCTTGGGGGGCCTCACAGCCCCCCCCCGGGGATCAGAGCTCGGTCTCCCTGTTCCTCTCTCTTCTCCAGCCCACTCTCGACTCCCAGTCCTCTCCGGCCCCTCCTCTCTCCTCCGCCTCCTTCCTTTGTCTCCCCTGGCCAGAGGTGTCACCTCCCCTCCCCCAGGCCAAGCTCAGCTCACAGTTTGAATTCCTGACACTCACCTAAACCTCTGGCTCTCCCCTCCCCCGCACAGACAGTCTGTGCTTCCTACTCCTTCACAAGGCCTGGCCCAGCTCCATCTCGGGGAGCGGCTCCAGCACCACCCGCTCCGGCGGCCCTGGAGTGACACAAAGACACAGGCAGCCTTTCAGGAATCCAACATGGTGGCTGCGGTGGGATCCACCAGGGCATGGCCAAATCCTGTAGCCTGTCCCACCGCATCGTCTGCACTGTTCAAGAGACAGCACCTGCAGCTGGCTGCATCTCCCTGCCCTGATCACACCCCCAGGCCAGCTGACGGACGTAGGACCTTTGTGCTGGCTGGCCGGCCCCACAGGTCACTCCAGTAGCAGGGGAAAGGTGGGACCACGTGGGTTCCCAACGGAACAGATCCCCACGATGCAAAACAACATCCTCATGCTGGGCCCAGTGCAGGCATCCCGTCAGCAACCTCTATAGTGAGACTGAGGGCAGCGTGTGCCTCTGCGACTAACCCCCCTTTCGCCCTGGGGGTGGGTCCCATCCGATGGGGTTTGTGGACGCGGGGAAAGTTTGTGCTGCTACGAGGCTAAACTGAGTCCGGAGTCTCTGGAGAAGCCGATCCAGCTTCTTTCCCCAGAACTACGCGAGGATCCCCATCTGCTCCGGGAGGGTCTCTACTCTGATGGCTCATCTCCTGCCTCCCAGGAAAGAATCTGGGATTCCCCACACAGGACTCGGTCAACCCCTGGAGCCCCCGTAACCATCCCCCAGCAGCCTGCTTCCATGAGTCACTTACGGTAAGTGGTGATGTGGGCAACTGCACATGTTACGTTTCCGTAGCAGTTGAAATAGCACTGAGGGGCCGACAGCCACTCCCGGATACCGACCAGCTCTTGGGCCATCCATCTGGGCCCACTTTTATTTTTGGCTTTGGTGAGCGAGGTCTCAAGGCCACCCCTGGCCCCAGGATCCCGGCACGTGTGGCTGCAGTTTAACCAGATGGAGCCTCCGTGCTCCACCACGGAGTCTTCCGGCCAAACGCTCACGTTAAAGGATTGTTCTGCAGCCCCTGAAATGGCAAACGCGCCTGTTGTGCTGAGCCTCAGGGGGGCTCCCAGGTGCCGGAGGACACCGGGGTCAGGGCAGCCTCCCCTGGCGTTTCGAATCCATGCCCAGGGCGGCGGCTCAGCCTCGTTACAGTAACGACGCTGCGGGGGTCCAATGCCCTCCACCCAACGATCCCAAAGCACTGTGCAAACATTATTGTTCCCATTTCACCAGCAGGGAAACTGAGGCACGGAGCAGAGAAGGGACTTGCCTGAAGTTCTAGGGCAGCTCAGAGTCCTGACTCCCAGTGACCCCATCACGAGCCCCCACCTGCCTCCCAGAGCTGGGGAGAGAACCCAGGAGTTCCCCCCCCAACCACTAGACCCCACTCCCCTTCCAGGGCTGGGGAGAGAACCCAGGAGTCCTGGCTGCCAGCCCCCCACTCCCCTTCCAGAGCTGGGGAGAGAACCCAGGAGTCCTGGCTCCCAGCCCCCCACTCCCCTTCCAGAGCTGGGGAGAGAACCCAGGAGTCCTGGCTGCCAGCCCCCCACTCCCCTTCCAGGGCTGGGGAGAGAACTCAGGAGTCCTGTATCAGAGGGGAGCCCTGTTAGTCTGGATCTGTAAAAAGCAACAGAGTCCTGTGGCACCTTATAGACTAACAGACATATTGGAGCATGAGCTTTCGCGGGTGAATCCCCACTTCGTCAGATGCATGGCATGCCCAGGAGTCCTGGCTCTCAGCCCCCCACTCCTCTTCCAGAGCTGGGGAGAGAACCCAGGAGTCCTGGCTCCCAGCTCCCCACTCCCAGCGCTGGGGAGAGAACCCAGGAGTCCTGGCTGCCAGCTCCCCACTCCCCTTCCAGAGCTGGGGAGAGAACCCAGGAGTCCTGGCTCCCAGCCCCCCACTCCCCTTCCAGAGCTGGGGAGAGAACCCAGGAGTCCTGGCTGCCAGCCCCCGCTCCCAGCGCTGGGCAGAGAACCCAGGAGTCCTGGCTGCCAGCCCCCCCTCCCAGCGCTGGGCAGAGAACCCAGGAGTCCTGGCTGCCAGCTCCCCACTCCCCTCCCAGCGCTGGGGAGAGAACCCAGGAGTCCTGGCTGCCAGCCCCCCACTCCCCTCCCAGCGCTCGGGAGAGAACCCAGGAGTCCTGGCTCCCAGACCACGCTCGCAGCGCTGGGGAGAGAACCCAGGAGTCCTGGCTGCCAGCCCCCCACTCCCCTCCCAGAGCTCGGGAGAGAACCCAGGAGTCCTGGCTCCCAGACCACGCCCCCGCAACCACTGGTGCCCACCACCTCCCACGCAGCCTATCGGGAGGAGCCTTTTCTTAAGGAGCCACCCGCCAAGCCAGCCCCCCTCCCCCGGCGGCTGGACTGGCTCCCTCTCGGGGTCCCCCCGCCCCCGCAAGCCGGGCTCGGGCGGTGGCCGGGAGCCCCGCACGTGGGCCGGTCCCGACCCTGCCCGGCTGCCCGGCGCTCGCAGCCCCTCCCCGCTGGCATCAGGCCGGCCCCGATCCGCGGGGTACGTACCTGGGAGCGCCAGGAGCAGCAGCAGGGGCCCGAGCTGCCGGAGCCGCATGGCTGAGGACGCGCCGCGCCGCGCAGGGCTCGGGATTGGCGGCGCCGGGACTCGGGATCTAGGCGGAGGAGGGAGCGCGGCGCAGCGCAGCGCAGGAGCCCGGGCGCCCGCCCCTGAGTTCCTGGGGACTGGCCGGCGCCGGAGCCCGGGTTTCCTCCGCTTCCTGCAGCGACTCAGCCCGCGGAACGTCCCTGCCGAGAGCGGGCAGCTCTGGGGTCAGGGCGGCGAGTGAGACGGAGCCCCGCCGCGCCGGGCGCTGCCCCGACCCCGACCGAGACTGGGGCCCCATCGTGCCCGGCGCTGCCCCGATCCCGGCCGAGATCAGGGCGCCGGGCGCTGCCCCGAGCCCCACACCGCCCTCTTCCAGCCATCCCCCGATGCGCCCCCTCTGTCCCTCCATCCTCCTACACCCCCCCCGTCCGTCCATCTCCTGACACCCTCCTCTGTCCGTCCGTCCCCCGACACCCTCCTCTGCCCCTCCATCCTCCTACACCCCCCTCTGTCCGTCCATCCCCATACACACCTGTCTGCCTATCCCCATATGCCCCCTCTGCCCCTCCATCCTCCTACACCCCCCTCTGTCCGTCCATCTCCTGACACCCTCCTCTGCCCGTCCGTCCCCCGACACCCTCCTCTGCCCGTCCGTCCTTCTACACCCCCCCGTCCGTCCTTCTACACCCCCCGTCCGTCCATCCCCTTACGCACCTGTCTGCCTATCCCCATATGCCCCCTCTGTCCATCCGTCCGTCCCCCGACACCCTCCTCTGTCCCTCCATCCTCCTACACCCCCCTCTGTCCGTCCATCCCCATACACACCTGTCTGCCTATCCCCATATGCCCCCTCTGCCCCTCCATCCTCCTACACCCCCCTCTGTCCGTCCATCTCCTGACACCCTCCTCTGCCCGTCCGTCCCCCGACACCCTCCTCTGCCCGTCCGTCCTTCTACACCCCCCCGTCCGTCCTTCTACACCCCCCCGTCCGTCCATCCCCTTACGCACCTGTCTGCCTATCCCCATATGCCCCCTCTGTCCATCCGTCCGTCCCCCGACACCCTCCTCTGTCCCTCCATCCTCATACACCCCCCTCTGTCCGTCCATCTCCTGACACCCCCCTCTGTCCGTCCGTCCCCCGACACCCTCCTCTGTCCCTCCATCTCCTGACACCCTCCTCTGTCCCTCCATCCTCCTACACCCCCCTCTGTCCGTCCGTCCCCCGACACCCCCCTCTGTCCGTCCGTCCCCCGACACCCTCCTCTGTCCCTCCATCTCCTGACACCCTCCTCTGTCCCTCCATCCTCCTACACCCCCCTCTGTCCGTCCGTCCCCCGATACCCCCCTCTGTCCCTCCATCTCCCGACACCCTCCTCTGTCCCTCCATCTCCTGACACCCTCCTCTGTCCCTCCATCCTCCTACACCCCCCTCTGTCCGTCCGTCCCCCGACACCCTCCTCTGTCCCTCCATCTCCTGACACCCCCCTCTGTCCCTCCGTCCCCCGACACCCCCCTCTGTCCCTCCGTCCCCCGACACCCCCCTCTGCCCGTCCGTCCCCCGACACCCCCCTCTGTCCCTCCGTCCTCCTACACCCCCCTCTGTCCGTCCGTCCCCCGACACCCTCGTCTGCCCGTCCATCCTTCTACACCCCCCCGTCCGTCCATCCCCTTACGCACCTGTCTGCCTATCCCCATATGCCCCCTCTGTCCATCCGTCCCCTGACACCCCCCTCTGTCCGTCCGTCCCCCGTCACCCTCCTCTGTCCGGCCATCCCCCCGACACCCTCCTCTGTCCCTCCATCCTCCTACACCCTCCTCTGTCCATCCGTCCCCCGAAACCCTCCTCTGTCCATCCGTCCCCCGAAACCCTCCTCTGCCCGTCCATCCTTCTACCCCCCCCGGGCCGTCCCCTTACGCACCTGTCTGCCTATCCCCATATGCCCCCTCTGTCCATCCGTCCGTCCCCCTACGCACCTGTCTGTCTGTCCATCCCCATACACCCCCCTCTGTCCATCCGTCCCCCTACGCACTGGACTGTCTGTCCATTCCCTCTGCCCCCCTCTGTCCGTCCCTCCACCCCCTGCACCCTTCTCTGTCTGATGCAGATGCGCAGGGGCTGGGCCCTGCTCTCCCCTGGCCCCCGGGCCTCCCTGCCCATGGGCTGTTGGCTCGTCTCGGTTTCTCGTGCAGCTTTCGTGCGGGCTCCTTGCCGTTCCAGTGCAGACAGAAGCACAATTTGGAACCTGCCAGTTTTCGTGAACCGGAATTCTTCTTTCTGGCCAGGCCCTGAGTGAGCTAAGCTGGGAAGTGTCCCTGGGACGAGTTCCTCCTGCCTGTAGGCATGTGTCATTCCTGCATTCAGCGTTAGGAACATGGGCCCTGTACTGGCTTGATTGCTAAATAACCTTGGTAGAGCATGTGGTCAGTTCCTGGAGAAAGGAATTCGCAAGGTTAAGTGCCCGGTCAGGAAGCACTTGGGGAACAATGCATCTGGGAAGGCTCCAATCCACTTAAGAAGTCTTCCTGGAGTCTTACAAGATACCATGTGGACAATGGCGTCTGCCTGTAAAGACTGAGAGTCCTGCATGGACATGGGACTTGCCCAGGCGACTCCAGACTCCATCTTGGAGCTGGACTTTGCATAGGAGAGAGGAGGGGGTCTCCCCCCACAAGAGAAAGTCTATTTAAGCCCGTGGGAGACCCCTCCATTTTGTCTTCAGCTGGCTAAAGAGAGCCTCCCCACCCCCAAAGATACCTGAAAGAGACTGGAACAAGGGACAGTAACTACAGGGGTGGGAGCGTTGCTGGGCCCAGACTAGCAGGAGGCTGCTCTGTAAAAGGAAGCTCGCTGGAACTGGGGAGGTGTTATTTGTAGTCGGTTTCTTAGACACAGACGTGCCTGTTTTGTTTCATTTTACTTGGTAATTCACTTTGTTCTGGCTGTTACTACTTGGAACCACTTCAATCCTCCTTTCTGTAGTTAATATCAGCACTTTGTACTTATTAATTAACCCAGCGTGTGTGTTAATGGTGGGGGTGGGGGTGGGGGTGCAACCAGCCCTGCATCCCTCGCTGTCAGTGTTCTAGAGGGCGAACAGTTGACGAGTTTACCCTGCATGAGCGTTATACAGGGTAAGACGGATTGAGTTGGGTTTAGACCCCCCTGGGAGTTGGGCGTCTGAGTGTTAAAGGCAGGAACACGTCTGTGAGCTGCTTTCAGTTCAGCCTGCAGCTGTTAGGGGCCGTGGTTCAGAGCTGGGTCTGGGTTTGCAGCAGGGCAGTGGGTCTGGCTCGAACCAGGCAGGGCCCTGAACGGGGCAGGAAAGCAGGGACAGAAGCATATCAGGTGGCAGCTCCCGGGGGTTTCTGTGATTCAGCCCGTCACACCGGCTTCCTGATGGTTGCAGACAACATGGCTGCATCGCTCGTCCCCCCAGAGGCTCAGCAAGGACGCGCCCCCTGCCCTGCGCAGCCGGCCTGAACCCTGGGCCTCCAAGCTGCAAGGGGAAGGGCTGGGCTCTGCCTTGGCTGCCTGCGCTGGGCTGGGCCTTCCCAGAAGGGGCCGGGGAGGAAGGTCACTGACCGGATCAGCTGGCAAGGCAGCCAAGGGGTGTACGCCGGCAGCCCTGCTCCGTGCCAGGGCCTTCTACGGCCACAGCGAGACGAGCCAGCCCCCGCCCCAAAGGGCTCCCAGGCTAAACAGCCCACGGGTGGGCGGGGATGCGCCTCGTCTGAGGTCCCCCAGCAGGCCTGGGGCCGAGCCAGGACTAGGATCCACCCACTAGGCCACTCTGCCTCCCGTGTGAGCCCGGCTCTGGCACCGCATGGAACGAGCCGAGTTCCCTCCAGTGTCCCCCGGTGGCTGCCGCCCTCTGCCCACAGAAGGGCAGGTTCTCCTGGGGCTGGTGGCAGGGATCTGGTGATGCCAGCTCTCCCCAGTGCCCCTTCCAGCCTTTCTCCCTCACAAAGGGTGAGTGGGTGACATGCTGACTCGATGCCCCGGGACGTTCCTCACCACGCGCCCTGGCGAGGGGGGGAATGATGGGGATGCAGCCGCTAGGCAGAGCAGCCGCCTGTGCTCGGCCAGCTAGCGAAGGGCGGCCGGAGCTGCCAGATCCCCTGCAGCGCCTCGCCGGGCGTTAGGTTCCTAGCGCCCAGGGCCTGCCCTTTGAGGCTGTGCTAGGAGCCGAGTGAGCTCCCAGTGCCCTGCTGAGCGTGTGCGCAGCGGCTCCGAACCAGGCCAGACCTGGGTGGTTTTTCACAGCCGCAGCACACGAGCCGCCCGAGGGCGAGTGCTTCTCCACGGAACAGCTGCAAGAAGGGTTTAGCACGGCACAAGCAATGTATTTCTGCCCATTCTCCCTCTCAAGCGCTTCAGCAGAGACTTTCACCACAAAGCCCAGCCCGGAGCAGACCCGGCCCGGGAATTTCAGCCTGAAAAGTCAAAGTCTGGCAGAGGCAGACGCATGGGAAACCGGGGAGCACTTGGCAACATTCACTAGCAGCACCGCGACCTGCCCTGCAGCACATGGACCCCGTCCCATAGTCTCTGTGCATCTCCTGTCACCACCCAGCTGCCCGCTGCCTGCCTGAGCTCTGCCGTCTGCTCTATGGGGAAGCGTCTTCAGCAGGATTCAAGCTGCCTCCCTCTTCTGGGGTGTCTTCTGCGCTGGCCCGGGCCATCTCGAAATCCGCCCGGCTCGGCGTTGCTTCCCCGGGCTCCGGCCTGGCCTCTCTCCGGGGCCTGCCCCGCCGAGCCAGCCCCCAGACCAGGATGCCGAGCAGCATGGCCGGTACGGTGGCAATGGCAGAAATTGCAATGATTTTAGCCGTCGGGCTCTCTGGAAAGGGAGACAGAAAAGGGTTAAATTCCCTCCCCACAAAATCGCTAAACGATGTTGGTAAAGAAACAAAATGAAAATACGGCCCCGGTGTTTTCACTGCGGCCCCCGGCCAGGACCGAGACCATCCGGGATCAAACCCCAGGAATTCGGGAGGAGTCTCACTTCCCCTGGGCTGCGGGGGCAGATCCTGGGCCATGCCAAGGGAACGTGGCGTTTATCCCCATCTAGCGGCCAGTCCAGCTCCGAGCGCCCAGCCTGCCTCACACCAACGGATTTAGGCTGGATTGAAGAGAGATTTCGGTGCCTACAGATGCAAATAGACACCTAGTAGGTGCAAAGTGCCCAACTTTCCTGGGTGCCCAGAGAACCAATGGGAGTTAGGAACCTACCTGTTCTGGTAATTTTCAAAATCCCACTAGGCACCTGTCTGGCTCTTTAGGTGCCCAAATCCCGTTAAAAACCTGACCCTTCCTCCTTTCGTGCAGGGGGTTTTGCCAGGCACAAGGGGGCCCCGATCTTGGCCGGGGCTGTCCGGTGTTTCCACAAGCAGGTGTGAGCCAGTCCAGAGAGGCACGGTCAGGCAACACCCACTCTTGGAGACGGAACATTTTTCCATTTGTGTTGCTTTTAAACGTACATTTTGATGAAAATAGACCCAAACTAACCTGGAATTTTCCCACCCATTTCCTGTGAAAAGCACCTGGCTTTGTGCAACCAGCTGCAGCAGACCCGTAAACCTCTGTACGTGCTGCACCCACTGGCCGGGGGCACCGCCGCAGGGCGTTAGCGTGGGTCACGCAGCTTCCCCCCGGGGGCCACCCGGAGCTGCACCGGATGACACCAGCCGGCCCTGGCTTTAGAGCGGGATTCGCTGCCTGGCTCCCTCCATCCGTTCAGTGTTCTGGGCTTGGGGGCAGAGGAGCACTTGACCCGCGTCCCATTAAACGTCTGACTTGAGCTGCCAGCACTGGGTTGGTCCCCCTGGCGCGGCGTGAGCCTGAACTCACCGGCCTCCTGGAGCTCCACCGCGGAGGAGCTGTTTTCGAAGTGGGGCCCGTGTGGCCTCAGGTCCAGGGCTGCGTGGCAGGTGATCTCCTGCCCGTGGTCCCAGCGCCGAGGGATGATCTCGTGGGTCACTGTGACGTCGTCGGGTCCGGTCCCGGTGCGGTTCTGGAAGGTCTCCGTGTGCAGGGTCCGTCCCCCCTGGCAGAGGGTCACGGTGAGGTGCGTGACGGGAGCCACGTTCAGAACCCGGCACGTCAGGTTATAGGCCCGGCCCAGCTCCATCTCGGGGAGCGGCTCCAGCACCACCAGCTCCGGCGGCCCTGGAGTGACAGACATGGAGCCATGGGCAGCCTGAGGGCAGGAATCCAACACCGGGACCGTCCCGGCCCCGGCCCCAGGGGGAGAAGAGCCCAGCCCCCAGCCCCCTCGCCGTGGGAGGCCCTGGTGCTGTGAGTGCCTGGCACGCCTCGTGCCCGCGTGCAGAGTGGCAGGGGGCCTTCACTGCAGCACCTCGTCCGTCAGCCTCGCCCGGGCCCCTTCTGTGCGGAGCAGCAACCTCCAAAGTCTAGAAGCCTCCAGGCCCGGCCGGGAGCCCTCAGCTGCTGCCCCCTTCGCAGGCCCTGCCCTCCCCCGGCCCCCGGCCCTGGGGCGGTGGCTCCTCCTGCCGTCGGTAGCTGCTCCCGCCTGGGCTGCGTTTCAAACTGCCCCTGGCTCTCCCCTTCAGGCAGCTTTTATCTCGCCTCCCCAGACAGGAGCCGCCCAGCTCCCTGCGGGGCTGCCAGCCGCTGTGCGAGAGCGGCACCGCCCGGAGCCCTGCAGCCGGCCAGCACGGGGCGAGGTGCAGCCCAGGCCCGGAGCGGAGGGTGCAGCCTGCGCCTGGCTCGCTGGGAGGGAGGATGCAGCCGAAATCCGTCTGCCAAACGCTGCTTGTCCCTGGGTCGGCCTGTTCCCTGGGCCTTTGCAGAACCTCCCACCACGTCCCTCGGGGGCCACCTGCCCCTTCCCCGGGGGCGGCCGGAGCCCTGTGGCAGCAGCCCCTTTCCCCGGGCACCAGTCGCCACACTGGACCCGAGCTGGGGAGAGTCCGGCAGGGGCGATTCACCCACCTCTGGGGGTGGCCTCTCCCATACGGGACCCCGGGACTCCCCACAGCCGAGGGGATGCGCCCCAGGAAACCCAACCCCGGGCACTGCACGGCCTCGTTCTGGGAGTCACTTGCGGTTTGCCGCCCTCCACGGCAGGGGAAGTGGCACTGAGGAGCCGACGCCGAAGGTGGGTTAATCGGATCCCGTCACCCGGGTGCTGCTGAAAGGCGCCGCTGGGGGAAGAGCCTGCAAGGTGCATCCCCGCGCCCCAGGCCGGCTGAGCCCTGCCCCGGAGGGGACCCCGCTGGCGGCGAGAGCCAGGCTCAGACTCGCTGACCGGCCGGCAGGGGCTCTACAGGGGGCAGGGGGTTGGGATGTGGATTCCTGCCCTGCCAGGAGCCGGACTGAGCCCCCCCAACTCCTCCCACCCAACGGCTGCCAGAGGGGAACTACCCGCAGGTGCTGCCTGGCTTCATGGAGCGGAGCCGGTGTCCCCAGCGGGGAAAGGCCCGTGTCCCGTTCCCTGCCCCCCCCCCACCCCGAGCCAGCCAGTCCCCTGCCTGGGGCCAGAGCCCAGCTCTGTACCCTACTGTCCGCCAGCAACTGTCCCCTTCCTCCCGCGCTGCACCGCACCAGTGTGTCAGTGGCACAGAAGCCCCAGGCCCACTGCAGCTGGGAGCCAGCAGCACTTACGGTAAGCGGAGATGTTTGCAGCCGCCACATTCGTAACTCCACTGCAGGTGAAGTAGCACTGAGGGGCCGACACCCACTCCGTGATACCGACGAGGAGAAAGGCCGCCCACCCGGCTCCACTTTTACTATTGGTTTTGGTGAGCACGGTCTCCAGGCCGCCACTGGCACCAGGATCCTGGCACGTGTGGCTGCAGTTTATCCAGACGGACCCTCCGTGCTCCACCATGGCAGCTTCCGGTGAAATACTCACCTCAAACGAGCCCTGCGCGGCCCCTGAAACGGCAAACGGATCTGTCCCGCTGTGGCTACACCTCTGGGGGATACAGCCCAGTGGAACTGAGAGAGGAGAACATCAAACCCCACTCCCTTCCCCGAGCCAGGGAGAGAACCCAGCTGTCCTGGCTCCCAGACCCGCCCCCCGGTCTGCTCTAACCACTAGGCCCCACTCCCCTCCCAGTGATTCTATAAGAAGGCACCTTCATTAACAATGAGTAAAACAAATCGATGTCACTGCCGGGCCAGTGGGGCGCTGCCAACCCAGCCCAGCCCAATCCCACTAGCATTCCCCTGGGGACACGCAGCCTGAGCCGGCGAGGGGGATGGGGGCACTTACCCGGCAGCGCCAGGAGAAGCAGCAGCCACGCCAGGGAGCCCCCGGGAGAGGGATGCTGGAGCCACTGGGGTCTCATGGCTGAGGAGAGAGGGACAGAGAGAGCAGGAGTCGGGGGAGCCGGGCTTGGGTTTTCTGTCGGTATCCTGGGGCTTGGTCCAAGCGCACTGCAGTCAATGGGAGACTTGTCAGGGGCCCGCCTAGGCCCTGGGCTCTGGGCAGGGGTGGTGGGGACTGAGTCGCTGTCACTGGAAATGCGGGGATGGTGCACAGGCACTGCCAGGGCGGCTCAGCCCAGGGCCCATCTAGCCCGGTATCTGGTCTGCAACAGAGCCCAGCCTCAGCTGCTCCAGCCTCAGCTGCGAGACCGATGGCAGGAGGACGTGATGGGAACCCAGTGGGGACAGTTCCCTCCTGATCCCTGCTAGTTAGAGATCAGCCCAGCCCCCGCCTGCCAGCTCTAACCACCAGCCCCCGCTCCCCTGCCAGAGCCGGGGAGAGAACCCAGGAGTCCTGGCTCCCAGCCCCCTGCTCTAACCCACCAGCCCCCACTCCTCTCCCAGAGCCGGGGAGAGAACCCAGGAGTCCTGGCTCCCAGCTCCCCCAGCTCTAACCCACCAGATCCCACAGCTCTAACCACCAGCCCCCACTCCCCTCCCAGAGCCAGGGAGAGAACCCAGGAGTCCTGGCTCCCAGCCCCAACCACCAGCCCCCGCTCTCCTGCCAGAGCCAGGGAGAGAACCCAGGACCTTACCCCCAACAATGGTGGTGCTGGCTGGAATGGCAGAATGAGGGCGCAGCCCGCGGGGAACGTGTGCGGAGCTGTCTGCTGGGTGAGATAAGGGGACGTCCCAGGGAGCCCTCAACTGGCTGACAGCCCTGGGCACGGAGCTACCTCGCCGGCCCTCGCGGCCGCCTCTAGCTGCCCTGCCCCGGTGGTGCGCCCGCAGGACACGGAGCCGTACCCGAGCCAGCTTTGCTGCAGCTCTCGCAGACGCCCCAGCGGGGAAGCCGTGGCAGCAGGGCCGTGCCCGCCGGGACCTGGGTAATTCCAGGGGCGGCTCCAGCCCGGGGGGCGGCAGCGTGACAGTGACGGGCGCTCCCGTGGCTCGGTGAAAGCCGGCACGGGGCCATCTGCCCACGCGGCACTGGCACCTCTGGCTGCAGCAGACATCACGGGGCAGTGCCCTGGGGGCTTCAACCAGCCGGCTGCGCTGAGCCCCAGCCAGGGCCAGCGCCTGGGGCAGGGGGACACCCCAGGGGTTGGCACTATGCGGCCGTGCGCCAGCTTGGGGCTCCCCAGACCGAGTCTCCCCAACTCCATCCCCCCCCCGAGTTCTGACCGACCAGACACTCTGGGTCGTCCCCCCGACGTGTGAAACCAGCCCCCTGTTACCAGCTCACCCTGCCCCCTGGTGTGTGCCCCAGAGCCCTGCCCGGGGTAAAACCAACCCAGACATTAGTTACTAGCCGAGCCAGAGCCAGGGCCGAGCCGGCGAGGGGGAGCCACACAGGCCGGTGACAGAGACACCCCCCCCTCCGGGCTGTACCCCTCCCGCGCGGATAAAAGCCCTTTTCTAAGACAAGTTCCCCAGGGCCTTGGAGCAGCTCCCAGCCTGGCCCCTGCTGGGGGGGCTGCAGCCTTCACGGCCAGCTGGGCCCCCAGGTTCTGGGCCACCAGCCTCTGTCTCCTGGCAACTGACGGCCTGGGCCCCTCCCCTGCAAGGTGCCAGCTGAAGGCAGAGGAGGAGGGGCTGGAGGGGGGTTCAGTTTGGGGCTGGCTGGGGCCGAGCATCCTCACTCCTCGGCCCCAGCCAGCTCCAGACTGAACCCCCCTCCAGCTCCTCCTGTCTGGCCTTTGTCTCTTTCCCGGGCCAGGAGGTCACCTGATCTCTTTGTCTCCGGCACCTTTGGAGAGGAGGCACCATGACCACCTAGCCAGAGATCTTAATGAGTTTGCTTAATGGCTCATGCCCTAAGCTCTAGAGGTCCCAGGTTCGATCCCAGGTCTGTGGGCGTTACGCTTGCGCTGTGCAGGGTTTTTCTATACAGGGCAAGCCAGTATTATTTCGGGTTTGTCTCTCAAAAGGGGTGTGCGGGTGTGTGATAAATGAAGGGGAGCTCCCTTATGGACACCCAGCCAGCCAGTTAGCTGTAAAACCTTCCTGGGCTGTTCTCTGCTTGCTTTACCTGCAAAGGGTTAACAAGCCCACAGGTGGGCGCCTGACCAAAGGAGCCAATGGGAAGGTCGAACTTTTTACAAATGGGAAAAAAACCTTCCCCTTTGTCTGGTGTCTGGGCTGCAGGGAGGAGCTGCAATGCTGTGCCAGGCTTGAACCAGGTAGGAAAAGGTATTTCCCAGACCTAGAAGGAATCATTTGTGTGTGCGATCTAATGTCATTAATATGTCTGTACATGAACGAGCCCCTGATGGCGTGGCTGATGTGATTAGGTCGTATGATGGTGAAAATAACAGAACGCCACTGGCCGTCACCTTCAGCCCCCAGCTAAAACCTCTCCAGGGCATCATCAAAGATCTACAATCCATCCTGAAGGACGATCCCCCACTCTCACAGGCCAGGCCTCGCTTACAGACACCTCCCAACCTGAAGCAAATACTCACCAGCAACTACACACCACACCACAGAAACACTAACCCAGGAACCAAACCCTGCAACAAACGCCGGTGCCAAATCTGTCCACGTATCTATTCAAGTGACACCTCTGCGCGCTTGTGATCCGTCGTGCGGCAGCTGCCAGGCGCCCGGGGCTCCAGGGCGTCGCTGGGCCGGGTCTCTGCCTTGCAGCGTGTGCCGTTACTTACCCCAGTGCAAAATGGGCATTACCTGGCGGGACACCAGCGGGGCGGGGCCAGGCTCTAAGCTGGTCCTTCCTGGGGCCCCCAGATGGGCTGTCAGCGTGGGGCTAGGGAGGGAATTTCCCCCAGCTCAGTGTGGCGGGAGCCCTGGGGGCTTTTCCACCCTCCTCTGCAGCGTGGGGCCTGGATCACCCCAGCACAGGGCCCCTGATCAGTTCCCTGCATGGCAGAGCCTCCAGGGCTGGTCGCTCCTGTTCTCTGCCCCGGGCCTGACCTGCTGAGCTCAGCACAGGGGTGACGTGCTGAAAGGCTGGACTGTCCCAGGGGCTCAGCCCCCAACCGTGGGGGAGGGGGGTTCCCCAGAGCCAGCCCCCAGCGAGGGGCCCCGAGAACAGCTGGTTTGGCCAGAGAGCGTCTTCGTGCCCCCCCAACGCGCCGGGCTCTGCTGGCACTCCCGGCCCCGAGACGCTCTGCAAACGCCACCGGCCCTTTAACTCTGACGGCTCCGGGGCCAGCTGCTCCCCAGCCCGACAACAACAAAGGAGCCGCGGGGGCGGAAAAGTCCCGCAGGGGAATTTACCAACGTTTGCCTGTAAAGGTAATAATTGGAGCTAGACCAATCTCCTAGAACTGGAAGGGACCTCGAAAGGTCATTGAGTCCAGCCCCCTGCCTTCACTAGCAGGACCAATTTTTGCCCCAGATCCCTAAGTGGCCCCCTCAAGGATTGAACTCACAACCCTGGGTTTAAGCAGGCCAACGCTCAAACCACTGAGCTATCCCTCCCCCCTGTAACATAGAAACAGTTCCCTTCGCCCCCCCACCAGAGTCTCTCCCTTACGCCCATAAGAACATAAGAAAGGCCGTACCGGTTCAGACCAAAGGTCCATCCAGCCCAGTATCTGTCTACCGACAGTGGCCAATGCCAGGTGCCCCAAAGGGAGTGAACCTAACAGGTGATCAAGTGATCTCTCTCCTGCCGTCCATCCCCACCCTCTGACAGAGGCTAGGGACACCATTCCTTACCCATCCTGGCTAAGAGCCATTAATGGACTTAACCTCCATGAATTTATCTAGTTCTCTTTTAAACCCTGTTATAGTCCTAACCTTCACCACCTCCTCAGGCAAGGAGTTCCACAGGTTGACTGTGCGCTGCATGAAGAAGAACTTCCTTTTATTTGTTTTAAACCTGTAGCCTATTAATTTCATTTGGTGGCCCCTAGTTCTTGTATTATGGGAACAAGTAAATAACTTTTCCTTATTCACTTTCTCAACATCACTCATGATTTTATAGACCTCTATCATATCCCCCCTTAGTCTCCTCTTTTCCAATATGAAAAGTCCTAGCCTCTTTAATCTCTCCTCATATGGGACCCTCTCCAAACCCCTAATCATTTTAGTTGCCCTTCTCTGAACCTTTTCTAATGCCAGTATATCTCTTTTGAGATGAGGCAACTACATCTGTACGGAATATTCGAGATGTGGGCGTACCATGGATTTATATAAAGGCAATAAAATATTCTCCATCTTATTCTCTATCCCCTTTTTAATGATTCCTAACATCCTGTTTGCTTTTTTGACTCCTGCTGCACACTGCGTGAACGTCTTCAGAGAACTATCCACGATGACTCCCAGATCTTTTTCCTGACTCATTGTAGCTAAATTAGCCCCCATCATACTGTATGTATAGTTGGGGTTATTTTTCCAATGTCCATTACTTTACATTTATCCACATTATATTTCATTTGCCATTTTGTTGCCCAATCACTTAGTTTTGTGAGATCTTTTTGAAGTTCTTCACGGTCTGTTTTGGTCTTAACTATCTTGAGCAGTTTAGTATCATCTGCAAAGTTTGCCACCTCACTGTTTACCCCTTTCTCCAGATCATTTATGAATAAATTGAATAGGATTGGTCCGAGGACTGACCCTTGGGGAACACCACTAGTTACCCCTCTCCATTCTGAGAATTGACCATTAATTCCTACCCTTTGTTCCCTGTCCTTTAACCAGTTCTCAATCCATGACAGGACCTTTCCTTTTATCCCTGTGACGATGCGGTTCTGGCGGGACCCAACTGAGGTGCCAATTCAGGACCAATTGCTCAAACAGGGCAGTTACGGCCCAAGGCTGGGGGTTTTCCACCTCTAAGGCACCAAACCAGCCAGACAAAGAGGACTTTGGTTTCACCCCACTGGCTAACCACAAGTCACACAAGCAATTTCCTTAGACACTCCAGTCTCCCAGTATCCCCACCAGTGCCACTCGTCCTGGGGATGAATGGTTATGAAAACCAACAACCCAATAAAAGAAAAAGGTTCCCTCGATCCCAAAGAATCAAGCCCCAGACCCAGGTCAATATATACATCAGATCTTACCCACAAATCACGCTGTTGCCAATCCTTTAGAATCTAAAATCTAAAGGTTTATTCATAAAGGGAAAAAGATCGAGCTGAGAGCTAGAATTGGTTAAATGGAATCAATTACATCCAGTAATGGCAAAGTTCTTAGTTCAGGCTTGTAGCAGTGATGGAGTAAACTGCAGGTTTAAATCAAGTCTCTGGAACATCCCCCGCTGGGATGGGTCAGTCAGTCCTTTGTGCAGAGCTTCAGTTTGTAGCAAAGTCCCTCCAGAGGTAAGAAGCAGGACTGAAGACAAGATGGAGATGAGGCATTAGCCTTTTATAGGCTTTTCCAGGTGTAAGAACCTCTTTGTTCTTACTGTGGAAAATCACAGCAAAATGGAGTCTGCAGTCACATGGGCCAGTCCCTGCACTTTGCTGAGTTACAAGGCGCGTCTGCCTTCTCTCCATGGGTCAGTTGTGTAGCTGATGGTCCTTAATGGGCCATCAAGCCAGCTAGGCAGGGCTAACACCAACTTGTCTGCGGTGTCACCCAGAAGCACAGCACAAATTTGAAATACAGACAGTACAGAGCCAATACTTATAACTTCAACTACAAAATGATACACAGACATACAGACAGCATAATCCTAACCAGCAACCCATAACCTGGTCTTACACACCTTATATGACCCCTTTTACATAAGATTTGGTGCCACTACAGGACCTTGGTTGCAACCATGTTCTATATGGTCCCAGATTATATCAATAACGTCACACCCCCAACGCAAAATTGATGCAGGAAGGGATGTCACAAACATCACTGACTGCATCCCAAGAGCCCCCATCCTTGGGTCTGTCTCACTACAGCTAGTGTTGGGCTAGAGGCCGTACCAGTGTATAACTGAAATGGTTTATCAAAGTCATGTTCAATAACATGATTGAATCTCTTTACAAACTCAAGGTATAACTTGGTTAGCTTTTGCAGCATGGTTCCTGTATGTTTCATGTGATCTTGCCAAGAGCTAACGAAAACAGCTACTTTAGCCATACCAGCTCTGGCCAATGTTTGGAACCCAATTAACATTAAACCAATGTAGATATTGATGTTGTTCATAGTACAGGAATCTTGGCATTTAGCCAGGAAAGCAATATGGTAGCGTGCCTCAGTTTCCCCTTTCATACAGCACATCAGGTCTGGAATGTATTTTCCCCTGTGAAAAGTTCCAATACTGTTTACAGGCATTAACTGTGAAACATCAGTATAGCAAGGCCCTTTAACAAAGTGTGTTCTCATGTATTCCTTTCAACATGTTCCAGGGATTTTCCAAAAGATTAGGCCCATTGTACATTGTTTCAGTTCTTGGCAATAGCAACACATTAGTTACAAAAATCACCATTAGCAATAACAACAGATTCATTGCAAGTGTCCATCCACAATCATGTTTGTCATGCCACACCCTTGGCTCAACACCATTGGAGTTTGGGCATTTTAGGGTTAACCTGTGGCTTCCCTTTGCAAAATTCAGTTTTCTCTTTCCTCCTTGTCCTGCAGGATCAAACCCTGATTTCTCTTGCTTAACAGAAGTCACTGGCTGATGGGGTGGGCCCTCTGTGCTAACAGCTATTAGCAAGGTTTCAGAATAGCAGCCGTGTTAGTCTGTATCCGCAAAAAAAAACAGGAGTACTTGTGGCACCTTAAAGACTAACAAATTTATTTAAGCATGAGCTTTTGTGAGCTGCAGCTCACTTCTTCGGATGCTATTAGCAAGTCTTTCTTCTCCCTGCCAGCCAAGTAATTTGCATCAACACAAATACCAGCTTTTAACTTCTTAGCTGCTACCAATTCCAAGGCTGGACTCTGTCTTACAGAGACCCCACGAATCCAGAGGGGCTGAGGGTGAGAGCTGGCTGGCTCTCCCCTGCATCCTCAAGCGTTCAGCCATAAAACCGTTTTGCTCTGAAACACCAGTAATCAAATCTGTCCTCAGACCCTGAAGCACAGACTGCTCACTCCCAGAATCAGCCTGGAGACAGTCCTGTCCCAACACCATGGTCTTCCCAACACACTGGCCACACACAGCCACGGGGTTATATGGCTACTCAACCTTCTTAACAGCTTTTACGCCATCTGAGACCTTCTCTAAGTTGCCCACACTGGATCTTTTAAAAGGAAAGTCAGTGGATCCATTTACAACAGAAAATTTCTGGCTGTTAGGAACTGAAACTTCCTTGATTAAATCACTTTCACACCCTTCAGTTGCAGTAAACTGCTTGCACAGGCTACCATGAGGATTCCTTTCCCTAGGAGCTTCTCTAAGCAGCAATTCACCCCTCTCAGAACTTCTGCCCTTCCCCGCTTCACCCAGGGCTTGCTCTAAATGAACACTTCCCTGAGCCCCCACAGACGCTTTCTGGGTCTCACTTACATCCAGAATCACCTCAGGCCCATCAGGCGGATTCCTACACAATCCCCTTTCAGGCAAACCTAAAGACTTTCTGGATAACAGGTCAGAAGCAGTCTCCTTCCCTTGGCCATGAACCAGTTCAGGAATCATTTCCTTCTTGCTACAAGTCGTCAAACTGTCAGTAGGTAACAATTAAATCACCTTTCTGGTCCCCTTGTGCCCTGGCCAGGGTATCACCCTGATCAGACAGAGTTGCTGCACCCTTTTCCAACCCCACATTAGCAACTGGCAAACTACAAGCACCAGAATTGTCTGGTCTCTGGGATTTTGCTATGGCACTAACTGGATGCACCCTAGTCACAGGGCCATTCTCCCCAGCAGACACAAACTTAGGACCATTCCCTTCCTGGCCTTTAGCTGTATCCACAACCAACTCTGAGACAACTGCACTATTCTCAACCCTCCCAGGCTGAAAGGCACCTTCTGTCAGCTCCACAGACACAGAAGAGCCGGAGACACATTCTCCTCTACCAGACACACAGCTTGGGATTTCATTTCCCTTGTCCCAGCACACAGGGCTGTTCACAGACAACTGCTTGGAGATTGGGGTAGCTCTCTCCATAGGCAAGTCAATACCCCTGACAGACACAGGCACATTTCCTTCACTGTCACATTTCTCCACACAGGACACAGGTAAGGGACAGGGACACTCATCTTCCACTATCCCTGTCTTCCCACACTGCTGACTAGACAAAGCCATCAGCCCACCAGGCTGCCTAGGCTCCTCCAAACTTTCCCTGCCAGGCACATTGCCACTCCCCATGGATAAGCTGCTGCTTTTTTCACTACACTGAGCTACTTCCAGCAAATCACAGTTACCCGTTTCAGGTTCACTTCTACAAGCTGCACTAGCCACCGATCCACCACCCATCACAAATCTCCCCTCTCCTTCCTCCGTTAGGGCTTCCACCTGACCAGCCACTTTCATCTGCTCCTGAGAAACATTTTCCTTACCCATGAGATCTTTCTGCTCTTGATCTAACTCCAGATTCACTTCTGGGACATCAGACGGACATTCAGAAACGCCACTCACAGCCACGCTGCTTTCTGGCCCAGACACACAGCTATTACCCACCAGGTTAGAATCCCCCTCTCCCTGCCCAGAGCAAAACGGGTTAAACACAGAAAAGAGCCCAGAGTAACCCCACATATCCACACAGTTACAAACGGGATTGTCAAGAGGATACAGTCTCTGCCGTTCTTCCCTTGCTCTTTTGACTTGGAGCCAGAGTCTGGCCGTCTCCTTCTCAGCAGCCAGAAGCTCCTTACGAGCTTTTTCTTCTCTCTCAGCAGCTTCTTTCTCCAGCTGGGCCAAGGCTGCTCCTCTTCCATTCGAATTTCTGCCAGTTTTTGCTCATGTTCAAACCGCAGGCTGTCCATCAGGGCTTGCAGTTTCATTGCTTTTGCTGGTGCTTTCTGGCTCATGGTCATGATCTTTAACCAACCAAACTCTCAATACTAAATTTCAGATTTGGATAGCGTGGGGTTCTGACCCAAAGCTTAATTGAGCTGGTTCTGTGGATCCTAGCACGACTACGCCACTGTGACGATGCGGTTCTGGCAGGACCCCACTGAGAGTGCCAATTCAGGACCAATTGCTTAAACAGGGCAGTTACAGCCCCAGGCTGGGGTTTTTCCACCTCTAAGGCACCAAACCAGTCAGACAAAAAGGACTTTGGCCTCACCCCACTGGCTAACCACAAGTCACACAAGCAATTTCCTTAGACACTCCAGTCTCCCAGTATCACCACCAGTGCCACCCGTCCTGGGGATAAATGGTTATGAAAACCAACACCCCAATAAAAGAAAAAGGTTCTCTCGATCCCAAAGGACCAAGCCCCAGACCCAGGTCAATATACACATCAAATCTTACCCACAAATCACGCTGTTGCCAATCCTTTAGAATCTAAAATCTAAAGGTTTATTCATAAAAGGAAAAAGATAGAGATGAGAGCTAGAATTGGTTAAATGGAATCAATTACATACAGTGATGGCAAAGTTCTTAGTTCAGGCTTGCAGTAGTGATGGAGTAAACTGCAGGTTTAAATCAAGTCTCTGGAACATCCCCCGCTGGGATGGGTCAGTCAGTCCTTTGTGCAGAGCTTCAGTTTGTAGCAAAGTCCCTCCAGAGGTAAGAAGCAGGATTGAAGACAAGATGCAGATGAGGCATCAGCCTTTTATAGGCTTTTCCAGGTATAAGAACCTTTTTGTCCTTACTGTGGAAAATTACAGCAAAATGGAGTCTGCAGTCACATGGGCAAGTCCCTGCACTTTGCTGAGTTACAAGGCATGTCTGCCTTCTCTCCATGGGTCAGTTGTGTAGCTGGTGGTCCTTAATGGGCCATCAAGCAGGCTAGGCAGAGCTAACACCAACTTGTCTGCGGTGTCACCCAGAAGTAGAGCACAAATACAAAATACAGACAGTACAGAGCCAATACTTATAACTTCAACTACAAAATGATACGTACACACAGACAGCATAATCCTAACCAGCAACCCAGAACCTGGTCTTAGACACCTTATATGACCCCTTTTACATAAGATTTGGTGCCACTACAGGACCTTGGTTGCAACCATGTTCTATATGGTCCCAGATTATATCAATAATGTCACAATCCCATGACAGCTTAATTTACGTAAGAGCCTTTGGTGAGGACCTTGTCAAAGGATTTCTGGAAATCTAAGTACACTACGTCCACTGGATCCCCCTTGTCCACATGTTTACTGACCCCTTCAAAGAACTCTAATAAATTAGCAAGACATGATTTCCCTTTACAGAAACCATGTTGACTTTTGCCCAACAGTTTATGTTCTTCTATGTGTCTGAGAATTTTATTCTTTACTATTGTTTCAACTAATTTGCCCGGTACTGACGTGAGACTTACCGGTCTGTAATTGCCGGGATCGCCTCTAGAGCCCTTTTTAAATATTGGTGTTACATTAGCTAACTTCCTTGGGTACCGAAGCCGATTTAAAGGACAGGTTACAAACCTTAGTTAATAGTTCCACAACTTCACATTTGAGTTCTTTCAGAACTCTTGGGTGAATGCCATCTGGTCCCGGTGACTTGTTTATGTTGAGTTTATCAATTAATTCCAAAACCTCCTCTAGTGACACTTCAATCTGTGACAGTTCCTCAGATTTGTCACCTACAAAAGCCAGTTCAGGTTTGGGAATCTCCCTAACATCCTCAGCTGTGAAGACTGAAGCAAAAAATCCATTTAGTTTCTCCGCAATGACTTTATCGTCTTTAAGCGCTCCTTTTGTATTTCGATCGTCAAGGGGCCCCACTGGTTGTTTCGCAGGCTTCCTGCTTCTGATGTACTTAAAAAACATTTTGTTATTACCCTTTGAGTTTTTGGCTAGCCGTTCTTCAAACTCCTCTTTGGCTTTACTTATTACATTTTTACACTTAAGTTGGCAGTGTTTATGCTCCTTTCTATTTACCTTGCTAGGATTTGACTTCCACTTTTTAAAGGACGTCTTTTTATCTCTCACTGCTTCTTTTACATGGTTGTTAAGCCACGGTGGCTCTTTTTTAGTTCTTTTACTGTGTTTCTTAACACTGACTGGGGGCTTTCGCTTCCAGTTATTAACATCTGTCACGGAGTGTGGGGGAGTCGGGGCCCGGCACCCCCGGCTTCCTGCGATTCACCAGGACGCTCAGCCAGCCAGTAACACAGAGGTTTATTTAGATGACAGGAACACAGGCCAAAACAGGTCTTGCCGGTACAGACAACAGGACCCCCCTTAGTTAGGTCCATCTGGGGGCCCCAGGGAGGCCACAGCCCCGTTGGGAAGCCCAAGCCCCATTGGGGCCCCTCTCCATTTCCCAGCCAGCTCCAAACTGAAACTCCCCCCAGCTCCCCCCCCAGCCTTTGTGTCCTTTGTCCAGTTTCCCGGGCAGAGGTGTCACCTGGGTTCACATGTCACATGCTCAGGTGTCCTCCCTTCCCCAATGCAGCCAGTCCCAGCAAAACTCCCCTGCACCCTTCCCAGGCCAACGCTCCCCACTCAGCATTCAAATAACACATCAAGAACATTCCCACTTTGTCACACCGTCATTGACCTCCTGCCCCCTCCCGCCCCGGCCCGAGGAGCACAGACCCTGCTCCCTGCCACGCCGCAAAGCCCAGCTCAGCCCCACAGGACAGGGAGACCTGGTGTCCCTGAGTCTGCGCCGTGGCCGGGGATACAGGGCGGGAGCGGGGACATAGGGTCTTGCGATTCAGCTGATCCGAGTAACGGACTCCCCGGCCCGTCTCAGTGCACAGACCCGGCGATCCCAAAGCCCGTCTGGTTAGTGTTGAACCGTTTTCACAGTGATCCCGTGGGTCCCTTCGCACGCGCCCCGGGCGGCCGCGGCCCCAGCGGGGGCAGGGCTCCTGTGCGGCTCGGAGGCGCCTTCCCCATCGCTAGGAGAAGTGGTTGGAGGCAGCCGTTATCGCCGTTCCCCTCCCGGCACAACTGTTCCGACTTAGTGTTTCCTGCTGCGCCGGGGGGCTCCCAGCCACCTGCTTCCCCAGCGGGGCAGAGCTCAGCTGCAGCCAGACGTCCCTCCGGCCAAGGACATGGGAGATTCCAGCCCTGGAGGTCCTGGGGTGTCTGCCCCGCTCCGGGCGCCTCCCTCCCTCTCCGGAGAGCAGCTGGGGTGTGCAAGGGAGGGCCCCGGGCTGCCAGCGCAGAGGCCATGAACCGCCAGGCTCCTGGCACTGCCCAGCATCCCAAGGGTTAACGGGGCCGCCCCGCGGGCGAAGGGTAAAGCAGCAGCGAGGAGCCCCAGGGCTCCGGGTCCTGCACTCCAGGCCTAGACGCTGTGCTCCACAGCGGGTGTGTTCTGGGCGGCCCCGTTCAGGCTCATCTGCTCGGCCGGCTTGGCCTGCTTGGCCTGCTGCTGTCTGAGCCGGTACTTGCGGATTCTCTTGGAGCGATAGTACATGTAGCCCCACGCGGCTAGTCCGGCCCCAACAGCACCCGCAGCGACCAGCCCCAGGACCAACGGCACGATGTCGAAGTCTGTTAAAGAAGGAGCAAGGTTGAGCAGGACTAAGAGCTGGTTCAGCCTCGTGGGGTGGGCAGTGGGCTGGGACTCAGGACACCTGGGTTCTACCCACCTCAGCCACTGGCTTTGGGCAAGTACCTCACCCACTCAGTGCCTCAGTTTCCCCTGCCATTCTCTGCCTTTTAGATGGTGAGATCTCTGGGCAGGGACTGTCATGCTGTGTCTGGGCAGCGCCTGGCCCGACGGGGCCCTGATCTCAGCCGGGGTCTGGGCAGCGCCCGGCCCGACGGGGCCCTGATCTTGGTTGGGGTCTGTGTAGCACCCAGCCCAACGGGGCACTGATCTCGGCCAGGGTCTGGGCAGCGCCTGGCCCGACGGGGCCCTGATGTCGGCTGGGGTCTGGGCAGCGCCTGGCCCGACAGGGCCCTGATCTTGGCTGGGGTCTGGGCAGCGCCTGGCCCGACGGGGCCCTGATGTTGGCCAGGGTCTGGGCAGCACCCAGCCCAACGGGGCCCTGATATTGGCCAGGGTCTGGGCAGCGCCCGGCCCGACGGGGCCCTGAGCTCGGTTGCTGTTCTGTCATATTACACATAATTAGTAGGAGGAGGAGTTGGGACAGAGATGAACCTGAGAACCGCCAGGCTGCAGGACGCTGGACCCATCCCCGCTCGCTCCGGGGTGGGAGTGATGCCAGGATGCACCCCCTGAGCCTGGGGGCGGGGGTTGTGCCCTGGCCAAGCCTGAAGAGCACAAGCCCCACTGATGGACCGGCCAGACGGGATCACTGGGTCTGCCAGTCTGACCTCCAGCAGGACGCCAGGCCAGAGAATGGCAGCCCGGATCCCCATACTGAGCCCCATGGCTTGGGGGGGGGGGTTGGGCTCCTAAACCCCATGGAAAGTCAATGGGGTTTTACCTGAGACCCATTCAATTTTGCTCCTAAATCCCCTTGGAGCTCTGGAATCCCCACTCCGGGTCGCCTGCTGGAGGCTCCACCAAAGGCCACTTACACTCCACCTGGACGGTCACATCCCGGCTGGCCGAGCCGTGCGCGTTGGATGCGTTGCAGTGGTAGGTCCCGGCGTCCTCTCTGCTGACCTGCCGCTGCACCCCGATGCTGACGGACACCCCGTCCTTCGTGCACCCCACGGCTGGCGCTGGGTTCCCCCGGGCCAGGCAGGAGAAGCTCTGCTCCGTCCCCTCCTTCCAGATCCACTCCCTGGGGCAGCCGGAGTCGTCCATCCTGGGCCCGTCTGGAAGCGAGAGGGGGCGGTTGGTTATGCTGCCCAGTGCCAGGTACCCCCATCTCCTGCCGTCCCCCTGGGCTGCTGCCAAGGACGGCGGCTCTCCCCTGCCACAGGAGCCTCCTCGCTGGGCTCTCCCCAGCGCCCTGCTCTGGGGCAGCACAGGGGGCCCTGCGGGCAAGGCAACAGCCTGGACTTGGGAGCTCTGGGGTCAAGCTCTGCCTCTGCCATGGCCGCCCGGTGTGACCCTGGGTCTGAGCCAATGGGGCCCGGATCTGGGTTGGGGTCTGGGAAGCCCCTGGCATGACGGGGCCCTGACACCCTAATGCTAAGAACTGATCAGACCCTTCCTGCTTCTCCACACGGGCACCAGTGATACGGCCAAGAATGACCGGGGTTCAGCTGATCGCCATATTTGGGGTCGGGAAGGAATTTTCCTCCAGGGTAGATTGGCAGTGGCCCTGGAGGTTTTTCGCCTTCCTCCGCAGCATGGGGCAGGGGTCGCTTGCTGGAGGATTATCTGCTACTTGAAGTCTTTAAATCAGGATTTGGGGACTTCAACAGCTGAGTCAAGGGAGAGAATTATGTCAGGAGTGGGTGGGTCAGCTTTTGTGGCCTGCATCTTGCGGGAGGTCAGACTAGATGATGATAATGGTCCCTTTTGATCTTAAGTTCTATGATTCTATGACCTTGAGCGGGTCACTGCAGACTACGTGGCTCTGGGAAGAAGGATGAAGGAGTTTGAGGCACAAGTCGTGTTCTCGTCCATCCGCCCTGTGGAAGGAAAAGCCCTGGGTAGGGAGTGTCGAATTGTGGAAGTGAACGAATGACTACACAGATGGTGTCGGAGAGAAGGGTTTGGATTCTTCGACCACGGGATGGTGTTCCAAGAAGGAGGATTGCTAGGCAGAGACGGGCTCCACCTAACGAAGAGAGGGAAGAGCATCTTCGCAAGCAGGCTGGCTAACCTAGTGAGGAGGGCTTTGAACTAGGTTCACCGGGGGAAGGAGACCAAAGCCCCGAGGTAAGTGGGGAAGTGGGATACCGGGAGGCAGCACGAGCAGGAGAGTGCAAGAGGGGAGGACTCCTGTCTCAGACTGAGAAAGCAGGACAATCAGTGAGTTATCTTAAGTGCCTATACACAAATGCAAGAAGCCTGGGAAACAAGCAGGGAGAACTGGAAGTCCTGGCACAGTCAAGGAACTATGATGTAATTGGAATAACAGAGACTTGGTGGGATAACTCACATGACTGGAGCACTGTCATGGATGGATATAAACTGTTCAGGACGGACAGGCAGGGCAGAAAAGGTGGGGGAGTTGCATTGTATGTGAGGGTACGTCCATACTACCCGCCGGATCAGCGGGTAGCAATCGACTTCTCGGAGTTCAATATATCGCGTCTCATCTAGACTCGATATATCGAACTCCGAACGCGCTCCCATCGACTCCGGAACTCCACCACCGCGAACGGCGGTGGCGGAGTCGACGGGGGAGGCGCGGACTTCAATTCCGCGCCGTGAGGACGGGTAAGTACTTCGAACTAAGGTACTTATAGTTCAGCTACTCTATTCGCGTAGCTGAACTTGCGTACCTTAGTTTGAACGCCCCCCCAGTGTAGACCAGGCCTAAGAGAGCGGTATGACTGCTCAGAGCTCGGGTATGAAACTGCAGATAAACCTGAGAGTCTCTGGATTAAGTGTGAACAACAAGGTGATGTCTTGGTGAGAGTCTGCTATAGACCAGGGGGATGAGGTGGACAAGGATTTCTTCCGGCAACTAGCAGAAGTTACTAGATCACAGGCCCTGGTTCTCATGGGGGACTTCAATCACCCCGATATCCGCTGGCAGAGCAATACAGCGGTGCACAGACAATCCAGGAAGGTTTTGGAAAGTGTAGGGGACAATTTCCTGGTCCAAGTGCTGGAGGAACCAACTAGGGGCAGAGCTCTTCTTGACCTGCTGCTCACGAACCGGGAAGAATTAGTAGGGGAAGCAAAAGTGGATGGGAACCTGGGAGGCAGTGACCATGAGATGGTCGAGTTCAGGATCCTGACACAAGGAAGGAAGGAGAGCAGCAGAATACGGACCCTGGACTTCAGAAAAGCAGACTTTGGCTCCCTCAGGGAGCTGATGGGCAGGATCCCCTGGGAGAATAACATGACGGGGAAAGGAGTCCAGGAGAGCTGGCTGTATTTTAAAGAAACCTTATTGAGGTTGCAGGAACAAACCATCCCGATGTGTAGGAAGAATAGTAAATATGGCAGGTGACCAGCTTGGCTTAACAGTGAAATCCTTGCTGATCTTAAACAAAAAAAAGAAGCTTACAAGAAGTGGAAGATTGGACAAATGACCAGGGAGGAGTATAAAAATATTGCTCAGTCATGCAGGAGTGAAATCAGGAAGGCCAAATCACACTTGGAGTTGCAGCTAGCGAGAGATGTTAGGAGTAACAAGAAGGGTTTCTTCAGGTACGTTAGCAACAAGAAGAAAGTCAAGGAAAGTGTGGGCCCCTTACTGAATGAGGGAGGCAACCTAGTGACAGAGGATGTGGAAAAAGCTAATGTACTCAATGCTTTTTTTGCCTCTGTCTTCACAGACAAGGGCAGCTCCCAGACTGCTGCACTGGGCAGCACAGCATGGGGAGGAGGTGACCAGCCCCCTGTGGAGAAAGAAGAGGTTCGGGACTAGTTAGAAAAGCTGGACGAGCACAAGTCCATGGGGCCGGATGCGCTGCATCCGAGGGTGCTAGAGGAGTTGGCTGATGTGACTGCAGAGCCATTGGCCATTATCTTTGAAACCTCATGGCGATCGGGGGAGGTCCTGGATGACTGGAAAAAGGCTAATGTAGTGCCCAGCTTTAAAAAAGGGAAGAAGGAGGATTCGGGGAACTACAGGCCAGTCAGCCTCACCTCAGTCCTTGGAAAAATCATGGAACAGGTCCTCAAGGAATCAATTCTGAGGCACTTAGAGGAGAGGAAAGTGATCAGGAACAGTCAGCATGGATTCACCAAGGGCAAGTCATGCCTGACTAACCTAATTGCCTTCTATGAGGCGATAACTGGGTCTGTGGATGAGGGGAAAGCAGTGGATGTGCTATTCCTGGACTTTAGCAAAGCTTTTGATACCGTCTCCCACAGTATTCTTGCCAGCAAGTTAAAGAAGTATGGGCTGGATGAATGGACTATAAGGTGGATAGAAAGCTGGCTAGATCGTCGGGCACAACGGGTAGTGATCAACGGCTCCATGTCTCGTTGGCAGCCGGTATCAAGCGGAGCCCCAAGGGTCGGTCCCAGGGCCGGTTTTGTTCAATATCTTCATTAATGATCTAGAGGATGGGATGATTTGCACCCTCAGCAAGTTTGCAGGTGACACTAAACTGGGAGGAGTGGTAGATACGCTGGAGGGCAGAGGTAGGATACAGAGGGACCTAGACAAATTAGAGGATTGGGCCAAAAGAAATCTGATGAGGTTCAACAAGGACAAGTGCAGAGTCCTGCACTTAGGACGGAAGAATCCCATGCACTGCTACAGACTAGGGACCGAATGGCTAGGAAACAGTTCTGCAGAAAAGGACCTAGGGGTTACAGTGGACGAGAAGCTGGATATGAGTCAGCAGTGGGCCCTTGCTGCCAAGAAGGCTAATGGCATTTTGGGCTGTATAAGTAGAAGCATTGTCAGGAGATCGAGGGACACGATCATTCCCCTCTATTCGACATTGGTGAGGCCTCATCTGGAGTTTTGGGCCCCACACCACAAGAAGGATGTGGAAAAATTGAAAAGAGTCCAGTGGAGGGCAACACAAATGATTAGGGGGCTGGAGCACATGACTTGTGAGGAGAGGCTGAGGGAACTGGGATTGTTTAGTCTGCAGAAGAGAAGAATGAGGGGGGATTTGATAGCTGCTTTCAACTACCTGAAAGGGGGTTCAAAGAGGATGGAGCTCGGCTGTTCTCAGCGGTGGCAGACAACAGAACAAGGAGCAATGGTCTGAAGTTGCAGTGGGGGAGGTCTAGGTTGGATATTAGGAAACACTATTTCCCTAGGAGGGTGGTGAAGCACTGGGATGGGTTACCCTCGGGAGGTGGTGGAATCTCCATCCTTGGAGATTTTTAAGGTCAGGCTTGACAAAGCCCTGGCTGGGATGATTTAGTTGGGGTTGGTCCTGCTTTGAGCAGGGGGTTGGACTAGACACCTCCTGAGGTCCCTCCCAACCCTGATATTCTATGATTCTGTGACCCAGTGCATTTCTCTGGCCGCTGCTGCACAGAAATGGCCGCCCCAGGTCACAGGCAGAAGGAAAGTCACTGTCCCAGCCGAGTGCATCTGAAGAAAAGCTTGTGGGAGTGAAGTGGGAGGATGGGCCGGGAGCCCTGGGTTCGAGTCCTTGGCCGAGGCTCTGGGGGGCTCAGCGGACATGTGAAAAGGGGGCGTTGCTTCCTGAGTGCACGGGGTGAGCGCAGAGCGTGGCCGGTGGTGACGGGGCCGGAGCAGCACCGACGACAGAGCCGCGGCCCCTCTACTCACAGAGGACAGTGAGCCTGGCGGACGTGCGTTTCACGGCGGGGATGCCTGAGCCAAGGCTTGCTTCACACGTGAACTCCCTCCCGTCGTCTTCCTCGCTGGCCGTCAGCTGGAGCTGCACACGGGGCTGGGCGGGGGGGCTGGAGACCAGGACTTGTTTGGCGTCGCTGAGCTGGAGCAGGACGCCCTGGGGGTTGGCCTCAGGGGAACGGCATGTAACGGTCACGCTGCTGTTAACGCGGGTCCGGGACTCAGTCACCTCCAGGACAGGCTCAGGGAGACCTGCAAGGGACCAGGACAGAGCTGCTGCTTGGCCCGGGCTGCTGATCCCCCTCCCAGGGGCCGCACGCTGGCTCCCCGGCAGGACGCTTCACTCGAGAGCGGACGGGTGAGATGGTCGAAGCCACCGGGGGCTGGCCACACCTGGGCCGTTCGTTAACCCCCAGACCCCGGGCGGAGTTAGGCCCAGATCCCATGGGAGTCAGGCGCCCAGTTCCTCCACGCATGGACTGGTACCTAAATCCCCATGGCTCCCCCCCGCCCCACCTCTGCCCTCCAGCTCCGGCCGGGGAGGGCTCCGTTCTCTGGCAGCGCCCGCTCCTCATGCCCTGCGTCAGGGTAGGAACCTGCCTCTCCCCAGCGGGGCAGGCCGGGCCGGGGGCAGACTGACCCCAGTCTGCGCATGGCTGGGGGGCTCGGTGGCCTCGCCCGCTCCCTTCCAGCCCAGCGCGGCTCTGACTCTCTGGAGCCGCTGGCAGGAATTCCCTGGCCTGGGCTACGCAGCCGCTCGGCCGCGCTGGCAGAGGTTTGTTGGGAGCGTCCCCGGCTCAGTGGAGCGCCTGTGTGGAAGGGGAGCCAGGTCAGAGCCCCACAGAGGGGCTGTCTGGGACGAGTCCCAGGCCAGGCTAGGGCTGGGCGTGGGAGCAGGGTGGGGATCTGGTGCGGGGGGACCCGTGGGAAATCAGGACGGGGGGGCTGAGTTCTGCTCTGGGCTTGGGGCGAGTTTCAGCCTGAAAACTCCGATGGAAAGTCCAGGGGGAGGAACCGGCGTGAACTGAAACCAGCCCCCGCGGGAGCTGAACCCACAGAGATCTGCCCAGCCCCCGCGCCAGCCCGGCCCACAGTGCAGACGTCACCCGCCGAGCCCCCCGAGACGCCGATATCCGGGGAGACCCCGCTCTGGGCGCGGCCGGGAGCCCCCAGACACTCACTGTAAACGAGAACGCTCCGCCCTGTGGATCTGGACACGGGCCCCACGGACACGGTGCAGCTCAGCTGGTGCTGTCCCGGGGACGGGGACCAAACCTCGCCCAGGGCGGTGGCCGTGTCGCCCGACGTGGTGACGGTGAGGTTCAGGCTCTCTCCCCTGAAGGACAGGGTGAACCGGGCCTCTCCCACGGCGGGGAACACCCCGGCCACCGCACAGCGGGCGGGCGCCCTGGTGCCCACCTCGATATAGAGGGAGGTTTGGAGCTGGGGCTCCTCGGGGAGATCTGCAGCGGGCGAGAAAAACCATGTCAGCAGGGGGTGCAGGGAGCTGGGCAGTCAGGCAAAGCCCCTGTGTCCCTTGAACCGCCAGCACCCGGAGCGGTGTGTCTGGCACCCAAAGCGAGTCTCCAGTGCATGGAGGAGCAGTGGGCATGGCACATGGAGCGTGTCTATGGTGTGCAGAGTAGTGTCTATGGTGCATGGACCAGTGTGTATGGCACATGGAGAGTGTCTATGGTGCTGTGAGGAAGTGGAACTGTTCTAATGTTCCCTCTGAATACTGTGGGGGGGGCCTCAGCTCTGGCCGACCCTCTGTCCCCTGGCAACTAATGGCCAGGCCCTTCCCTGGGGATGCTAAAGGTGGGGGAGACAGAGAGATCAGGTGACCTCCTGGCCCGGGAAAGAGACACAGCCCAGGGAGGAGGGGCTGGGGCGGGGGGGTTGGGTAGTTTTTGGAAGCTGGCTGGGAAATGGAGGGGAGCCCTGATGGGGCTCGGGCCTCCCAGCGGGGCGGTGGCCTTCCTGGGGCCCCAGATGGACCTAACTGAGGGGGGTCCTGTTGTCTGTACCGGCAAGACCTGTTTTAGAACCTGTTCCTGTCATCTAAATAAACCTCTGTGTCACTGGCTGGCTGAGAGTCACGTCTGCCTGCGACGTGGGGGGGGCAGGACCCTGTGGCCCCCCCAGGGCCCCGCCTGGGCGGACTCGCTGTGGGAAGCGCACGGGGGGGGCAGAGGATACTGAATGCTCCAAGGAGAGACCCAGGAGGTGAAGCCGTGGGAGCTTCTTGCCCTGCAGACAGGCTGCTCCGAGGGAGAGGAGGCTCCCAGAGTCCTGCCTGGCTTTGTGGGGAGCAGTTCCAGAGCAGCGCCCGGGGACTCCGTGACCGGTGTATGGAGTGTGTCTCTGGTGCCCAGAGTGGTGTGTCTGGCACATGGAGCGTGTCTCTGGTGCACGGAACGGTGTCTCTGGTGCCCAGAGTGGTGTGTCTGGCACGCGAAGCGTGTCTCTGGTGCACGGAGGAGCAGTGGGTATGGCACATGGAGTGTCTCTCTGGTGCATGGAACGGTGTCTCTGGTGCCCAGAGTGGTGTGTCTGGCACATGGAGCGTGTGGGAACTCACCATAACCCTTGAGCTCCACCGCAGAGGAGCTGTTTTCGAAGTGGGGCCCGTGCGGCCTCAGGTCCAGGGCTGCGTGGCAGGTGATCTCCTGCCCGTGGTCCCAGCGCTGAGGGATGATCTCGTGGGTCACTGTGACGTTGTCGGGTCCGGTCCCGGTGCGGTTCTGGAAGGTCTCCGTGTGCAGGGTCCGTCCCCCCTGGCGGAGGGTCACGGTGAGGCGCGTGACGGGAGCCACGTTCAGAACCCGGCACGTCAGGTTATAGGCCCGGCCCAGCTCCATCTCGGGGAGCGGCTCCAGCACCACCCGCTCCGGCGGCCCTGGAGCCAGAGGGGGAAGCACCCGAAGGTGGGTTAATCGGATCCCGTCACCCGGGTGCTGCTGAAAGGCGCCGCTGGGGGAAGAGCCTGCAAGGTGCATCCCCGCGCCCCAGGCCGGCTGAGCCCTGCCCCGGAGGGGACCCTGCTGGCGGCGAGAGCCAGGCTCAGACTCGCTGACTGGCCGCCAGGGGCTCTACGTGGGGCAGGGGGTTGGGAGGTGGATTCCTGCCCTGCCAGGAGCCGGACTGAGCCCCCCCAACTCCTCCCACCCAACGGCTGCCAGAGGGGAACTACCCGCAGGTGCTGCCTGGCTTCATGGAGCGGAGCCGGTGTCCCCAGCGGGGAAAGGCCCGTGTCCCGTTCCCTGCCCCCCCCCACCCCGAGCCAGCCAGTCCCCTGCCTGGGGCCAGAGCCCAGCTCTGTACCCTACTGTCCGCCAGCGACTGTTCCCTTCCTCCAGCGCTGCACCGCACCAGTGTATCAGTGGCACAAAAGCTGCCCCAGGCCCACTGCAGCTGGGAGCCAGCGGCACTTACGGTAAGCGGAGATGTTTGCAGCCGCCACATTCGTAACTCCACTGCAGGTGAAGTAGCACTGAGGGGCCGACACCCACTCCGTGATACCGACGAGGAGAAAGGCCGCCCACCCAGGTCCACCTTTACTATCGGTTTTGATGAGCGAAGTCTCCAGGCCGCCCCTGGCGCCAGGATCCTGGCACGTGTGGCTGCAGTTTATCCAGACGGACCCTCCGTGCTCCACCATGGGAGCGTCCGGTGAAACGCTCACCTCAAACGAGCCCTGCGCGACCCCTGAAACGGCAAACGGATCTGTCCCGCTGTGGCTACACCTCTGGGGGATACAGCCCAGTGGAACTGAGAAAACAGAACATCAAATCCCACTCCCTTCCCCGAGCCAGGGAGAGAACCCAGCTGTCCTGGCTCCCAGACCCCTCCGTCCCCCGTCTGCTCTAACCACTAGGCCCCACTCCCCTCCCAGTGATTCTATAAGAAGGCACCTTCATTAACAATGAGTAAAACAAATCGATGTCACTGCCGGGCCAGTGGGGCGCTGCCAACCCAGCCCAGCCCGGCCCCACTAGCATTCCCCTGGGGACACGCAGCCTGAGCCGGCGAGGGGGATGGGGGCACTTACCCGGCAGCGCCAGGAGAAGCAGCAGCCACGCCAGGGAGCCCCCGGGAGAGGGATGCTGGAGCCGCTGGGGTCTCATGGCTGAGGAGAGAGGGACAGAGAGAGCAGGAGTCGGGGGAGCCGGGCTTGGGTTTTCCGTCGGTATCCTGGGGCCTGGTCCAAGCCCCCTGCAGTCAATGGGAGACTTGCCAGGGGCCCGCCTAGGCCCTGGGCAGAGGGGGTGGGGACTGAGTCGCTGTCACTGGAAATGCGGGGATGGTGCACAGGCACTGCCAGGGTGGCTCAGCCCAGGGCCCATCTAGCCCGGTATCTGGTCTGCAACAGAGCCCAGCCTCAGCTGTGAGACCGACGGCAGGAGGACGTGATGGGAACCCAGTGGGGACAGTTCCCTCCTGATCCCTGCTAGTTAGAGATCAGCCCAGCCCCCGCCTGCCAGCTCTAACCACCAGCCCCCGCTCCCCTGCCAGAGCCAGGGAGAGAACCCAGGAGTCCTGGCTCCCAGCCCCCCCTGCTCTAACCCACCAGCACCCGATCCCCTCCCAGAGCCAGGGAGAGAACCCAGGAGTCCCGGCTTCCAGCCCACCCTGCTCTAACCCACCAGCCCCCACTCCCCTCCCAGAGCCAGGGAGAGAACCCAGGACCTTACCCCCAACAATGGTGGTGCTGGCTGGAATGGTGGAATGAGGGCGCAGCCTGTGGGGAGCGTGTGCGGAGCTGTCTGCTGGGTGAGATGCAAAATGCAAATGCAAAGTGCTCCACTTAGGAAGGAACAATCAGTTTCACACATACAGAATGGGCAGAGACTGTCTAGGAAGGAGTGCGGCAGAAAGGGATCTCGGGGTTATAGTGGACCACAAGCTAAATATGAGTCAATGGTGTGATGCTGTTGTCAAAAAAGCCAACGTGATTCTGGGCTGCATTAACAGGTGTGTTGTGAGCAAGACACGAGAAGTCCTTCTTCCGCTCCACTCTGCGCTGGTCAGGCCTCAGCTGGAGTGTTGTGTCCAGTTCTGGGCACCGCATTTCAGGAAAGATGTGGAGAAATTGGAGAGGGTCCAGGGAAGAGCAACAAGAATGATTAAAGGTCTTGAGAACATGACCTAGGAAGGAGGCTGAGAGAATTGGGTTTGTTTAGTTTGGAAAAGAGACGACACAGAGGGGACACGATAGCAGTTTTCAGGTATCTAAAAGGGTGTCATAAGGAGGAGGGAGAAAACTTGTTCACCCTAGTCTCTAAGCCTAGAACAAGCAGCAATGGGCTTAAACTGCAGCAAGGGAGGTTTAGGTTGGACATTAGGAAAAACTCCCTAACTGTCAGGGTGGTTAAACACTGGAATAAACTGCCTAGGGAGGTTGTGGAATCTCCATCCCTGGAGATATTTAAGAGTTAGATAAATGTCTATCCGGGATGGTCTAGGCAGTATTTGGACCTGCCATGAGGGCAGGGGACTGGACTCGATGACCTCTCGAGGTCCCTTCCAGCCCTAGAGTCTATGAATCTATGAATCTATGAGATAAGGGGACGTCCCAGGGAGCCCTCAACCATCTGACAGCCCTGGGCACGGAGCTACCTCGCCGGCCCTCGCGGCCGCCTCTAGCTGCCCTGCCCCGGGGGTGCGCCCGCAGGACACGGAGCCGTACCCGAGCCAGCTTTGCTGCAGCTCTCGCGGACGCCCCAGCGGGGAAGCCGTGGCAGCAGGGCCGTGCCCGCCGGGACCTGGGTAATTCCAGGGGCGGCTCCAGCCCAGGGGGCGGCAGCGTGACAGTGACGGGCGCTCCCGTGGCTCGGTGAAAGCCGGCACGGGGCCGTCTGCCCACGTGGCACTGGCACCTCTGGCTGCAGCAGACATCACGGGGCAGTGCCCTGGGGGCTTCCACCAGCCGGCAGCGCTGAGCCCCAGCCAGGGCCAGCGCCTGGGGTAGGGGAGCCCTGCCAGCCTCCTTGTCACTCCGGGTGAGAACTTGCTAATTTGTATCCTACCTATGGGGTGTGCTAAGCTCAGTCTGCAGGTTCTGTGTCAGTCGCTTAGTGATCTGCTTTGTTCTGTCTGAACCACTTAAAACCTGCGCTCGGGGTTAATACATTTGTTTTGTTTCTGATTAAACCCAGTTGATGTAATTTCTACCTGGGGAGGGGGGGGAAGTCGGGATCATCTCGCGTCACATTGAGGAAGAGGAGGGATTTTGTGTGACCCACACACCACCTGGCTGCGGGGGGGGGGTCTGGCCCAGCTGGTGGCACCTAGCGAGAGAGATTAGTGAGTTTGCTTAACAGCCGGTTGGCTTCTAGCTCCTGCCCTAGCGGCTCATGCCCTAAGTTCTAGCGGTCCCAGGTTCGATCCCCGGGTCTGTGGGTGTTACGCTTGCGCCGTGCAGATTTTTCTATACAGGGCAAGACAGTATTATTTCAGGTTTGTCTCCCAAAGGGGTGTGCCCGTGAGTGCTGGGGGAGTTCTCTCACCCCGAGCTGACCTCAGTCTGTGTCTGCAGCGATACCAGGCAGCTCTGTGTTCTTGGGGAACCAGGGTGCAGTATCCAGCCGGTCTGACTCATGAAGGATCCCCGCCCGCGCCTCTGCTTGAACCAGAACGGATCAGAGAAAAGACTTGCGGAGAGCAGTGAAGGGCGATGGGAGACACACCCAGACCCCCCTGACAAGGGTGACAGGATTAAGGCAACTCCCGTAGCCTCATGTGCATCGAAGATGGGCCAGGGCGGCATCGCCATTAGCTACAGAACGGAGACCAGAGATTCCAAGGCAAGAACCGCACTGAACTCTGGGACCAGAGGAGCAGGGAAGCAGTGCATGATGGGGGATCTCTGCTCCAGATGTTAATGAACCCACACCTGCACCCACCCAGCCCAGCAGTTACCAGACCAATTCTAGTCATAAATCCTTCATTGGGATCCAAAATAGTGAAGCCGCCTAATTGCATTGTGAGCTCCCTGGAAGGAACATCACCCATTTAGGGATCTGGGGCAAAAATCTGGCTAGGGATTGGTCCTGCTTTGAGCAGGGGGTTGGACAAGATACCTTCCAACCCTGTGATTCTATGATTCTATGATCAGCTCCTATGGTGTAGCCTAAAGAAAACCCTTGAGTCATCAGTTTACCTGTAGAGAAATCTAGTTTTCTCCCATGAGCCATTGTTGTTTCTCTACAAACCCCCCGACCCATGTTCAAGGAAGTGTTCTGATGCAGGGAGCCAAACGCTGCCTTTTTTTCTGCTTTGCCGCTCCGGCCGCCCCACAGGTTTGAGCCAGAGCCGGCCCTGCGACCAGAACAATTGTAACGTGGAAGTGCGGATAGAGACGTGCTGAACCTGGGGCATATGAGGGTGGCAGCTTGAAAGTGCTGCTCGCCCCAGCCTGCTGAGCACTGAAGGACCCGCCGCCGAAGTGCCGCCGAAGACCCGGACCTCCGCCGGGTGAGTAAAAATGAGAAAGGCGCCTAAGTTAGGCCTCTTCTTTAGGGCGCGGGGCCCGATTTGGGGGAATTGGCCTAAGCCGGCCCTGCGTGTGTCCGTTCACCTGGTTGTGGGGCTGGAGGAGCCCAGCCCTGGGGACCCGAGGTCCTGCAGGGTAGCTCCATTGGGAGGGGCCGTGCAGCGGGGAGAAGCAGCACATTGACAGAATTACAACCCCCCTCCCCCGAAGAGTAACCCAAATAAACGAGCGTACCCCAAAGTCACAGGCACATCTGGTAACAGCAGCGGGTGTGGGCCGACCTGGGTGTGCTGCAAGAGGCCAGAGAGCCTAACTCCCAAAGCAGGGCGAGGGAACCCCGGCTGGGGGAGCGGGGGGGGGCTCAGTGAAATCCCAGGAGGTGAGGTGACATCCCAGAACGGGGCTCCAACCCATCACACCCCCGCTCTCCCTGGGCTGGCTGGGGCCGGTCGGTGTCGGCCGGGGGCTCTGACGGGCCAGCCTTGCCTTCTCCTGGGCTGGCCACTGGCTGATCCTTTGACGCCTGGCTCGGGAGGTGCCTCTCCCCATGTAACTGCTCAGCGCCCGGCTGGGAGGGGGAGCGGCCGGGTCTGAGCCCAGTTTTCTGTACCTGCCAGTGTGTAAAACCCCTCCCCACGGCCTGGCTGTGTGGTGCCAGGCGCCCACGCTCAGCTCGCCACACGCCTTCCTGCAAGCCCTGGCGCCACATGTTACCCTGTGTAGCCTATAGGATTAGCCCGCTGGCTTGCATAGATCTAGCTTTTCTTAGCGTTCAGGTATTTGGTTTAGTGTAACAGGTTTATAGATTTATAGAAAGGTGAGTTCGGCTGTAATGCCAGGGCCCTACAGGCCAGATCCTGTATGTTGAGCTCAGGCAAAGTTAGCATCCGTGTCTGGGGCCTTTCACCCAGAGAGACAGATAACGGTACAATGGCACAGGGGGGTTCCAAGTCTGTACCCTCAGACTGAACCGGTGCCCCACCAGGCAAGAACCGAAATAACCGGGAGAACAAAAATAGTGTGTGTGCGTGTGTGTGTGTGTGTGCGCGCGATCTACTGTCATTAATATGTCTGTACATGTCATCAATGCGCACAGACAGACCAGCCTATGGCGTACGAGACCCTAACATTGTTGTGGGTGAGAACTGAAGGTTGGGCACAGGGGGAGGGGCCAGGCACCTGGCCCCTATGCAAAGGGCCTGGCCAGAGGGGGCCTGGGCTGGTTTTCCCGAGCAGGGTCTAAGTTCCAAGGGGACTGGGCGAAGCTGCTTTCCCGCAGCGTTTGCTCTGAGTTCTGTGTGGTGGGTTTTCCTTTGCAGTGTAAGTCAGTTACGTAAACTCTTAGCTCCAGCTTCTTCTAAGCTCTGCCCCCTCCCTCAAGACCCTTGCGGCGAGGCTGGGCCTGTGTCTCTCACCACCCGGTTACCAAGGAAGGGTGTGAGTGTCACCCAAAGCTTTGCAGCATATAACACCGCAACACCATCGTATCTTCTGAATAGCAGCAACACAATCGTAACTTTGTAACTCTGGTTATTTTACCATTTAATTACTACTTCAGTTCTCTTAATAGAACGCCTTTGCGGCTCTATTTGTCTCAGTGGCAGCTTCCTGTCATCCCCCCGAGGGCCCTTTGTAAATTCTGTGGAGCCTGATTCAAGAACCGTATTATCTTCTATTGAAACAGACTGGTGAGCCTGAAACTCACACGATCCAAATTCATATTATTAACCTCCTAAATCAGGCAACAGACCAGCAGGCCAGGCAGGAAACTCCAGGTGTGTCTGACAGGGATTTCCCGGGATGCCAGGCCTCTTCAGACCCCTGAGACTCTCACCTGAGTCATAAGTAAAGAGTTAGAGCAAGATTCTGTGTCTTGCTCACTCACTCTTAAGAGCACAGGAACCTGATTTCCGGTGACTGCTTCCTGTTTACGTGGTTGGACTTGGCGTTTTAGCTCAGAGGTTTTGAATTTAATCTTGCAAGATAAAGAGTAACCGTGTTGTTATTTAAAGTGATACGCGCGTTTAAGGGGCTTTGCTGAAGGCTGAGTTAGAACAAATGCTACTCGTAAGATATTAGCAGTAGCATTGGGCCTGATGACCCACGCTAGCGGTGGCGGGGGCGTTGATCAATCTATGTATTAATTGCCGCCAAGAGGCAGCAGTAACTCAGAACTTGTACAGTTCAAGCTACCTTATTTCAGTCCCCTCAACTCTCCCAGGCTGCACGTCTGAGCTCCCTGCCTCAGTTTCCCCCAGCTTTTTGGCAGGCCCCGACGGGAAAAGAGACCCTCTCGATCAGCTACGAGCCATCGAGGGAAGAGAGGGGAACACGCCCCCTCCCCTCTATCGTTTACTTGGGACTAATTGAACTAAGTGTAAAAACCGGTTGGGGGGGGGTGTTTCCTGTGGTTTCTGTGAAGGGAGCCTGCAGTTTTCAGAGTAAAGAACAGCAGCGTGTTCATTATACAGGCAGGTCAACAGGGAAATTTTAGAATTGAAATGAGTTCTGTGTTATGTGTTAAGGTGAGTGGAGCAAGCGCAAGAGCAGAGTTTGTTGGAGTTACCTGCAGTCTGCGTTTAGAAAACTTTGCCAGAAAAGACATTCAGGAACATGGAGAAGGTTTAAACAGCTGAGGAATAGTGAGATGATCTCTGAGGATTGTAACCCGGGGGGTTTTGTGAGTGAGGTGTTTGATGTAGAAACAGAGCAGAAAAAAAGGGCTAAACTGGTAACGGAAATAGCTCTTGAATGTCTGCTTGTGGCTTGTAGTTCGCTGGGAAAGTAACTGAATAAAAAATTAGTTACTCAGAAAAGCCCAGCAAACTTTGGCTGAGGGAGGAAAGTTACTCAGGATTTAACGAATCGGCTCCATGCAGTGTCAGGGAGCGGTCAGCGCTTTTCCAAAACAAGCAGGAGTTAGAGAAAACATTAGAAGGGTCTAGGTACCAGGTACAGGCAGCAGGAGAAGAAGCACGTTGTTGGCAAGAGCGAGTGGCTGCCAGATTAAAATCACTGGATGGTATAAATCAGACCGAGGTCGGCTGTTGGAAAGAATCAAAGAGCTGGAAACAACGGGAGAAGCGTTAGAGGAGGACGAGGAATCGGTTCCCATCCCTACTGGCATGGTGGAACCGACGAGAGAGAGAAACGTGCAGGCCAATTACTAGAAGGAGGGCGAGAGAGTTCGCTCAGGCTGATTCGGTACCTTTAGGAGCGGAGCTGGAGATCGAGTCTCAGGAGCCACTGGGAGTCAGGAGAGGAAGTTGGTGGTGCAGAAGCTACTAGCAGTCTGCAGATAGGAAAAGGAAGTCCCAGGGTGGCATCACAAGAGGTGAAGTTAAGTAGAGGAGGCCACTAGCGATGTAAAGGATGAGATGAGCAGAGCAAAGGGGGAGGAGATCTCCTCTCCTCTTAGTGTCTGCCCCAATAGTGAAGAGGCAGTGCCTTTAGAGACTGCGATTGTTCAGGGACTAGGAGAGGCGGTGTCACGAGTAGCTAGTGCCTGTGCTGTAGTGATCTCTAGGTTACAACAGAGAGAGATACAACAACCAGGGATGCCATTCCTGCTCCTCCACCCAATGTTACATTGGCACCAGATAGATCAGGAGACCCAGCCCCTTTGGGTAGACACTTATTGGCATTTGGGCGATCATCAAGGTTGCCTACATCCCTAGGATTTCATGGACTCTCTACACCCCCTTGGTATATGCTGGTCGCCTGGTAGAACACCCTGCTACACCAGATCTTAACGGACTGAGAGATGTCCTGCATCAGTGTGGAGATGCCTTGAGTGTAGGACTTACAGGGTTTATGGAAAGTTACCCTGCTCATCCAGGATTATTTCCAGAGGAAAGTTCTGATCACTCTGATGAGGAAAATGTGGATTTGGGTAGGAGAAGTCAAAACATAGAAATTATAGATTCCAGCCCAGATCCCGATCCGGAGAGAAGATCCTCAGATTCTAATTCTGATTGCCCTGTAGCAGTCTCAGTCTCTTGCATCTGAAGAAGTGGGTATTCACCCACGAAAGCTCATGCTGCAAAACGTCTGTTAGTCTATAAGGTGCCACAGGATTCTTTGCTGCTTCTGTAGCAGTTGTTACAGATATTAAGACCCTAGATCTGGTAGCTAAGCAAGTAGGGATGATGGAGGATTCGTCGGTTGCAATGCATGCACAACGTGTACAAGAAACAGCAAAAGTGTTTGGCTTACCAAAAAAGATTGGATTAAAATCTTACGACTCACAGTGAATCGAGCATTAGGGAGTACTTTGCCACCTGCGTTTAGGGTAGGAGAGAGATCTTTTAAAGACACAGTAGCCCTGTTGGAACATAATCAGCATCTGGGGCAAGCTGGAGTGACCATCCTGTCTAATCTAAAGCAGAGACCTAATGAGTCCCGCCATCAATTTCACCTGTGGTTAAGGGCAGCATGGCACAGTCACATGAAAAAGGAAACAGATGAGCAACTATACGTTAGTTTCTTGGTCAATAACTCTCTTCCCCATTTGCAGCAAAGGTTAACATGCGTATAACTGATGGCACTTCTTTGAAGCAGAAGGTCATCCAGTCCCACCCCCTGCTCAAAGCAGACCTACTCCCCAGATTTTTGCCCCAGATCCCTAAATGGCTCCTCAATGATTGAACTCACAACCCTGCACTTAGCAAGTCAATATGCAAACCCCTGACCTATCTAACCAGGCCAAGCAGTGCCCTACTTGGGCACCAAATGTTAAGGCTAATGAATATGTATAGATGGTGCCCACTCCAGAAACGAGCCAGGGTCCAGAATACCAGCTTTATAACCACCTTCCTCCACCCAACCAAGGGAAACTGACATTAAAACTGTCCCCACAGATATGTAACCACCTGCATCTGTACCTATGTGACGGGGTTCATTGTTGCAAACCACCCCGTCAAAGGGGGACACGTAGCCTATAGGATTAGCCCGCTGGCTTGCATAGATCTAGCTTTTCTTAGCGTTCAAGTATGTGGTTTATTGTAACAGGTTTATAGATTTATAGAAAGGTGAGTTCGGCTGTAATGCAAGAGCCCTACAGGCCAGATCCTGTATGTTGAGCTCAGGCAAAGTTAGCATCCGTGTCTGGGGCCTTTCACCCAGAGAGACAGATAACGGTAGAATGGCACAGGGGGGTTCCAAGCCTGTACCCTCAGACTGAACCGGTGCCCCACCAGGCAAGAACCGAAATAACCGGGAGAACAAAAATAGTGTGTGTGCGTGTGTGTGTGCGTGTGTGTGTGTGTGCGATCTACTGTCATTAATATGTCTGTACATGTCATCAATGCGCACAGACAGACCAGCCGATGGCGTACGAGACCCCAACATTGTTGTGGGTGAGAACTGAAGGTTGGGCACAGGGGGAGGGGCCAGGCACCTGGCCCCTATGCAAAGGGCCTGGCTAGAGGGGGCCTGGGCCTGGGCTGGTTTTTCCTAGAACGTTCTAGGCATGGGGGTGCAGCTGCCCGTGCCACCACTAGGGGGTGCTGCTGGTGCGTACAGTGCGGTATGGTGGCAAAAAGCCGAGTGAGCTGGGGGGCGGAGTGGGGGGGGGGACTGTCTATTTTGGGCTCTGCTGGTGACCTTGAGGAAGTACCCGCACCTCTCTGTGCCTCAGTTTCCCCTGCCGCCCCCTCTTTAGTTAGATTGTGAGTCCTGTGAAGCAGGAACTGTCCTGCACGGTGTGTTTCTGCAGCGCCCAGCACATGACCCTGGTCCTGGTTGGGGTCAGGGAGGAACTGGGCGCAACAGATCCTCAATATCAGCGAGGTTGGGGCGGCGCCCGGCCCGACGGGGCCCTGATCTCGGCCGGGCTCTGGGCGGCGCCCGGCCCGACGGGGCCCTGATCTCGGCCGGGCTCTGGGCGGCGCCCGGCCCGACGGGGCCCTGATCTCGGCCGGGCTCTGGGCGGCGCCCGGCCCGACGGGGCCCTGATCTCGGCCGGGCTCTGGGCGGCGCCCGGCCCGACGGGGCCCTGATCTCGGCCGGGGTCTGGGCGGCGCCCGGCCCGACGGGGCCCTGATCTTGGCTGTAGGCGCTGTGTAATGCGACCTGCTACGGGTCACTCTTGCGTGGGTGCCAGGAGCACTGTTCTGAGCAGCTCTGGCCACCCGCCCCAGTGAGCACACGGGAGCTGGTGGGTCACACTGACAATATTTCCATCCTTTATTTGCACCAGCAGGCACGTTACAGCCTCCTTCTCGTTAGCCGGCCTGCGCTGGGTTCTCCGTGATTCTAGCTCCTGGCTCAACCCAGGTAGACAATCTCTCTGATCAGCAATGCTCCCTTCGCTCCAGGCCTCTGCGCGCTTGTGATCCGTCGTGCGGCAGCTGCCAGGCGCCCGGGGCTCCAGGGCGTCGCTGGGCTGGGTCTCTGCCTTGCAGCGTGTGCCGTTACTTACCCCAGTGCAAAATGGGCATTAGCTGGCGGGACGCCGGCGGGGCTGGGCCAGGCTCTGAGCTGCTCCTTCCTCCAGCTGCCGGCGGGTGAGGCTGACTCACGCTCAGGGCTGTCAGCGTGGGGCTAGGGAGGGAATTTCCCCCAGCTCAGTGTGGCGGGAGCCCTGGGGGCTTTTCCACCCTCCTCTGCAGCGTGGGGCCTGGATCACCCCAGCACAGGGCCCCTGATCAGTTCCCTGCATGGCAGAGCCTCCAGGGCTGGTCGCTCCTGATCTCTGCCCCGGGCCGGACCTGCTGGGCTCAGCACAGGGGTGACGTGCTGAAAGGCTGGACTGTCCCAGGGGCTCAGCCCCTGTCCGTGGGGGAGGGGGGTTCCCCAGAGCCAGGACCCAGCGAGGCGCCCCGAGAACAGCTGGTTTGGCCAGAGAGCGTCTTCGTGTCCCCCAACGCGCCGGGCTCTGCTGGCAATCCCGGCCCCGAGACGCTCTGCAAACGCCACCGGCCCTTTAACTCTGACGGCTCCGGGGCCAGCTGCTCCCCAGCCCGACAACAACAAAGGAGCCACGGGGGAGGAAAAGTCCCGCAGGGGAATTTACCAACGTTTGCCTGTAACATAGGAACAGTTCCCTTCGCCCCCCGCCAGAGTCTCCCCCTTCCAGTTATTAACGTCACTGACCCCCTGACCCCTCCTGGCCCCGGCCCGAGGAGCACAGACCCTGCTCCCTGCCACGCCGCAAAGCCCAGCTCAGCCCCACAGGACAGGGAGACCTGGTGTCCCTGAGTCTGCGCCGTGGCCGGGGATACAGGGCGGGAGGGGGGACGTTGGGTCTTGCGATTCAGCTGATCCGAGTAACGGACTCCCCGGCCCGTCTCAGTGCACAGACCCGGCGATCCCAAAGCCCGTCTGGTTAGTGTTGAACCGTTTTCACAGTGATCCCGTGGGTCCCTTCGCACGCGCCCCGGGCGGCCGCGGCCCCAGCTGGGGCAGGGCTCCTGTGCGGCTCGGAGGCGCCTTCCCCATCGCTAGGAGAAGTGGTTGGAGGCAGCCGTTATCGCCGTTCCCCTCCCGGCACAACTGTTCCGACTTAGTGTTTCCTGCTGCGCCGGGGGGCTCCCAGCCACCTGCTTCCCCAGCGGGGCAGAGCTCAGCTGCAGCCAGACGTCCCTCCGGCCAAGGACATGGGAGATTCCAGCCCTGGAGGTCCTGGGGTGTCTGCCCCGCTCCGGGCGCCTCCCTCCCTCTCCGGAGAGCAGCTGGGGTGTGCAAGGGAGGGCCCCGAGCTGCCAGCGCAGAGGCCATGAACCGCCAGGCTCCTGGCACTGCCCAGCATCCCAAGGGTTAACGGGGCCGCCCCGCGGGCGAAGGGTAAAGCAGCAGCGAGGAGCCCCAGGGCTCCGGGTCCTGCACTCCAGGCCTAGACGCTGTGCTCCACAGCGGGTGTGTTCTGGGCGGCCCCGTTCAGGCTCATCTGCTCGGCCGGCTTGGCCTGCTTGGCCTGCTGCTGTCGGAGCCGGTACTTGCGGATTCTCTTGGAGCGATAGTACATGTAGCCCCACGCGGCTAGTCCGGCCCCAGCAGCAGCCGCAGCGACCAGCCCCAGGACCAACGGCAGGATGTCGAAGTCTGTTAAAGAAGGAGCGAGGTTGAGCAGGACTAAGAGCTGGTTCAGCCTCGTGGGGTGGGCAGTGGGCTGGGACTCAGGAAACCTGGGTTCTACCCCCCTCAGCCACTGGCTTTGGGCAAGTACCTCACCTGCTCAGTGCCTCAGTTTCCCCTGCCACTCTCTGCCTTTTAGATGGTGAGATCTCTGGGCAGGGACTGTCATGCTGTGCCTGTGCAACGCCTGGCCCGACGGGGCCCTGATCTCAGCCGGGGTCTGGGCAGCGCCCGGCCCGACGGGGCCCTGATCTCGGCCGGGGTCTGGGCAGCGCCCGGCCCGACGGGGCCCTGAGCTTGGTTGCTGTTCTGTCATATTACACATAATTTGTAGGAGGAGGAGTTGGGACAGAGATGAACCTGAGAACTGCCAGGCTGCAGGACGCTGGACCCATCCCCGCTCGCTCCGGGGTGGAAGTGATGCCAGGATGCACCCCCTGAGCCTGGGGGCAGGGGTTGTGCCCTGGCCAAGCCTGAAGAGCACAAGCCCCACTGATGGACCGGCCAGATGGGATCACTGGGTCTGCCAGTCTGATCTCCTGCAGGACGCCAGAGCAGAGAATGGCAGCCCGGATCCCCGTACTGAGCCCCATGGCTTGGCGGGGGGGGGGGTGTTTGGGCTCCTAAACCCCATGGAAAGTCAATGGGGTTTTACCTGAGACCCATTCACTTTTGCTCCTAAATCCCCTTGGAGCTCTGGAATCCCCCCTCCGGGTCGCCTGCTGGAGGCTCCACCAAAGGCCACTTACACTCCACCTGGACGGTCACATCCCGGCTGGCCGAGCCGTGCGCGTTGGATGCGTTGCAGTGGTAGGTCCCGGCGTCCTCTCTGCTGACCTGCCGCTGCACCCCGATGCTGACAGACACCCCGTCCTTCGTGCACCCCACGACTGGCACTGGGTTCCCCCGGGCCAGGCAGGAGAAGCTTTGCTCCGTCCCCTCCTTCCAGATCCACTTCCTGGGGCAGCCGGAGTCGTCCATCCTGGGCCCGTCTGGAAGCGAGAGGGGGCGGTTGGTTACGCTGCCCAGTGCCAGGTAGCCCCATATCCTGCCGTCCCCCTGGGCTGCTGCCAAGGACGGCGGCTCTCCCCTGCCACAGGAGCCTCCTCGCTGGGCTCTCCCCACCGCCCTGCCTGGCGCCAGCAGCCCTGCTCTGGGGCAGCACAGGGAGCCCTGCGGGCAAGGCAACAGCCTGGACTGGGGAGCTCTGGGGTCAAGCTCTGCCTCTGCCATGGCCGCCCGATGTGACCCTGGGTCTGAGCCAATGGGGCCCGGATCTGGGTCGGGGTCTGGGCAGTGCCCGGCCCAATGGGGCCCTGACACCCTAATGCTAAGAACCGATTGGACCCAGTGCATTTCTCTGGCCGCTGCTGCACAGAAATGGCCGCCCCAGGTCACAGGCAGAAGGAAAGTCACTGTCCCAGCCGAGTGCGTCTGAAGAAAAGCTTGTGGGAGTGGAGGGGGAGGATGGGCCGGGAGCCCTGGGTTCGAGTCCTTGGCCGAGGCTCTGGGGGGCTCAGCGGACATGTGAAAAGGGGGCATTGCTTCCTGACTGCAGGGTGTGAGCGCAGACCGTGGCCGGTGGTGATGGGGCCGGAGCAGCACCGACGACAGAGCCGCGGCCCCTCTACTCACAGAGGACAGTGAGCCTGGCGGACGTGCGTTTCACGGCGGGGATGCCTGAGCCAAGGCTTGCTTCACACGTGAACTCCCTCCCGTCGTCTTCCTCGCTGGCCGTCAGCTGGAGCTGCACACGGGGCTGGGCGGGGGGGCTGGAGACCAGGACTCCCTTGGCGTCGCTGAGCTGGAGCAGGACGCCCTGGGGGTTGGCCTCAGGGGAACGGCATGTAACGATCACGCTGCTGTTAACGCGGGTCCGGGACTCAGTCACCTCCAGCACAGGCACGGGGAGACCTGCAAGGGACCAGGACAGAGCTGCTGCTTGGCCCGGGCTGCTGATCCCCCTCCCAGGGGCCGCACGCTGGCTCCCCGGCAGGACGCTTCACTCGAGAGCGGACGGGTGAGATGGTCGAAGCCACCGGGGGCTGGCCACACCTGGGCCGTTCGTTAACCCCCAGACCCCGGGCGGAGTTAGGCCCAGATCCCATGGGAGTCAGGCGCCCAGTTCCTCCACGCATGGACTGGTACCTAAATCCCCATGGCTCCCCCCCGCCCCACCTCTGCCCTCCAGCTCCGGCCGGGGAGGGCTCCGTTCTCTGGCAGCGCCCGCTCCTCATGCCCTGCGTCAGGGTAGGAACCTGCCTCTCCCCAGCGGGGCAGGCCGGGCCGGGGGCAGACTGACCCCAGTCTGCGCATGGCTGGGGGGCTCGGTGGCCTCGCCCGCTCCCTTCCAGCCCAGCGCGGCTCTGACTCTCTGGAGCCGCTGGCAGGAATTCCCTGGCCTGGGCTACGCAGCCGCTCGGCCGCGCTGGCAGAGGTTTGTTGGGAGCGTCCCCGGCTCAGTGGAGCGCCTGTGTGGAAGGGGAGCCAGGTCAGAGCCCCACAGAGGGGCTGTCGGGGGACGAGTCCCAGGCCAGGCTAGGGCTGGGTGTGGGAGCAGGGTGGGGATCTGGTGCGGGGGGACCCGTGGGAAATCAGGACGGGGGGGCTGAGTTCTGCTCTGGGCTTGGGGCGAGTTTCAGCCTGAAAACTCCGATGGAAAGTCCAGGGGGAGGAACCGGCGTGAACTGAAACCAGCCCCCGCGGGAGCTGAACCCACAGAGATCTGCCCAGCCCCCGCGCCAGCCCGGCCCACAGTGCAGACGTCACCCGCCGAGCCCCCCGAGACGCCGATATCCGGGGAGACCCCGCTCTGGGCGTGGCCGGGAGCCCCCAGACACTCACTGTAAACGAGAACGCTCCGCCCTGTGGATCTGGACACGGGCCCCACGGTCACGGTGCAGCTCAGCTGGTGCTGTCCCGGGGACGGGGACCAAACCTCGCCCAGGGCGGTGGCCGTGTCGCCCGACGTGATGACGGTGAGGTTCAGGCTCTCTCCCCCGAAGGACAGGGTGAACCGGGCCTCTCCCACGGCGGGGAACACCCCGGCCACCGCACAGCGGGCGGGCGCCCTGGTGCCCACCTCGATATAGAGGGAGGTTCGGAGCTGGGGCTCCTCTGGGAGATCTGCAGCGGGCGAGAAAAACCATCGGGGGCATGAGGGAAACGTCAGCGGAGGGAACCGCCTGGGCCCCAGCGAGGAAACCCAGCGACGCGGCGACAACGGGGGCTGAGACGCAGTTTGCTCCCGATCGAACTACCAACCTGGTTATCCAGCCCCGTGCTCCCCCGCCCCCGAGTCCTCTCCCCATCTCGTGTCTCTATCCCTGCACCGTCCCCTCCAGCTGTGTCCATGCCCTGCCCAGACTCACCCCTCTACCCTCTTGTCCCGCCCCAGACTGCCCCCCACACCTCTCCCTCCATCCCCCCCCCGCCCCCCGCTGATGGACCCATTCCACACCCTGCTCTCCCCACACCCCCGCAGCAGCCCCGAGAGCGCTCTGCCCTCCTCTGCTCCGGCCAGGCCAGGCCCCGAAGGGGACGAGGCGCCTGGAGGGGAAGGAACCATCACCCCGAAGGGGAAGCAGGAGCCTGACGCCGCACGAGGCCGAGCCCCACAGCGACTGCGTGTTGCGGGGGTGAGACAACCCCCCCCCAGGGACCCTCCCTCTCACGGGTGGGCGGGGGCCCCCGGGCTCAGACAGTACCCTCGGCCCCCACCCCCAGCACTGGGCAATGTAGGGCATGGGAGATGGGGGGCATCCCTTTACATAGCTGTGACCCTCCACGGGTGCTCACTCTGTTCTGCGGGTCAGAAGCCAGCCCCAGCTGGGCCTGGGGGGGCTGGGGGGGGACTCGCAAACAGGGTGCGTGGGACTCACGCTGCAGTTGTGTAAAGAGCAGGAGACGCATCAGTCTGCGTTAGGGGAGCTCCCAAAGGGGTAGCCCTGGACATCTCGGCCACCTGGGAGAACAGATCTCAGCCCCCAACCTGGGACCGGCATCGACAGGCCCAGGACAGCAGGGAATCCATCCTGGCCACAGAGCATTTGGGGCCCATTTTGGGTGAGGGGGGGTGAATGTCAGCAGGGGGTGCAGGGAGCTGGGCAGTCAGGCAAAGCCCCTGTGTCCCCTGAACCGCCAGCACCCGGAGCGGTGTGGCTGGCACGCGAAGCGTGTCTCTGGTGCACGGAGGAGCAGTGGGCATGGCACATGGAACGGTGTCTCTGGTGCACGGAGGAGCAGTGGGTATGGCACATGGAGTGTGTCTCTGGTGCCCAGAGTGGTGTGTCTGGCACGCGAAGCATGTCTCTGGTGCACGGAGGAGCAGTGGGTATGGCACATGGAGTGTCTCTCTGGTGCATGGAACGGTGTCTCTGGTGCCCAGAGTGGTGTGTCTGGCACATGGAGCGTGTGGGAACTCACCATAAACCTTGAGCTCCACCGCAGAGGAGCTGTTTTCGAAGTGGGGCCCGTGCGGCCTCAGGTCCAGGGCTGCGTGGCAGGTGATCTCCTGCCCGTGGTCCCAGCGCCGAGGGATGATCTCGTGGGTCACTGTGACGTTGTCGGGTCCGGTCCCGGTGCGGTTCTGGAAGGTCTCCGTGTGCAGGGTCCGTCCCCCCTGGCGGAGGGTCACGGTGAGGCGCGTGACGGGAGCCACGTTCAGAACCCGGCACGTCAGGTTATAGGCCCGGCCCAGCTCCATCTCGGGGAGCGGCTCCAGCACCACCCGCTCCGGCGGCCCTGGAGCCAGAGGGGGAAGCACCCGAAGGTGGGTTAATCGGATCCCGTCACCCGGGTGCTGCTGAAAGGCGCCGCTGGGGGAAGAGCCTGGGAGGTGCATCCCCGCGGCCCAGGCCGGCTGAGCCCTGCCCCGGAGGGGACCCCGCTGGCGGCGAGAGCCAGGCTCAGACTCGCTGACCGGCCGCCAGGGGCTCTACGTGGGGCAGGGGGTTGGGATGTGGATTCCTGCCCTGCCAGGAGCCGGACTGAGCCCCCCCAACTCCTCCCACCCAACGGCTGCCAGAGGGGAACTACCCGCAGGTGCTGCCTGGCTTCATGGAGCGGAGCCGGTGTCCCCAGCGGGGAAAAGCCTGTTCCCTGCCCCCCACCCCCACCCCGAGCCAGCCAGCCCCCTGCCTGGGGCCAGAGCCCAGCTCTGTACCCTACTGTCCGCCAGCGACTTTCCCCTTCCTCCAGCGCTGCACCGCACCAGTGTGTCAGTGGCACAGAAGCCCCAGGCCCACTGCAGCTGGGAGCCAGCGGCACTTACGGTAAGCGGAGATGTTTGCAGCCGCCACATTCGTAACTCCACTGCAGGTGAAGTAGCACTGAGGGGCCGACACCCACTCCGTGATACCGATGAGGAGAAAGGCCGCCCACCCAGGTCCACCTTTACTATCGGTTTTGGTGAGTGAGGTCTCCAGGCCGCCCCTGGCGCCAGGATCCTGGCACGTGTGGCTGCAGTTTATCCAGACGGACCCTCCGTGCTCCACCATGGCAGCTTCCGGCGAAACGCTCACCTCAAACGAGCCCTGCGCGGCCCCTGAAACGGCAAACACCCCTGTCACGCTGCGCCCCTGGGACACACTCCCGGCAAAGCAGCGTGCGAGACACACAGCCCACGTGGGTGAGCTCAGCCCCTGGAGACCCCTTTCCCTGGCGGGGACGGCTCCTGGCCAAGGCACAGGGTGCTTTGGCTGGACGGGGCCGGGTGGGTCTGCGCTGCGGCCCGAGGGGGGCTGGACCTCGCTGCTGCTCTTTGCCAGGCGCTGGGCGAGCGACGGCGCTGGAAAGTCCCGGGTTCAGTTCACTCCCGGCCCCAGGCGCAGCGGAAAGGGGCTCCGGCCCTCCAGAGAACCAGGTGGTGCTAACGAGGCGCCTTTCCCAGGGCAGGAGGAGCTCGGCCGGGGCTGGTTCTGCAGGGACCCAGGAGAATATCCCCACCCAGCCCATTGCTCCCTGCAGCCCTTCGCCGCCGGTGCCCAGGGGTCTCTCTCTCTCTCTCTCTCTCTCGGTTACCGCGAAGCTGGCTGAACACTGCACACCCCCAGGCGCCCCCTCATCTCCGCACTCTGCCCTCGGCTGCAGTGGGGTCCGAGCGAGGCCCACGGCTCTGCACCCGTCTGCCGAGTCCTGGGACTGAGTCGTTTGGGAGTGGGGGATTCCCGGCCTCGTCCCGGGCCAGCCACGCCCGCTGGCTACAGGAATTCCAGCCCTCGCTTGCCCCAGCCAAACACTCATCCCCGGGCAGGAGCCTGGTCTCCCCTTTCACCGGCTCCCCCAGCCCCAGGGTCGGCTACTCAGCTAGTGGGAACCAGCCCAGCTCCCTCGGCTCAGTGGAACGAGGCTGATTAGCACCAGCCGGGCACCAAGCCCAGAATCTGAAACTGGCAATGACAGAGGAAACCGTGGGCCAAGCGTGTCCCTGTTGTCAGCCCCCTGCAGAACTGGCCCGGCCCAGGGGTGGGTTTAATACTCCACAGGCCGGACTCTGGGGCTCGCTCTAGCGAAAACAAACTCCGGAGTCCAGGGGAGCTTTGCTCCAATAGGGACCGGAGTTTGGCATCAGAATTAACAATCCTACATTATTCGTGTCGCGTTCCAGCCCCCGGAGACCTGCCCCGTCCGTGCCCCGGGCAGCGGGCAATGGCCTGCGGCCTGGGCCAGGAGAAGGAGAAGCAGTATCTCTCTCTGCAGCGCGCGGTCACTCCCCTCTGCCGGATCCACGCGGAACCTGGCCCCAGCTGCCCCCAGACATTTAGGGGCTGATCCCCCCCCCATGCAGTTCGACCCCGGTGCAAAGTGAGCGTGAAACACTCCTAGAGCCAATGGGGGCAGCGCTTCCCTCGCACTTGGGAGGCAGGCCCCCTTCACCAGCCTCACGCACGGGGCAGATTCCAGTCTCAGCTCCCCGGCGTCGATCCGGAGTCACTCCGGAGGAGGGGAGGAGGCATAGTCACAGCAGGGTGCATGAGAGTGGAAACTGACTTGTGGGTCTGGAGACTTTTACACACACACACACACACACACACACACACACACACACACACACACACACACACACACACTCTCTTCTGCTCCACGATCCACTCAGCCAAACCCCTGGTGCCAGGGTGCGGCGGGCAGCGGCGGGCAGGGCTGCGGGCGAGGGGCCGGCCGGGCCGGGGGCTGCGGGCCGGGGGCTGCGGGCGAGGGGCTCGGTCGCCGCTTACCTGCCAGAGCTGCCAGCGCGCACCAGGCCAGGAGCGGGAGCAGAGGCTGCGCCATGGCGCTGCAGGGAACCCCCGGGGCCGGACCCCTCCCTGGGCAGCAGCCGGGCTCGGCGCGTCCCGCGGGGAGGCAGGCGCTGAATGAGCGGCCCGGGCGCTGCTTTATGTTCAGAGGAGGATCCCGCTCGGTTCCCGGAAGCCGCCCCCCCCCGGGCTGCTCCGGAGCGGGGAATTTCCAGCCCGGCTTTCGCAGAGGGACTTTTGATGGTCTCAGGCTTTCCAAGGCGTGGTTCCCCGGGGAAAGGCACCCGCCCCCCGGCCCCGGCCCGGCGCCCTCGGGGGGCTTGGGACGAGCCCTGGCTATTGGTTATGTGGCAACAGGGACAGCACAGGGGCTTTCCCGCCCCGCACTGCCGGGATCCCCGCCCCCCCCGTCCCGCACCAGGGGCCTCCTTGGCTATGGGGCCGGGGGGTACCGCCCCCCCCATCGCTGACACAACGCTCCTCACCCCCGCAGGGTCTGAAACGGCCCCTGCACTCGCTCCGGGGAGGGGGGGGTCACACCCCGCAGCAGGGGCCGGAGCCTCCTCACGATCTAGGGAGCCCAGCTTGAGACAGCGCAAAGGGCTCCGGCTGCCAGAGGCCCAGTGCTCGGCGCTGGCTGCGCACCCACAATCAACAGCTGCTTTTGCAAAGTGTCTGGCTGCACAGCTGGGGTGCTCGGGGCTGAGACAGAGGGAGAGAGAGATGGGGTGTAGATAGATAGAGAGGGGGGGGGGCGGACAGACAGACAGGCGGACAGACAGACAGACGGGCGGACAGACGCTACAGAGGGCAAGACACTGTGGTCGCTAGAACAGCAGCCAGAGGCCCCCTCAGAACTAGGGCCCATTCCGGATGCTGCATGAACCAAAATAAAATAAATCCTGCCGCGCATGCACGTGTAAAACACCCGACACGCATCTAACCCCCCGCCTGGGTCACCTTTAACCCACCCCCCTTTGCAGCCTGTTTGCAGTCCCACGGCTGCTACATCCCGCGCCCTGAGAGCCGTGGCGGCGGCGCCTCGTTTCATCCTTGTGGTTTAGGGGTTGAGCAAGGGACGAGCGAGGATTTACAGCATAAATAACGACGCTTGTAAAACTCTGTGGCCGAAGGCGGGGGGACCATTTGGCCTTGTGGTCAGGGTGCTAGGCTGGGACTTGGGGGAGCTGGGATCAATTTGCAGCTCCACCACTGACTCCCCGTGTGACCTTGGGCACGTCCCTGAGTCGCTCTGTGCCTCAGTTTCCCCATCTGGAAAACAGGGTAATAAAACAAACAAGTCCATGCTGCCTAGTGGGCAGAGCACTGTGCCGGGGCTCAGGACACCTGGCTCTGGTTCTGCTGTCCCGTCAGCAGGGTGTGACAGCCCCGTGGCTGGCTTAGAACAGCCCTGCAGGCAGACACGGGGCTGGCTCCCTTTGCGATGCTGGGATGCCAAAGGGCCGGGCTGCGTGACTGTCTGAGTGCACACGACACCACAACACCCTCCCGCCGGACACCCCGGGGCAAGAGAGGTGCTGTGACATACATGGGCAGCCTGCTCGGGCTCTGGGGCGCCAAGCATTGCTGGAGACAGCAGAGCCTTTAACGAAAGGAAACATTGTGGGATCTGTTTGCTGTTAAGGTACCCGACCCAGATCGGGGCCCCGGTGCTGCCTAGCCAGAGACAGCCCCTGCCCCAACAGCTCACGCTTGGAGACAAGGGACGGTTCGTTATCCCCAGTCACAGATGGGGAGCTCAGCCTGGAGGGATGCAGGGATTTGCCCAAGGTCACACAGGGCGTCTGTGGCAGAGCTGGGAATCAAACCCAGGGCTCCAGAGTCCCAGCGCAGAGCCTGACTCCCCCACTCCCCAGCACCATGTGCCACCAGCACAACCCGCCTATACCAGGGGCCGGGAGCAAGGCAGGTGCTGCCCCCCCAAGCCCGGGACAGTCTCAGGGGCCCCTTCCCCTCATTTGAAAGCCCCACTCCTCCCCCAACGTGCCCGTCACACTCCTGGGGCCTAGTGGAGCTGACCTGTGTGGCACAGGAGTGCAGGGCCCGGGCGGGGTGGAGACACTCCACAGATCTTTGGACCTGTGTATCTGCCAGGCGTTTCTTCCATTTATGGAGAAGTGTCAGAGCCTTGCCTGGGGACGCCAGGCCGAGGCGTTAGCACCGGGGGTTTCACTTCCTTGTTCCTGGCTGAGCTCATCAGCCTCATTCCCACACAGACGGAACAAGCCCCCGGCCCCTGGGGAGTTCTCCAAAACGCTGCACCTAAACACCAGGGCTCAGGATCACACTTAAAACCAAGCCCCCGCCCTCCCCAACGAGGTTCTGCTAAATAGCCAAACTCCCCTGTTGCCATTTTGGGTCTTGTCTTCGCTTCCTGTTGGGCAGCAGGGCTGGAGCTGAGCAGCTGCTGCGTTCCACCCCAGAGGTGGCTGCATTCCTGTTCGGGGCAGACTTTCCGGACTGTGCAGTGCCCAGTTAGGCATGTAACTAGAAGAGCTGCTCAGGAGCGCGCACTAGCTGCTGGAGTCTTGCGGCGCTCTGGTCACTAGGGTCGGACCGAGGCTGCTGGGTCTGAAAATCTGGCTGCTTATTTAGGTGGCTAAATGGCAACGGAGTTTCGGAAAGTTTGGCCTAGTCTGGGGGTGCTGCTGAGCCTTCGGGAATCTGCTTTGAAATCTGGCCATTCACGCGCCAAATTCGCCTCTGCTCCACCAATGCAAATCCGCAGCGACTCTACGGGTGACAGTGAGTTACTCTGGATTTGCAGCGGTGCAGCCAAGGCAGGACTCGGCCTGCCCGGTGCTCTGGGATCCTGCAGGTTGAAAGCTGCAGGCGGACTCGAGGGGTTATTGCTGTTCTATATCCTGGGCTGCTCAGACCCTACAGAGGCTTGCGCCGGCTGCCTAGGGTGAGGGCTGCCCAACGGTTCCGAACTGGCACCAGCTTGGCATGAACATTACGACTAACTAGGCAAAGCAGGTGTAACGATGCTGCCTTCGGCGGGACACCTCTGAGAGTGTCAATTCAGGACAAATTGCCGAGAGCCGGGCAGTCTCAGCCCCAGGCTGGGGTCCTTTGCACACCACGGCACCAAACCAGCCAGCCAGAGGGAACTTGGGTCTCACCCCCCTGGCGAACCACAAGTCACACAAGCAATTCCCCCAGACACTCGTTATGGGGACGAATGGTTATGAAAACCAACACCCCAGTAAAAGGAAAAAGGTTCTTCCGATCCCAAAGCGACAAGCCCCAGACCCAGGTCAATCTACAAATCAGATCTTACCCACAAATCACGCTGTTGCCAATCCCTTAGAATCTAAAATCTACAGGTTTATTCATAAAAGGGAAAAGATCGAGCTGAGAGCTAGAATTGGTTAAATGGAATCAATTACATCCAGTGATGGCAAAGTTCTTGGTTCAGGCTTGTAGCAGTGATGGAATAAACTGCAGGTTCAAATCAAGTCTCTGGAACATCCCCCCTGGGATGGGTCAGTCAGGCCTTTGGTCAGAGCTTCAGTTTGTAGCAGGTCCCTCCAGAGGTAAGAAGCAGGACTGAAGACAAAATGAAGGGGTTTCTAGGGCCTTTTATACTCTCTGCCTGTGGAAGGGCCCCTCCATTCTTACTGTGGAAAATCACAGCAGCAAGATGGAGTCTGGAGTCACATGGGCAAGTCACATGTCCCTGCATGACTCAGTTTGCAGGCCGACGCCATTGTTTCCATGTTAGTCTGAACGTTCCCAGGAAAGCTCAGAAGTGGGTTGGCGTCTCCCAACGTTCATTGTCCGTTAAGTGTTTCTTGTCCTGGCACTTCCTGCGAACAGCCCCGTCTCGAGACGCCGACCAGATGCTTCACTGGGGCCACTTAGCATCAAAGCACATTGAGCTCCAAGTACAGAGCCAACAGTCCTAACTTCAACTACACAAATCACACCCACACACACCCACACACACCCACACCCACACACCCACACAGACACCCACCCGCCCACACACACAGACACCCACACCCACCCGCACACCCCCCCCCAGACAGCGTTATCGTAACCTCTCCATAGACACCTCACACAGCAACTGTTGTACGACACTTGCTGCAAATATAGACCAGTGGTTGCAGTTTCTGTCAATAATGTCACAGCAGGTCATTAGGTTCATTATTATTTGTGCTGTAGCAGTGCCACAACTGCGACCAGGGCCGCACTGTGCCAGGTGCTGCCCTGACACAGAGGGAGAGACAGGCACAGAGTAGCAGGGCTGGAAGGGCCCTCGGGAGGTATCTAGTTCCACCCCCTGCTCAAAGCAGGCCCAAGCCCCAGACCCCTAAGCAGCCCCTCAGTGATTGAACTCCCCACCCTGGGTTTAGCAGGCCAATGCTCAAAGCACTGAGCTCCCCGTCCCCTCGGGGGGCCTGAGGCGCAGCGAGGGGACAGAACCTGCCCCAGGCCAGTGGCAGAGCTGGGACGAGCACCCAGCTCCCCTGAGTCTCACTCCCGCCCCCTCCCCACTGTGCCAGCCGCAGTCCCGCTGGAGCCCGCAGCCTTTGCACGGAGGCCACGCTGCACCTTGGGTGACGCCGCAGCACCCCGTGCCCTTCCGGAGCCATGGCAGCCCTGCCTCCGCTGCAGCGTCAGCGCGAGAGGGAGGCCTGGTGGTGTGGGAAATTCTCATGTGCTCAGGGTTATTTTGGGGCTGGTTTGTGGTTTAACTGTCTCTGATGTCAGCGTCACATGGAGGCTGCGCTCGGCTCCCCCCGCCCCGCCCTGGCATAGCAGAGAATTGTGTGAGGTTTTATCAATGGCCGAGGCGGGGCGGGGAGCTGTGTGAACGGGGAGGCAGGAAAGTCCAGGGCTTCTGCTTTGGCCAACACCGAGAAACAGACGCGAGCCTGTGAAATGACACTTCCCCTTTGCCTTTGCAGCACGGTCCCAGGGGGGACTCGTCCCTTCCCCGACTTCCAGAGAGAAACCGGAGACTTTCAGCCCCTTTCGGGGGAGCTCTGGTGGGAAAGAGTGAGGAGACCCCCCCCCCCTTCGGCTCCGGAGAGTGAAACCCGGCCAGGCTGAGGGTAACTGTGCAAAAAGTCTTACGCCTCTCCGCGTTCCAGCCGGCCAGCCCTCCTCTTCCAGCCCTCCCCCTCCACCCATCCCTCCATCCATCTCCCTCCCCAGCCCTCCTCCTCCATCCCTCCATCCCTCCCCCTCCACCCATCCCTCCATCCATCTCCCTCCATCCCTCCCCCTCCACCCATCCAGCCCTCCCCAGCCCTCCTCCTCCATCCCTCCATCCCTATCCCTCCGCGTTCCAGCCGGCCAGGGCCAGCCCTCCCCCTCCACCCATCCAGCCCTGCCCAGCCCTCCTCCTCCATGACTCCATCCCTTTACCTCCGCGTTCCAGCCGGCCAGGGCCAGCCCTCCCCCTCCACCCATCCCTCCACCCATCCCGCCCTCCCCAGCCCTCCTTCTCCATCCATCCCTCCACCCATCCAGCCCTCCCCAGCCCTCCTCCTCCATCCCTCCATCCCTATCCCTCCGCGTTCCAGCCGGCCAGGGCCAGCCCTCCCCCTCCACCCATCCAGCCCTCCCCAGCCCTCCTCCTCCATCCCTCCATCCCTATCCCTCCGCGTTCCAGCCGGCCAGGGCCAGCCCTCCCCCTCCACCCATCCAGCCCTCCCCAGCCCTCCTCCTCCATCCCTCCATCCCTATCCCTCCGCGTTCCAGCCGGCCAGGGCCAGCCCTCCCCCTCCACCCATCCAGCCCTCCCCAGCCCTCCTCCTCCATCCCTCCATCCCTATCCCTCCGCGTTCCAGCCGGCCAGGGCCAGCCCTCCCCCTCCACCCATCCAGCCCTGCCCAGCCCTCCTCCTCCATCCCTATCCCTCCGCGTTCCAGCCGGCCAGAGCCAGCCCTCCCCCTCCACCCATCCAGCCCTCCCCAGCCCTCCTCCTCCATCCCTCCATCGCTATCCCTCCTTGTTCCAGCCGGCCAGGGCCAGCCCTCCCCTTCCACCCATCCAGCCCTCCCCAGCCCTCCTCCTCCATCCCTCCATCCCTATCCCTCCGCGTTCCAGCCGGCCAGGGCCAGCCCTCCCCCTCCACCCATCCAGCCCTCCCCAGCCCTCCTCCTCCATCCCTCCATCCCTATCCCTCCGCGTTCCAGCCGGCCAGGGCCAGCCCTCCCCCTCCACCCATCCAGCCCTCCTCCTCCATCCCTCCATCCCTATCCCTCCGCATTCCAGTCGGCCAGGGCCAGCCCTCCCCCTCCATCCACCCATCCCTCCATCCATCTCCCTCCCCAGCCCTCCTCCTCCATCCCTCCATCCCTCCCCCTCCATCCATCCAGCCCTCCATCCCTATCCCTCCGCGTTCCAGCCAGCCAGCTGGTAGCCCTCCTCCTCCATCCATCCCCCTCCACCCATCCATCCCTCCATCCATCCCTCCATCCATTCCTCCATCCATCTCCCTCCCCAGCCCTCCTCCTCCATCCCTCCCCCTCCACCCATCCCTCCATCCCTATCCCTCCGCGTTCCAGCCGGCCAGGGCCAGCCCTCCCCCTCCACCCATCCAGCCCTCCCCAGCCCTCCTCCTCCATCCCTCCATCCCTATCCCTCCGCGTTCCAGCCGGCCAGGGCCAGCCCTCCCCCTCCACCCATCCAGCCCTGCCCAGCCCTCCTCCTCCATCCCTCCATCCCTATCCCTCCGCGTTCCAGCCAGCCAGGGCCAGCCCTCCTCTTCCAGCCCTCCTCCTCCACCCATCCCTCCACCCATCCAGCCCTCCCCAGCCCTCCTCCTCCATCCCTCCATCCCTATCCCTCCGCGTTCCAGCCGGCCAGGGCCAGCCCTCCTCCTCCATCCATCCCCCTCCACCCATCCATCCCTCCATCCATCCCTCCATCCATCTCCCTCCCCAGCCCTCCTCCTCCAGCCATCCAGCCCTGCCCAGCCCTCCTCCTCCATCCCTCCATCCCTATCCCTCCGCGTTCCAGCCAGCCAGGGCCAGCCCTCCTCTTCCAGCCCTCCTCCTCCACCCATCCCTCCACCCATCCAGCCCTCCCCAGCCCTCCTCCTCCATCCCTCCATCCCTATCCCTCCGCGTTCCAGCCGGCCAGGGCCAGCCCTCCCCCTCCACCCATCCAGCCCTCCCCAGCCCTCCTCCTCCATCCCTCCATCCCTATCCCTCCGCGTTCCAGCCGGCCAGGGCCAGCCCTCCCCCTCCACCCATCCAGCCCTGCCCAGCCCTCCTCCTCCATCCCTCCATCCCTATCCCTCCGCGTTCCAGCCAGCCAGGGCCAGCCCTCCTCTTCCAGCCCTCCTCCTCCACCCATCCCTCCACCCATCCAGCCCTCCCCAGCCCTCCTCCTCCATCCCTCCATCCCTATCCCTCCGCGTTCCAGCCGGCCAGGGCCAGCCCTCCTCCTCCATCCATCCCCCTCCACCCATCCATCCCTCCATCCATCCCTCCATCCATCTCCCTCCCCAGCCCTCCTCCTCCAGCCCTCCACCTATCCACCGATCCATCCCTCCCTCCCACCCCCTCCATCCATCCATCCCTCCATCCCTATCCCTCCGCATTCCAGCCGGCCAGGGCCAGCCCTCCCCCTCCACCCATCCCTCCATCCCTCCTCCTCCACCCACCCATCCCTCCATCCATCTCCCTCCCCAGTCCTCCTCCTCCATCCCTCCCCCTCCACCCATCCCTCCATCCCTATCCCTCCTCATTCCAGCCGGCCAGCTGGCCAGCCCTCCTCCTCCACCCATCCAGCCCTCCCCAGCCCTCCTCCTCCAGCCCTCCCTCCCTCCCTATCCCTCCTCTTTCCCTGTATCCCTCCCTCCCCCTCATCCCTCCCTCCATATCTCTCCATCCATCCATCCATCCATCCATCCATCCATCCATCCAGTGTTTTCCCCAGGAATTGAAATGGGGGCGGGGGGTCGAATTTTCAGGGCGGGGAGGGGGGTGTCAGACCGTAAGGGCAAAGGCGGGCTGTATGGCACCATAGTAAAACTGAAAAATGTTTCATGACCATTTGATTAGATTTAACTCGTGTTTTGAAATCATCGCACAAGTTAAAGTTGGCTACTCAAGCCTTCTATGAAGCACTACGTCTACATCCGTCTTGGGTTCTTGTTATAATTTAGCACAACTCTGTTAATGAACTTCTTGAATGCATCTTTGGTGGCTTCTCGTGTGTCCGGTACTTCCATTCCTTCAATTGATATGCTCATTAGTTCATTCACATGATCAGGCAGAAGGTGACTTCTTTCAGAACACAAAACTCTATTCACTGATGAAAAAGACACTCAACTATCGCTGTTGTGACTGGGAGTAGCAAGAGATGAATTCCTACTTCTTTCACCTCAGGAAACAGAACACAGAGATCAGGTCGAGCCACTAGTGATGATAAAAAAGAAGTTGAAGTCAAATCTTCATTTGTTCCTCGTACGATATTCCACTTTGTGTTCAAATTCTCTATTCTGTCCTGAGCACATGGCAGCCCCATTGCTGGTAGTGCCTCACTCCACTCGAATGTTGGTGTTTTATAGGACAGGGATCTGTAAAAGCTACGCAGAGGTTGAGTAGAATCTAGAAGTCGCTGTTACAGATGTTTAAGAATCAAGTCTCTACTTTTTCAGTTGTCTTAACAAACACTCCTTGCCCTCTTCACTGAAGGATTCAATATAAATGCCTTCATTAGTCAACTTCTGGACTGAAGTCTTTGCTTCTTCCAGTACTTGTTCAATGGAGAGCTCTCGGATTGATCCAAATGTAGCTGCTTTTGCTGGACAAAGATCTACTGCTGTTGTAGCCGATGCCTGGATGGCATTGTTTAATGACCCAAGTGATTTCAACAGTAGACTTATGAGAGAGAGAATGGCAATAGTCTTCTCTGAACGTAGTAGCAAAAGTAGTGCACCAGCCTCGCTACTTAGATCCATCCCATCTTGGTAGATACTTTCCAAAGCCAGTAATAACGGCTGGAGTAATTTTAAGACAACAGCCAAGGATCACTCATGAGAAAGCCAGCGGGTTTTCCCAAGTTGGACTAATTTGAAGTTCAGTCTCAGTGTTTCTTCTATATTTTCCAGGATATTCAGTCTTTTTGGAATATAATGAAGACATTAAATTTATAGCTTTTGTAATGTCTTTTGAAGATTCTGCAGTGCTAGTGCTAGTTGGAGTAGATGGCCTCTGCAGTGTGTATAGGAGAGATTAGGGTTACTCTTTTCTCTGAAAAAAGCTTGGACTCCACCATGTCTTCCAGAGAAGTTTGCAGCTCTATCAGATGCACAAGCAGCCATTTGTTTGGGGTCCAATTGACAAGCATTTAACTCTTCTAAGATGTGGGTTGTCACAGATGCAGCCGATGTGTCTTCTATAACTTGAACATCTAGAAATGCATCTACTGGCCTACCCCTGACATCAAGATAACATACACAATGACTTAATACTTGATGCCCATCTGCAACGGTACATTCATCAGGCATGTATGCAAATTTTTTGAATGTGGTGAGAGAGTTCTTCACTTTTTCAACTGCTGAGTCTTTCACTGTTGCACCGCATGCTTCTAGCCAGTCAGTTGAGTTTCTTGCAGAAAGCTAGTGAGCATTTGCTGGTCTTGTTCGGAACCAGTGTTCAACTTGAGGATGAACAAGTGACAATGTACTTAACATTGGCCTCCAGTCTGTAGTGTGTGGTATCTCTTGCTTAAATAGAAAGTAGGATGCCACAGCCATGTTTGTTTGCATGAACTGTGTTGTGGCTCCAGCATTCTTAACAGCCTCATTAACACTCACCGGTGTTGTCCTTGGTCAGTGGAGACTCAAGAGTTCAGAGGTGCTTTCACGTGAGTACACCTCCCAGGTGGGGGGCAAGGAGGCACCTGGCTCGTTCCTCCAGCTGGTCACTGTTCACTCTGGCCACTGTTGTTTGTTGTGCCACCGTTCACTCCACCACTCTGTTGCCAATGGCCCTGCGCAGTCATCTTCTGCTGCCACTGCCACTGTGACCTCTGCGAGTTGGTCTCTTGAGGTTCCACCAGCTCTCAGTGATTTCAGCTGAGCTCTCAGTGGGGGAACCTCACTGCTAGTGCAGTCTGGGCCGTCTCTTCCACAGAAACACTGTCCCCACAGCAGGACTAAGCACTTAGACCTGATTATCAGTGATTTCAGCTGCAGTGGTCACTTAACAGAACAAAAGACTCTCTATGGAGTCTAATCAGCTCTGTCTTTAAACAGTGGAGAGGGACACTGCTTTCTTGCACAGACAAACAGCTATTACCCACCAGGTTAGAATCCCCCTCTCCATAGCCAGAGCAAAACTGGTTAAACACAGAAAACTGCCCAGAGTAACCCCACATATCAACACAGTTATAAACGGGATTGTCAAGAGGATACAGTCTCTGCCGTTCTTCCCTTGCTTTTTTGACTTGGAGCTGGAGTCTAGCAGTTTCTTGTTGCATCTTGTGAGTCTCCTCCTCAGCAGCCAGCAGCTCTTTCTCTCAGCAGCCTCTTTCTCCAGCTGGGCCAAGGCTTGCGTCTCTTCCATTCGAATTTCTGCCAGTTTTTGCTCATATTCAAACTGCAGGCTGTCCATCAGGGCTTGCAGTTTCCTTGCTTTTTTTGGGTGCAGGAGAGGGTGCGGGGGGTGGGCTCTGGGAGGGAGTTTGGGAGCAGGAGGGGGTGCAGGGGTCGGGCTCTGGGAGGGAGTTTGGGTGCAGGAGGGGGAGGGCTCTGAGCCAGGGCAGAAAGTTGGGGTGCAGGGGGGTGGGCTCTGGGAGGGAGTTTGGGTGCAGGAGGGGGTGCAGGGGTCGGGCTCTGGGAGGGAGTTGGGGTGCAGGAGGGGGAGGGCTCTGAGCCAGGGCAGAAAGTTGGGGTGCGGGGGGTGGGCTCTGGGAGGGAGTTTGGGTGCAGGAGGGGGGAGGGGGAGGGCTCTGAGCCAGGGCAGAAAGTTGGGGTGCAGGAGGGTGTGCGGGGGGGTGGGCTCTGGGAGGGAGTTTGGGTGCAGGGTGGGGGAGGGTGGGCTCTCGAAGGAAGTTTGGGTGTGGGGTCTGGGCTGTGGAAGGGGGTTGGGTTGCAGGAGCAGGTGAGGGGTGCAGTGCTTACCTCGGACGGCTCCCGAAAGCGACCCGCACCCCACTCTGACAGCAGCTCCTAGGCGGGGGGCCGGAGGCGTCTCTACATGCTGGTGCTCGCAGGCACCGCCCCCGCAGCTCCCAATGGCCACAGTTGGCAGAGTGGGTGCTTGGGGCGGGGGCAGCGCACAGAGACAACCCCCCCCGGGGGGGCGCAGGGACATGCCAGCTGCGTCCGGACGTGGAGCCGGTGGGCAGGAAGCCGCCGTAGCCCTGTTATGCTGCCGGGGGTGGTGGCGGGGGCCCCGGGCCCTTTTAAATCACCAGGAGGCAGCAGGTGAGACTAGGGGGGGACGGCTGGGGGAGGTGCACGGAGGCAGCAGCCGGGGACGGGGGAGAGACCCGGCCCTGAACTCTGGTGGATCCGGGACCCCCTGCTCTCATGCTGGTGGGGCACAGGCACCACGGGCCCATACAACTCGCCACCCCTGTAGGGAATGGCTGCCATGTGAGTGAGATTAATAAAGCTGGGACATTTCAGCTTGGAAAAGAGACGACTCAGGGGGGATATGATGGAGGTCTATAAAATCCTGACTGGTGCGGAGAAGGTAAAGAAGGACGTGTTATTTACTCCTCCTCATAACACAAGAACCAGGGGTCACCCAATGAAACCTAGGCAGCAGGTTTCAAACAAATCAGAGGAAGCTCTTCACCCAGCGCAGTCATTGAGTGGAACTCCTCGCCAGAGGATGTTGTGAAGGCCAAGACTGGAACAGGTTCAGAAAAGAACTCGAGACGTTCACAGAGGCCAGGGGTCCATCATGGCTATTAGCCAGGCTGGGCAGGGATGACGTCCCTAACCTCTGTTTGCCAGCAGCTGGGAATGGGCGGCAGGGGCTGGATCACTTGCTGATTCCCTGTTCTGTTCATTCCCTCCGGGGCACCTGGCACTGGCCACCGTCGGCCGACAGGACACTGGGCTGGCTGGACCTTTGCTCTGACCCAGGTCGTTCTGATGTTCTTATGTAGAACCCAGGTGTATCTCCCCCCAGCTGTAACCCGCTCGACCCCCCTCCCCTCCCCGAGCTGAGATGGAACCCAGGAGTCCTGACAGGGGCTCCCTCTCCGCAGTTAGTAACAAAGTGAGAACAGATGTTACAGTTTTAAACCACACCAGCATCCCTTAAGTGACTCGCCCCAGGATGTCAGAACGTGTTCGCATTAGGGCCGAGTGGGTCTAATAGTTACTGAATTTTCTTTCTTTTCTATAGGAATTAGACCCAGGGCTCCTGTCAGCTAATTGCTAAGTTCTCTGTCAAAACACCAGTTTTTTCAAATGCCTCTGTAGCCCCTGGAATCTCAGTCAAAGTTGCCCCTCCCCACCAAAATCTGAAATAGTGCCCCGATAAGTGTGAAAGCAGCTGTGCATGCGCGTGCGTTTGTGTGAAGGTGAGTATTGGTGTGCGTTGGTGCACACGCGTGCGTTTGGGTGAAGGTGAGTATTGGTGTGCGTTGGTGCGCACGCGTGCGTTTGGGTGAAGGTGAGTATTGGTGTGCATTAGTGCTTGCGTGCGTGTTTGGGCAAAGGTGAGTGTTGGTGTGCACTGGTGCACGCGCGTGCGTTTGGGTGAAGGTGAGTGTCTGTGCATTGGTGTGCACACGTGTGTGTGGGTGAAGGTGTGTGGTGCACACGTGCGTTTGGACGAAGGTGAGTATCGGTGTGCGTTGGTGCACGCACGTGTGTGTGGGCGAAGGTGAGTGTGGCTGTGCGTTGGTGTTCACACGTGTGTGGGTGAAGGTGAGTATTGGTGTGCATTGGTGTGCACACGTGCGTGTGGGTGAAGGTGAGTATCGGTGTGCGTTGGTGCACGCGTGCGTTTGGGCGAAGGTGAGTGTGGCTGTGCGTTGGTGTTCACACGTGTGTGGGTGAAGGTGAGTATTGGTGTGCATTGGTGTGCACACGTGCGTTTGGACAAAGGTGAGTATCGGTGTGCGTTGGTGCACGCGTGCGTTTGGGCGAAGGTGAGTGTGGCTGTGCGTTAGTGTGCACATGTGTGTGGGTGAAGGTGAGTATTGGTGTGCATTGGTGCATGCGCGTGCGTTTGGGTGAAGCTGAGTATCGGTGTGCGTTGGTGCACGCGCGTGCATTTGGGCGAAGGTGAGTGTGGCTGTGCGTTAGTGTGCACACGTGTGTGGGTGAAGGTGAGTATCGGTGTGCATTGGTGCATGCGCGTGCGTGTGGGTGAAGGTGAGTATTGGTGTGCATTAGTGCTTGCGTGCGTGTTTGGGCAAAGGTGAGTGTTGGTGTGCACTGGTGCACGCGCGTGCGTTTGGGTGAAGGTGAGTGTCTGTGCATTGGTGTGCACACGTGTGTGTGGGTGAAGGTGTGTGGTGCACACGTGCGTTTGGACGAAGGTGAGTATCGGTGTGCGTTGGTGCACGCACGTGTGTGTGGGCGAAGGTGAGTGTGGCTGTGCGTTGGTGTTCACACGTGTGTGGGTGAAGGTGAGTATTGGTGTGCATTGGTGTGCACACGTGCGTGTGGGTGAAGGTGAGTATCGGTGTGCATTGGTGTGCACACATGTGTGTGGGTGAAGGTGTGTGGTGCACACATGTGCGTTTGGACGAAGGTGAGTATCGGTGTGCGTTGGTGCATGTGCGTGCGTTTGGGCGAAGGTGAGTGTGGCTGTGCGTTAGTGTGCACACGTGTGTGGGTGAAGGTGAGTATTGGTGTGCATTGGTGCATGCGCGTGCGTTTGGGTGAAGGTGAGTATCGGTGTGCGTTGGTGCACGCGTGCGTTTGGGCGAAGGTGAGTGTGGCTGTGCGTTAGTGTGCACACGTGTGTGGGTGAAGGTGAGTATCGGTGTGCGTTGGTGCACGCGTGCGTTTGGGCGAAGGTGAGTGTGGCTGTGCGTTGGTGTACACACGTGTGTTTGGGTGAAGGTGAGTATCGTGTGCGTTGGTGCACGCGCGTGTGTGTGGGCGAAGGTGAGTGTGGCTGTGCATTAGTGTGCACACGTGTGTGGGTGAAGGTGAGTATTGGTGTGCATTGGTGCATGCGCGTGCGTTTGGGTGAAGGTGAGTATCGGTGTGCGTTGGTGCACGCGCGTGCGTTTGGGCGAAGGTGAGTGTGGCTGTGCGTTAGTGTGCACACGTGTGTGGGTGAAGGTGAGTATCGTGTGCGTTGGTGCACGCGCGTGCGTTTGGGCGAAGGTGAGTGTGGCTGTGCGTTGGTGTGCACACGTGTGTGGGTGAAGGTGAGTATCGGTGTGCGTTGGTGCACGCGTGCGTTTGGGCGAAGGTGAGTGTGGCTGTGCGTTGGTGTGCACGTGCGTGTGGGTGAACGTGTCCATTTGTAAGCGTAAGCATGTGGATGTGTGCGGTGCGGAGGGCTGTTTGCTTTCGCAGCTCCAGGTGGCCTGGCCAGGCAGAACCAGGCCCGACCCCTCCCGGAGCGGGACACCAGCCTGCAGCACCTTGGTGCGCTGCACAAGAGCCTGTGCACGGGCTCCTGGGAGTTTGGCTCGGCGATAGCAGCGCGTTCCTTAGCACAAGCCCTTTGCCCTTTGCTGGCTCGGGGCTCGGCTCCTCGCTGCACATTTTCCCAGCTGTCGCTTCCTCAGGAAGCTCCGGAATGGGGACGAGGATCCTGCCGGGCGTGGGGGGTTGTTCCACGGCTCCGTCTGTGCCAGGGAAGAGCCGGGAGGGGGAAAACAGGGCAGGGGCTGGGGGAGCTTCGCTCACAGCTGCCTTTGGCCGAGGTGCTGCCCGGGGCTGCATTTCTCTGGGCTCTGCCTCTCCCTGCAGCTGCCACGTGCCCTCGGCCTCGCGCTCGCCCGCACAAAGTCCAGCTCGCGTGGACCCCGGGCCTCTCGCGCACTCCCGCACCCCTGCCAGGAATGCAGCTCAGAAAACCGCGGCTTGGCCTCCCACAGGGTCAATTTCCTCAAAGCCCCCCAGCCCCTCCCGCTGGGCGAGCGCGGAGCACCCAGCCCCTCCCATTGCCCAGGGGGGGGGGGGCAGGAGGACTCTCCGCTGGCCGCAGCACTTTCTCCGGGTGGCCTGGTGCTGGGAAAGTCCAGAGGCCGCTGCGCCCAGCTCCCCACACCGCCAGGGAGGAAGTCAGCAGCTCTGGGGGTTTCTGGTGGCGGCGCCGCAGCGGGAGGGAAAGCACATTGCTGCTTGTGGGCAGCGCCGGCGCAGGGCAGGAATAAAGCCCAGGCGGCAGCGGGGAAGGGGCCGGCCCCCAGCGGAGGCTGCCGGAGAGCAGCTCTGGCTACACACACACAGATCCCTGGCTCTGCGCTGAGCCCCGGCTTTCCAGCCCCCTGGCAGGAGCCCCTCGGCCTGCCAGAGCCCCCGGGGGACCCGCTCTGCCCGCAGGCCTGGCCACGCGCCTCACCGCCTCCGAGGCTGAGCCTCTGGGCTCCAGCCCTCCTGCTGCCCGCCCGGAGCTCTGCCCCGTGGGTCCAGCTGAGCCCCACGCCTGGCCCAGCCCTGGCCCCTCTGCAGGGACCAGCGCGGCTCAGCCGGGACTGGCAGCGGCCCCCGGCCGCGCTCCCCAAGCAGAGACGGGCTCCTTAGCCCCCGGCCCCGGGACGGCCCCCGGTTGGCGCAGAGCAGCGAAGGCTCCGACATGGGCCATGCGGCCGAGCCGGGGCTCCGCCCGGCCAAGCTGCCGTGGGTCCGTCTGGGCTGGATCTCCGGCTCTGTCAGGCCCGGTGAGAGCTGCTGAGCCCCTCCGCAGACCCGGCCTCACCCCGACACCTCTCGGGCCATCGTCCCCCTCCCGCGGAGCCCGGCAAAGTTCCCGTGTGCTGCCCGCCGGGCCACAATGACCCAGACAGTTCCATGACACTCGCCCCTCTCAGGTCTCCTGCTCGGCGCCAGGAGCCTCCTATTCTCGCAGGTCCCAGTCCCGAGTCCCGGGGGGTCACTGCCTGCCCTTCATTACAGGGGCATGGGGGTTAGAGCAGGGGAGCCCGGACTCCTGGGTTCTCTCCCCAGCTCTGGGAGCGGAGTGGGGGCTGGGGGCCCGGACTCCTGGGTTCTCTCCCTGGCTCTGGGAGGGGAGTGGGGTCGAGTGGTTAGAGCGGGAGGGCTGGGAGCCAGGACTCCTGGGTTCTCTCCCATCTCTGGGAGGGGAGTGGGGTCCAGTGGTTAGAGCAGGGGAGCTGGGAGCCAGGACTCCTGGGTTCTCTCCCCGGCTCTGGGAGGGGAGTGGGGGCTGGGAGCCAGGACTCCTGGGTTCTCTCCCCGGCTCTGGGAGGGGAGTGGGGGCTGGGAGCCAGGACTCCTGGGTTCTCTCCCTGGCTCTGGGAAGGGAGTGGGGTCGAGTGGTTAGAGCGGGGTGGCTGGGAGCCAGGACTCCTGGGTTCTACCCCAGCCCTGGGAGGGGAGTGGGGGCTGGTGGTTAGAGCGGGAGGGGCTGGGAGCCAGGACTCCTGGGTTCTGTCCCTGGCTCTGCCTCTGCCATATGAGTCACTTCAGCTGTTTCTAGCGGGAGGGCGCAATGATCCTGATGGGCAGTCGGGAGCCGGCATTCCTGTGAAGACCTTGGGCCTCCCGAGCTAATTTCAGCAGCGCAAGCCAGGGCCTGCAGCAGAGCGGGGCGGGGGCGGGGGCGGGGGTGAGGGGGGGGGCTGACGCGCTGCCAGCTCTAGCCCCTGCTGGGCGGAAGGGCTCAGGAAAGCGGGGAGCTCCCCCAGTCTGTGGAGCTGGGGCTGGAACTGCCAGCTGCCCCTGCTGCCCGAAGGAGCGACCCCCCCGGCTGACACGGGGTGCCTTTCCCTCCGCCCGCTGGACTTGGAGCAGCACAGACAATTCCTGTTACCAGCCCAGAAAGACAACCCTGGGCTCCCCCCCCACCCCCGGCTAAAGCTGTAAGAACCACCCCACCCCCGCTTTTACAATGCAAAATAACCTCCTGAAAGACACTGATCTAACCACTAGCCCCCCCTCCCCAAAGCTGGGAATAGAACCCAGGAGTCCTGCTCCCAGCATCGCCTACTCTAACCACTAGCCCCCCCGTCCCCAAAGCTGGGAATAGAACCCAGGAGTCCTGCTCCCTGCATCGCCTACTCTAACCACTAGCCCCCCCTCCCCCAAGCTGGGAATAGAACCCAGGAGTCCTGCTCTCAGCATCGCCTACTCTAACCACTAGCCCCCCCGGCCCCAAAGCTGGGAATAGAACCCAGGAGTCCTGCTCCCAGCATCGCCTACTCTAACCACTTGCCCCCCCTCCCCCAAGCTGGGTATAGATCCCAGGAGTCCTGCTCCCAGCATCGCCTACTCTAACCACTAGCCCCCCCTCCCCCACGCTGGGAATAGAACCCAGGAGTCCTGCTCCCAGCATCGCCTACTCTAACCACTAGCCCCCCCGTCCCCAAAGCTGGGAATAGAACCCAGGAGTCCTGCTCCCAGCATCGCCTACTCTAACCACTAGCCCCCCCTCCCAGCAAGCTGGGAATAGAACCCAGGAGTCCTGCTCCCAGCATCGCCTACTCTAACCACTAGCCCCCCCTCCCCCAAGCTGAGAATAGAACCCAGGAGTCCTGCTCCAAGCATCGCCTACTCTAACCACTAGCCCCCCCTCCCCCAAGCTGGGAATAGAACCCAGGAGTCCTGCTCCCAGCATCGCCTACTCTAACCACTAGCCCCCCCTCCCCCAAGCTGGGAATAGAACCCAGGAGTCCTGCTCCCACGCCTTTTGCTGCTTGTGACACATGACAACACCCTCCTGGCACCAGTGCAAAGCCAAGGTTTCTGCTGCTCTTTCTGGGGCGGGGACGGGCTTGGATCTGCAGAAGAGGAAGCTCTCGAGGACCTTTCTTCCTCCACCGCTAACTTCAGCCGCAGCACCAAAGCAAACCGCCGCGTCTCCACGGAGATTATCAGCCTGGAGCTCAGTACCTGGAAATGACCGGGCCTGTCCTGGCACGTGCGGATTAAGACAGGCTCGAGCCAAGCAAGGAGGAGCTGAGCGGCGGCTGCCCTCAGAACTAGCTTCAGCCACAGCTGTAAAGGTCAGAAGAGACCCAGGACTCAGGGGCGGCTCTAGAAATTTTGCCGCCCCAAGCACGGCAGGCAGGCTGCCTTCGGCGGCTTGCCTGCGGGAGGTCCCCGGTCCCGCGGATTCGGCGGCACCTGCGGGAGGTCCCCGGTCCCGCGGATTCGGCGGCACCTGCGGGAGGTCCCCGGTCCCGCGGATTCGGCGGCAGCCTGCGGGAGGTCCCCGGTCCCGCGGATTCGGCGGCAGCCTGCGGGAGGCCCCCGGTCCCGCGGATTCGGCGGCAGCCTGCGGGAGGCGCCCGGTCCCGCGGATTCGGCGGCAGCCTGCGGGAGGCGCCCGGTCCCCCGGATTCGGCGGCGCCTGCGGGAGGTGCCCGGTCCCGCGGATTCGGCGGCAGCCTGCGGGAGGTCCCCGGTCCCGCGGATTCGGCGGCAGCCTGCGGGAGGTCCCCGGTCCCGCGGATTCGGCGGCAGCCTGCGGGAGGTCCCCGGTCCCGCGGATTCGGCGGCAGCCTGCGGGAGGTCCCCGGTCCCGCGGATTCGGCGGCAGCCTGCGGGAGGTCCCCGGTCCCGCGGATTCGGCGGCAGCCTGCGGGAGGTCCCCGGTCCCGCGGATTCGGCGGCAGCCTGCGGGAGGTCCCCGGTCCCGCGGATTCGGCGGCAGCCTGCGGGAGGTCCCCGGTCCCGCGGATTCGGCGGCAGCCTGCGGGAGGTCCCCGGTCCCGCGGATTCGGCGGCAGCCTGCGGGAGGTCCCCGGTCCCGCGGATTCGGCGGCGCCTGCGGGAGGTCCCCGGTCCCGCGGATTCGGCGGCGCCTGCGGGAGGTCCCCGGTCCCGCGGATTCGGCGGCGCCTGCGGGAGGTCCCCGGTCCCGCGGATTCGGCGGCAGCCTGCGGGAGGTCCCCGGTCCCGCCGATTCGGCGGCAGCCTGCGGGAGGTCCCCGGTCCCGCGGATTTGGCGGCGCCTGCGGGAGGTCCCCGGTCCCGTGGATTCGGCGGCAGCCTGCGGGAGGTCCCCGGTCCCGCGGATTTGGTGGCAGCCTGCGGGAGGTCCCCGGTCCCGCGGATTTGGTGGCAGCCTGCGGGAGGTCCCCGGTCCCGCGGATTTGGTGGCAGCCTGCAGGAGGTCCGCCGAAGCTGCGGGACCAGCGGACCCTCCGCAGGCAAGCCGCCGAAGGCAACCTGCCTGCCACCCTCGCAGCAACCGGCAGAGCACCCTCCATGGCTTGCCGCCCCGAGCACCCGCTTGGCGTGCTGGGGCCTGGAGCCGCCCCTGCCTGACTAGGGGCTGGTCTACACTACAAATTGCCAGGGCCCGTGCTTTGAGAGAAGTCTGTGTCCATGTCCTCATCACTCTGCCGTCACCTCCTTTTGAAGTTTCTGGTGCTGCATATACTGCAGGATAATGCATGTGGTGTTTATAGTGCTCAGAACTGCCGCGGTGATCTGAGCGGGCTCCATGCTTGCCGTGGTATGGCATCTGCAGGAGAGCAGAGTGGCAGTGGAAGCGGTCATTCGATGACGATAATTTGCAGCCCTACTGCACCATCTGCTGCCAGCAGCTCCCAGGACACAACAGCGGCGGCTGAGCTGAGTGGGCTGCACGCTTACCATGGTATGGCGTCTTCGCGGAAAAAAGGTGCGAAACGATTGTCTGCAGTGGCTCTCCCGGAGGGAGGGGCGACTGATGACATGGCTTACAGGGAATTAAAATCAACAAAGGGGGGCGGGTTTGCATCAAGAAGAAACACAAACAACTGTCACACCGAAGCCTGGCCAGTCATGAAACTGGTTTTCAAAGCCTCTGTGATGCGCAGCGCACACTGCTGTGCTCTTCTAATCGCAAACAGCCTAGTCAGCAAACAGCGCCAGCGAGCTTTTAAACGTCCAAAGGCCCATTCTACCACCATTCTGCACTTGCTCAGCCTAGAGCTGAACTGCTCCTTACTACTGTCCAGGTTCATGAGCCATAGGAGCGAGGGGTAGGCTGGGGTAGGTGTGACCGCACGGTGCTGCCGGCTGGGAGAGCAGCCTGAGGCAGAAGCCTCCAGCTCACATGATATTCCAGGCAGGACTGAATCTCCATGAGATGAAACTTAAAGAAGAGAATGACTTGGAGTCACTCCCATTTATGTCCAGGAGTCCCGACCGACCTCACCGAGGTCTGCCAGGAGCATCCATGTCTATCCAGGCGCCCTTGACCGACCTCACTGAGGTTGGCCAGGAGCACCCAGGAGATGGTGGCTAGCAGTCGTATTGCACCGTCTGCTGCCGCGAAGGCAAGGAGCTGCTGCTGTGTAGCAATGCAGCACCGTGTCTGCCAGTAGCACCCAGGAGATGTACGGTGACGGTGAGCTGAGCGGGCTCCATGCTTGCCATGCTAAGTCGTCTGCACAGGTAACCCAGGAAAAAAAGGCAAGAAATGATGCAGAAGGGTTACACTTTCATGGAGGGAGGGGGGCCTGACGGCATGTACCCAAAACCACTCGTGACAATGTTTTTGCCCCATCAGGCATTGGGAGCTCAACCCAGAATTCCAATGGGGGGTGGAGACTGCGGGAACTGTGGTACAGCTACCCACAGTTCAACGCTCCCAAAGTTGACACTAGCCTCGGTACTGGGGACGCACTCCACCGACTTAATGCGCTTAGTGGGGACACACACAATCGCCTGCATGTCACGGAGTGTGGGGGAGTCCGGCCCTGCACCCCCCTTCCTGGGACTCACAGTGACTCTCAGCCAGCCAGTAACGCAGAAGGTTTATTGGGCAACAGGAACACAGGTTACAGCACAACCAGGACCCCTCAATCGAGTCCTTCTGGGGGTTCAGGGAGCTTGGTTCCCAGCCTGGGATTCCCTGAACTCTCCCCCCAAGCCCCAAACCGAAAACTGACCTCCCCCTCTCCACTCAGCTCTTATCCTTTGTCTAGCTCCCCTCCCCCCTCCTAGCTCATGTTACAGGCTGGCTCCCTGTCTCTCACCTAAACTGCTCTCCGGCTCTCCCATCTCCCACACAGGCAGCCCCTGCTCCATCACACTGTATAAAATCGATTTCTAAAAAACCGACTTCTATAAAATTGACCTAATTTCATAGTGTAGACATACCCTTAGCAACTAAATGCAGGTAAATGTCACCCTCAGAGATGTTCCAATAAGCTTCTTTTACAGACTAGACTTCCTCCTAGTCTGGGCCCAGCAGTCACTCACACCCCCGTAGTTACTGTCCTTTTGCCAGTTTCTTTCAGGCATCTCTTTGGGGTGGAGAGACTCTCTCTTGAGACAGCTGAAGACCAAATGGAGAGATTTCCCAGGGCCCTATATAATCTCTCTTGTGAGTGGAAACCCTCTGTGTTTTCTTATGCAGAATCACAGCTCCAAGATGGAGTTTGGAGTCACATGTCCATGCATGACCCAGTTCCCTACAGGGCGATGCCATTGCTCACATATTAGCCTGAACGTTCCCAGGACAGCTCAGAGGTGGGTTGGCGTCTCCCAAAGTCCATTGTCAGTTAAGTGTTTCTTGACTGGGCACTTCCCGAGAACAGCCCCTTCTCGAGAAGCCGACCAGACGCTTCATTGAGGCTACTTAAAATCAAACAAGTACAGAGCCAATCTTCATAACTTTGAGTACAAAAATGACACCTGCATACAGACAGGATGAACGTACTCAGTAGCTCATAACATTTGCAGAGATCTGTTACATGGCATATCCAGCACAAAACACATTCCAGCTATGTGATATTTACACTCATAAGCATATTTCCATAAAGCATTATGGAGTGCAACCACAGGCGGACGGAAGGTGTTTAAACAGTGGTTTTGATTCTGTTTCTCCCCATTGGTCTGAATTATCCATGACGTCCCATACTGCATCACATCAAGTCCAAATCATTCGAGGAATGCCTCTGCTTGCACCAGAGGATGTTTGGATTCTGATGTCAGCCCAGTTCTGCAGCCTGACAGGAATCAGGTCTTGTCCCCAGTGTACATAGAATTCTTCTTTGCATCCAAACTAGTCTAACATGCATTTTGTTAACTGGAACTGGAGCAGCAAAACAAAGAAAACAAATGTCTCATTTTCCAGTTTTGTGGGTGAGAGAACTAGAAGTGAAGATTATAACGCCGGACACTGACGGCCTTAAACCAGCTGCCTCAGGAATCTGCCAAGGACTTTGCTGACAATATGTCCCTCATCTTAGCAACGGAGCTAAGACTTATCACACATCTGCCCACCTTTATTGGAATGATGCTCCTTCCAGTCTGACAGCTCGGGCGTTGTCAGTTTCATCCAGAACAATTTACAAATTTGGAACCTTATCCTGTAAACCCTCAATCACTTGATCAATTCCATTGAGGACAATGGGGCTAGTTGCATGAGTCTGGACCATGTTGGTGTGCTGGTAGGAGTCTGTTCTGTTCCTGTACAGGGAGCTGAATCCCCCACTGAAATGCAGTGTTTGGGTACGATGCCATCGAATCCAGTTCTACTTAAAAATTCTCTTGTACTAAGTCCTGCATAGGCTGAAATGGCTCCTCACCCAACTGCCATAGAAACAGACTGACGAGTACACACGAGGGGGAAGTGAGTAGCTGAGCATGTTGATGTTTGTATGTACAAAGGGGGGTGTCGGAGGGGATGGGGAGAGTGCGGGAGCCCCGGGCTGGGGGCGGGAGGAGTAACATGGAGGGTCACGTGGGGAGGTCACGTGCCCCCCCCCATTGTGTCCCTCCCACGAGTGCAGTACCAGCAAGAAATGATTTCTACTTGCACCACTGCTCCCCAGGGATAGACCCGGCTTGTAGGGTCAGTTTCTCCTCTGCGGGGAAGGCCCCCAGGCTGCTGAGACGCTGGGGCCGAAGGGGGCAGCCTGCCAGAAAGGACACCCGCCCGTGCCAGCCGTCCTCCCCCGGCCTCAGCCTATCGCGGCGCTCGGCGAGCTGGCTTTGCGCCCCAGAGGGATGTTCGGGGATGAGACGAGCTTGGCTCCAGCTCAGCGGGTTGGAGCGCGCTGTCCGTGACCCTCCGACAGCAGGAAGAAGCAAGTTCCCGAGCTGCATCCCCCGCGGGGCACTGACCGGGACTTGCCAAGCTGCTAACAGCTTTTGCCCAGATCAGCACAATTCCTCCCCCTCCCCCTGCCGCACGTGTTTATAAAATGTTGATTTAGGAACAGAGCTGAAAACGTTGATTTTTGCTCCGCCCCAGGCCCAGCCTGGTTCCGAAGCGAGACTCGCCGGAGCTGTTTGCACCTGCCCTCTCGCAGACCCTCGACAAACACCCACCCACCCACGCCCCGTCCTTTGCAGTCTGCTCCACACCTACCACCAGACCCTGCGTGTCCCAGCAACGGGGGGACGTGTCTTGTGAGGCACTGGGGAGTGGCCCAGAGGGGGGGAGGGGAGGAGGCAGCCGGGGGCTGGGAAAGGTTGGCCTAGACTGGGACTTGGGTGGGCAACTGGCTTCAATTATTTGCTCTGCTACTGACTTCCTGTGTGACCTTAGGTACATCACTTAATCTCTGGTCCTTAGGTCCCCATGTGTTAAAAGCCATCGAGGAGGAAGGCTCGAGGATGCAGGCAGTAGAGAGTGTGAGGCTGAGGCACCCTGGGGTGAAGGGCAGAGGGATGGGGAAGCTGGCAGGGGAATGGAAGCGTCACCCCACTTTGGCGGCTTTTCCAGTCCTTGCCCAAGGGGTGCAGCATCAGGCGCCCAGCGGAGGGGCTGAGCCAGCAGCAGGGAGAGGCCCTGCCCGTCCCTCCCGCCCCCCACACGTGGTTGCTGCCGAGCTCATGACTCCAGCTGGGTGATCCGCGTTCAGGAACAAACAAACCAGCAATCCCCTTTTATTGCTGGCTGCTTGCGCTGACTCAGCTCCCAGCCCCATGCCCAAGTATCACATGATGCCTGCAGGCCCCGCGTCTCCTTCACCTGTGTTTGGCTAGAGCAGATCCACCAGAAAGGCTCTGGCAGGACGCGCCGCCATCGCTAGGCAGAGAACTGTATAAAGTCGTGCCTGGCACGGAGAACGTAAACAAGGACGTGTTATTTGCTCCGTCTCGTAACACACGAACCAGGGCTCACCTGATGAAATGACCAGGCAGCAGGTTTCAAACAAACACAAGGAAGTTCTTCTTCACCCAGCGCACAGCCAGCCTGTGCGATTCATTTCCCAGGGGATGTTCTGAAGGGAAAACCTACAACGGGCTCAGTAAAGAACTCGAGAAGTTCCTGGAGGGCAGGTCCCTCAATGGGTATCAGCCAGGCTGGGCAGGGATGGGTCCCCAGGCTCCGTTTGGCAGAGGCTGGGAGTGGGCGACAGGGGCTGGGTCACTGGACGATTCCCTGGTCAGTTCATTCCCTCGGGGGCACCTGGCACTGGCCACTGTCGGCCGACAGGACACTGGGCTGGATGGACCCTGGGTCTGCCCAGGCTGGCTGCTCTTATGCCCTTTGGGAGTTTGGTCCAGTGGGGAATCCCCCTTCCTGGGGAAACGGGGCCTTCGTTCTAGCTGGACTTTGTCGGCCGTTAACATTAGCCACTGGCTGCTGCTCTGCTTTGGTCCACAACTTGGAGAGCCCTTAGGGCCGCCCGTGCCGGTAGCTCACATGCCAGGACGGGCTCAGCTCTCAAGCGGCTTCTGAGCCACGACACAGACCGAGCACAAAAGCAACGCGGAGCCCGCTGGCACCTTAAAGACACGAGGATTGATTTGGGCAGAAGCTTTCGGGGGTAAAAGCCCCACTTCCCTGGGTACAGACGAGCACGGCTCCCCCCGCTACCGAAGTCTGCACTGGACGGCATGTTCTCCAGCCCTCGCTGGAGCCCTCCCTTCGCTGCTCCCTCCCCATTCGGAGCTGGGAGGCCCGTGACTCGGTGAGAATTGCAGCTTCTGCTGGAGGTCGGACCAGCTGATCACAAAGCTCCCGTCCGCCTTGAAAACTCTGAGCCCAATTCCTGGGCCCCTCGCTCCCTACACGGTCATTCCCGCCAGCACGAGTGTTCCTTGTGCTTTGCACACACTTTGCACCCGTGCGAATGACTGCACAAGGGGCTGGGCCAGGGGGGCTTGGGGCCAGGGAATCTAGGAATGAACTCAGCACGAGTCACTGAGCGGCAGGCCGATGGAAGGACCCAGCCGGCCTTGAGGTGCTCAGCAAAGCATCTCCTCCCCTCGGCCACGGAGCGCAGCCCTCCCCAGCCAGGGATCACCTGCGAAGCAGCAGGCCGGGGGCTGTCTCCATGGGCACCGCCAGCTGCTGATGGTGTCAGGGCGGCCCATGGCTGCCCTCCCTGTGGCCGGCAAAGGGCCCCAGCTGGAGGGGGGGCGAGGGGGGGTCATTCTAAAGCTGCAGTCGGCTCCCATTGTTGGGCACAGGAAGGGAGTTATTTGGAGGCTGGAATCTGGATCAAAAGCTCGAAGGACTCTTGAGCCGTGTTCGTGCCCCACGCCCTGCAGCTCCCCCCGCCCCCAGGAAGCGGGCGCGTCGCGTTTCCGTGGTTGAGGGCGCTGCTTGTGCCAGGCATGGTGCGAATTCCCCAGCCTGCCCCAGGAGCCGAGCACTGAACTCCATCTGGCCTGGCTCGTGCTGCTGGGACCGCACTAGGTTGACAGGCACAGCGGGAACGCAGAGCCAGCGTGCAGCTCCTCCCTGCTGGCTAGTCCCAGTGCTGCCGGCGCTGAAATCCCATCAGCCTGTGGAACCAGAGCGGCGGGATGCAGGGGCTAGTGGTTAGTGCAGGGGGCTGGCGGTCAGGACTCCTGGGTTCTATTCCTCTGTGCCTTAGTTTCTCTGTCTACAAAGCAGGGATGATAACACCGATCCACACTGTCACGGGCTTGCTTGACTCACCCACCTCCCAGCCTCGTCGTCTGCACCCATCCGGGTGTGGGAGGCTGTGACGTTATTGATATAAATGGGGACCATATAGAACATGGGTTGCAACCAAGGTCCTGTAGTGGCACCAAATCCTAAGTAAAGGGGGTCATATAAGGTGTCTAAGACCAGGTTCTGGGTTGCTGGTTATGATTATGCTGTCTGTATGTCTGTGTATTATTTTGTAGTTGAAGTTATAAGTATTGGCTCTGTAATGTCTGTAATTTTGTATTATGCTCTGCCTCTGGGAAGTGTCCCAGACAAAGCTGATGTTAGCCCGGCATAGCTGGCTTGATGGCCCATTAAAGGGCCATCAGCTACACAATTGACCCATGGAGAGAAGGCAGACACGCCTTGTGACTCAGCAAAGTATGCAGGGACTGGCCCATGTGACTCCAGACTCCATTTTATTTTTGCTGTAAATTTCCACAGTGAAGACAAAGGGATTCTTACACCTGGAAAAGTCTATATAAGGCTAATGCCTCATCTCCATCTTGTCTTCAATCCTGCTTCTGACCTCTGGAAGGACTTAGCTACAAACTGAAGCTCTGCACGAAGGACTGTTGACCCATCCCAGCGGGGGATGTTCCAGGGACTTAATCTGAACCTGCAGTTTACTCCAGCACTGCTGCAAGCCTGAACTAAGAACTTTGCCATTACTGTATGTAATTGATTCCATTTAACCAATTCTACCTCTCATTTCCACCTTTTTCCCTTTGTAAATATACCTTTAGATTTTAGATTCTAAAGGATTGGCAACAGCGTGATTTGTGGGTATGATTTGATGTGTATATTGACCTGGGTCTGGGGCTTGGTCCTTTGGGATCGAGGGAACCGTTTTCTTTTATTGGGGTGTTGGTTTTCATAACCATTCATCCCCAGGACGAGTGCACTGGTGGTGATGCTGGGAGACTGGAGTGTCTAAGGAAATTGCTTGTGTGACTTGTGGTTAGCCAGTGGGGTGAGACCAAAGTCCTTTTTGTCTGGCTGGTTTGGTTGGCCTTAGAGGTGGAAAAACCCCAGCCTAGGGCTGTGACTGCCCTGTTTGAGCAATTGGTCCTGATTTGGCACTCTCAGTTGGGTCCCACCAGAATCGCTCCGTCACAGAGGCTCAGCCCTCGGCCGAGTCCGGGGGAGTGCACCCGGTCCAGGGCTGTCGTGCATCCCCCAAGGACAGGAAACGGAGCTGGCCGCAGGCTGCCTGAGGTCTGTGACAGTCCAGCGCCCGCAGCCCAGCACCCGCTGGAGCCCGATTGCAGACGGCCGGGGCCCGGCCCACCTGCCACTTGCAGGGTGCAAGCTGGTTGTCTCAGAAGCCTCTGCCCTCAGCTACATTTCTCTGCAGGAGGGGGCGGGGGGACCAAGGGGCCATTGCCTGCCTGGGAGGGAGGGCACCCTGGCCCAGCACCCACAGCTCTGCGTCCTGCCCCGTGCACCGTCCGGGTCCCGCCAGCAGCCCAACCCACGGCGATGGCTTCTCTTGGCACCAGGTGCTGGCCGGGTCCGGGGTGTGGGACAGACCCGCCAGCCAAGGGCTCACCAGCAGGGGCAGGGGCTCCCGGAGGATCTGGGGGTTCTGCCCCTTCCAGCACTGGGCTTCCCTCTTCCTAAGGCCCTTCCCCCATGGCTGCTCTCTAACCCCCTCCTGCCTGGCCCCCCAATCCCTGCCCCTGGGCTGTGTTTGTCGCCAGCCCCCTGCTCAGCGCGTCCCCGCATGACCCACGGCAGGGACGCGGGCAAAGCTGGGCACTGGCGGGCGCCTTGCCCTGTGGTTTGTATCACTCCCCTATAGTGCTGGGAGACCACGGAGCCCCTGCGGGTCACCCCAGCCAGCCGCATCCCAGGCACCGGCTTGGCAGGCCGGGCCAGGCAGAAGCATCCCAGGCACTCACTGAGCCTCCCACACGCCGGGGGTCTCCAGGACGCTACTCCCGATTTCACCCCTGCGAGGGAGCGGGGAATCAGGCCCTTCGGTGAGAATGGGAACACAACAGGCTCTAAATACCCCACAGTCCCCCCCACGCCTGGCTGAGCATCCGCCGGGAGCCTCCCTTAGCACGACTGAAATGCAGGGTCCTTCCTGCTGCCACGTACACAGGGGGTGTGAAAGGTGTGTATGGAGCGAGCTAGCTAGCTGGGGGGGGGGATGGGGGGGATGGATAGATAGAGAGAGGGGGTAGATAGATAGATAGATAGATAGATAGATAGATAGATAGAGGGGGCGGATGGGGATAGATAAAGAGAGAGGGGTGTGTGGGGGGGTAGATAGATAGATAGACAGGGTGGATGGGGATAGATAGATAGATAGATAGATAGATAGATAGATAGAGGGGGCGGATGGGGATAGATAGATAGATAGATAGATAGATAGATAGATAGATAGATAGAGGGGGCGGATGGGGATAGATAAAGAGAGAGGGGTGTGTGGGGGGGTAGATCGATAGATAGACAGGGTGGATGGGGATAGATAGACAGATAGACAGATAGATAGGTGGCTGTGTGTGGACACAGAGATCAGAGGCTCCAGAAGTCCAGGAACTGAAGATTAATCTTTCATTAAAGATTATGCCACGAGATGAAACCTCCAGGAATCCGTCCAACCAAACCTGACCCCCTGGCGATGGGGTTTCTAGCTACTTGTGGTTTATCAGAGAAGTGCATCTGGGTTAGTGCACGTGATTGCACGGGGTGACTCATGCTCCGCCACCAGGTTCTGTGGAAGTGAGTCAGGCCTGCCAAGCGCACGGCTCCCAGCGCCTCTCCTCCGACCCCGGCCTGATGCCCCCACTTTCTCCGCTCCCACAGTCACAAGTGTTCCAGGAAATGGCCGGCGCTCCCTGACCCCAGGCCCACACAGGGACCTTCCCGGACACCTGGCCCAGGGGGGGTTTCAAATGGAGAAAACAGGAACCTGGCCATGCCAGGCAGGATACGGGGCTGGGGAGGTGCGTGGGCGGGTGGGGGGGGCAGATTCCATTACACTGTCACACTAGGTGGGGCGGCCGGACCCTGTCCTCAGCCCACACGGAGCCTGGGGCCAAATCCTGGGGTCTCCCCCCAGTCCAGGCCTCTGACCCCATTTCCGTAAGATTCAGGCCTGGTCCCAGCGCCAGGCTCCCCTGCGCTCAGCCCCAGCACCCCTCCTCCACATTCAGCCCCCACCCGCCACGGCCTGCGGCCCCCAAATGCAGCCCTGCCCTCCCCTGGCCGGGGCCCGGCAACGCCCGCCTGGGCCGGCTGCACCGAGATGGACAAATAAGGGACCTCCCTGTAATATGGACTGTGGGCAGCCCTGCTCCCGACCCAGGCCTACTCGCCACGGCCCGGCTCTCCCCAGCCCTGGCCTGCTGGTCAACCCAGTATCACCCCCCTCATTCCCGGCCTGCTCCCTCCCACCTATCACCCCCCCCAATCCTGCCCTGCTCCCCCCAGCTATCACCCCCCAATCCTGCCCTGCTCCCCCCAGCTATCACCCCCCAATCCTGCCCTGCTCCCCGCAGTATCACCCCCCTCATTCCCAGCCTGCTCCCCCCAATATCACCCCCCAATCCTGCCCTGCTCCCCCCAGTATCACCCCCATTCCCGGCCTGCTCCCCCCAGCTATCACCCCCCAATCCTGCCCTGCTCCCCCCAGCTATCACCCCCTCATTCCCGGCCTGCTCCCCCCAGTATCACCCCCATTCCCGGCCTGCTCCCCCCCAGTATCACCCCCCAATCCTGCCCTACTCCCCCCAGTATCACCCCCCTCATTCCGGGACTGCTCCCCCCAGTATCACCCCCATTCCCGGCCTGCTCCCCCCCGTATCACCCCCCCATTCCCGGCCGGCTCCCCCCAGTATCACCCCCCAATCCTGCCCTGCTCCCCCCAGTATCACCCCCCTCATTCCCGGCCTGCTCCCCCCAGCTATCACCCCCATTCCCGGCCTGCTCCCCCCAATATCACCCTCCAATCCTGCCCTACTCCCCCCAGCTATCACCCCCTCATTCCCGGCCTGCTCCCCCCAGTATCACCCCCATTCCCGGCCTGCTCCCCCCAGTATCACCCCCCAATCCTGCCCTGCTCCCCCCAGTATCACCCCCCCTCATTCCCGGCCTGCTCCCCCCAGTATCACCCCCCAATCCTGCCCTGCTTCCCCGCAGTATCACCCCCCTCATTCCCGGCCTGCTCCCCCCAGTATCACCCCCATTCCCGGCCGGCTCCCCCCAGTATCACCCCCCAATCCTGCCCTGCTCCCCCCAGTATCACCCCCAGTCCCCGCCTGCTCCCCCCAGTATCTCCCCCCTCAGTCCCGGCCGGCTCCCCCCAGTATCACCCCCCAATCCTGCCATGCTCCCCCCACTATCACCCCCATTCCCGGCCTGCTCCCCCCAGCTATCACCCCCCTCCTTCCCGGCCTGCTCCCCCCCGTATCACCCCCCCAATCCTGGCGTGCTCCCCCAAGTATCCACCCCAGTCCCGTCCTGCTCCCCCCAGTATCTCCCCCCTCATTCCCGGCCTGCTCCCCCCAGTATCACCCCCCAATCCTGCGCTGCTCCCCCCCGTAACCCCCCCATTCCCGGCCTGCTCCCCCCAGTATCACCCCCCAATCCTGCCCTGCTCCCCCCCAGCTATCACCCCCCTCATTCCCGGCCTGCTCCCCCCAGTATCACCCCCCAATCCTGCCCCGCTCCCCCCAGTATCACCCCCCAATCCTGCCCTGCTCCCCCCAGTATCACCCCCATTCCCGGCCTGCTCCCCCCAGTATCACCCCCCTCATTCCAGGCCTGCTTCCCCCAGTATCACCCCCCAATCCTGCCCTGCTCCCCCCAGTATCACCCCCCAATCCTGCCCCGCCGCTGCCCCAGTATCACCTCCATTCCCGGCCTGCTCCCCCCCCCCAGCTATCACCCCCCCAATCTGGCCCTGCTCCCTCCCAGCTATCACCCCCCTCATTCCCGGCCTGCTCCCCGCAGTAGCACCCCCATCCCTGGCCTGCTCCTGCCCAGCTATCACCCCCCCAATCCTGCCCCGCTCCCCCCAGTATCACCCCCATTCCCAGCCTGCTCCCCCCAGCTATCACCCCCCCAATCCTGCCCCGCTCCCCCCAGTATCACCCCCATTCCCAGCCTGCTCCCCCCCAGCTATCACCCCCCCAATCCTGCCTGGCTCCCCCCCAGCTATCACCCCCCCAATCCTGCCTGGCTCCCCCCAGCTATCACCCCCCCAATCCTGCCCTCTCCCCCCAGTATCACCCCCCCAATCCTGCCCTCTCCCCCCAGTATCACCCCCATTCCCAGCCTGCTCCCCCCAGTATCACCCCCCCAATCCTGCCCCGCTGCCCCCAGTATCACCCAGGTCATATCCTGGGACTGACACAGCTGAAACAACACAGCCAATGAAGCCCTTCTCCGGGTGAAAGCTGCGGCTCTGGTGATTCAGAGACATTTTGCGACTTCGGGCCGGTCTCGCTGCATTGTTCGTGTTGGAAAAACAAAAAATAAAAGAAACCGAAAGTCTGAGCAACTGGAACCGTTCCAGTTTTTCAGCTCGAAATTCCCTGTCCTTTAAAAGAAACCGTTTTAGTCACTCCAGATCGAAACCTGTTCCTGCCTGTTTGATTCACATTTAGAGAATGTTCGTTTTCAGGCAATTCCACCGAACTTCCCACACTGACCTCCGCCCCGTGAGTCATTTCACCTTCTCCCAGCTAACGGCAAGGAAGTCGTCTGTACGGCGGCAGGGGCCAGCCTCCGCGTCTAGGAATGAATTCCCTGTGCCAGCGGATGTCTTCAGAGGGCTCCGGGATGAACACAGCGCCAGCAAACGGACACCTGCTTTGGGACAATCCTGGGAAATTCCCCTCCGAGTCCCCCGCTGCCTCTGCAAGAAGAGTCGCAGCATTCGCTCTGCATTGCCAGGCTCTGCGCTGCCCCCCACCTGCCCTCCAGCCCCCCCAGCAGCCCGCACTGCCCTCAGCGCGAGTAACCAGCACGCGGGGGAGGAGGGGGGTTACGGGTCGCTTGACGGTGGGCTCAGGGCCCAGGAATGGGACACACGGGCCCCTCCCCTCTAGGGGCCCCGGGCTCTCATCTGGCCGTGGGCCCGGGACTGTGGCTCAGGGCCGAGGGGCCCAGGTTAGTACCTTGCTGGTGTTTGCAGGCCCCGAGTGAAAGGGGGGAATTCAGGTCGGGTCCATGTGGGCAGCTGGCGCCCTCCCCTCAGAACCCCGTCGTGAGGGGCCCGGTCATGGCTCGGGGTCCCCGGGTCCCCGCTCCCCCTGCGGCTGGACCCTCAGTCGCATGGACAGGGGCTTGCTGCTTGGCTTGACTCTTCTCCAGCTGCCTGCTGCCCCCACGTGGCGACAGGGCCGCCTGGCACTAGCAGCGAGGAAGGGCCGTCAAATGCCATCTCCCGGCGGCTGGAAGGGTCACGCCTCAGGCCCCATCAAAGCGTCCAGGAGCCTCCCACATCCCATGCGGCCCCTTAGCCGTTGGCTTGTGCTAGCAGCTGGCAGGGAGGGTGGCGAGGAATCCAGCGGGAGCCGCTGCTCCTCGCAGGCAGGCAGGCAGGCTGGGGGCGGGTGGGTAACTGCTCTGGCTTCTCGCCGCAGGCCGTCTCAGGTTGCTCAGAGTCAGACGCAGGCAGCTGCAGCCCCGACGGCCTCCCATTGCTGAGCCGTAGCTTACATCCCGCATTGCCCTAGTTGGGATGAAGCGCTGGGGGCAGACATGAGCCGAACTGTTCTATACACACCTGGCACCTGTACTGTACTGCAGAGAGGCAGTGCAGTCTAATGGGTAGTGCACTGGCCTGGCACGCAGGAGATTATGTGTCCTAGTCCCAGCTCTGCCACAGGTCTGACCTTGGGTGAGTGGCCACGCCGTGCCTCAGTTTCCCCACCTGTGCAGCGGGGATAATGGTAATAAATGTTTCACCAGGGGGGAAATGAAGCCCTGGAACAAGGTTCCCAGGGGCGTGGGGGATTCCCCCTCACGGACACTTTGTAAAGCAAGACGGGCTGTTTTTCTCAGAGCTCGGGCCTAGTTCCAAGAGGAATTCTTGTGGGGCAGGTCCCAGGCCTGCGCTGTACCCGAGCTCAGGGCACGTGATCACGCTCGGCCTTCCTGCGAGCCGTGCTGGAGACGAGCTCCTCGCACTGCAGGCCCCAATGTACTGCAGGGGGCTAGGCCAGACCTGGCAGCTCCTCCTGGACCCTGGCGGTGCCCATGGCAAGGGTGCAGCAGCACCCCCTGGTGGGCACTGATGGAACAATCTGTCCTTAGGGCCCTGTCACTAGTCGGCTTGTGCCCCGATAAGGGAAACGAACGCGGGTGTGATCCGGGGGCAGCCCCACGGCGGCACCGCAGGTGAGCCCAGCGCCATCCCCACAGGGGCCCCACCCGCGGGTCTGGGCCAGGGGACGCCAAAGCAAACTCACAAACCAGCGCATCTCCCTTCACAAGGTCTCAGGGACGGGGCCGTCACAACGTATGGTCCGTACGGGCTTCCCCAGGGCCCAGGCTCCCCGCTCCCAGACTGCAGGCCCACAAAACAAACTGGTCGGGACAGGCCTCTGGAGCTGGGGACAGAGATCACGACCCTTAGCAATTTCGGTGCCTGGCCCTGCCCTCTCTAGCTTTCCCAGACCTTTCCCAGGCAGCTGCAGCCGGCACCTGCCCAGCTGCCTGTTCCCCTTTACATAGCCCAGCCCACGCAAGGCAGGGCCTTCTGGTGACGCCGGCTCTCCCTGAACGGGGTCCTACACCCGCTGGAACGGCTCCCCGAGGGCAGAGGCAAATCCTCCATTGCCTTTGGGTGTCAGCTCGCTGGAGCAGGGACCAGCCCTTTCTGCTGTGTCTGGCCCATGACAAGCGCGCCTAGGTGCTCCCGTAATACACCTAATAAACAACGTACAGCGCCTAGCACAAGGGGGGACTGCTCTATGACGGGCTTTAGGTGCTACCGTAATACTTCTAATAAATAACGTAAGCGCCCAGCGTGATGGGGGCCTGGACCATGGCTGGGGTGCCAGGGCGCTACCATAATACACCTAATTTGTACTGTACCGCGCCCAGCACAATGGGGCTCTGGGCCACGGCTGGGGCTCCCAGGCACTGCTGAAATATAAAGAAGAAGTTGAACCACACGCCGCTGGACTCCAGGCAGGCATCTCTGGGTGAGGTTGTGGGCTGGCGTTAGCGGCAGGGCAGACGGGGGATCCCAAGCCCCGTAGCGATATGCTGAGCATGCTGTGCGGGGGTTCGCATTCCCAGCTGGCGTTTCTCTACTGAGGCACGGACTTTGCCCTGCTCCGACACGGCGTGCCCATGATTTCCAATAAAAGCATTAGTCAGAAGCACGTTCCCAGCGGGAATTCCCGTCGCAAACCCCGTGACCTGCCAACGTTCGCACTTTATCATTTTCGATAGGCCTCAGAAGGGCAGCTCTGCAGCATGTATTTTAAACAGCAGCTGGGAATCGCTCCAAGGCAGAGCCCCCGCGATGGACTGGAAACGCACGGCCTGGCGGAATTCAATCGAATCCCGGGAAAACTGGGGAGCGTCTCTGATTAGACCCGAGCAGCCACTCGGCTGCAGGTGGTTACTGGCCAGTCCTGGGCAATTGCCAGGAGCTACGTGGGCTGGGGGTGTGTGTAGGGGGTGCTAGGCACTACCATAATACACCTAATACATTACGGGGACCCTGCACATGGGCTGGGGGCTGGGGCCATGGCTGGGGGGGAGGTGCCTAGAGGCTACCGTAATACACCTAATACATTAATGGGATCCTGCACATGGGCTGGGGGCCGGGGCCATGGCTGGGGGACCTAGGCGCTGCCATAATACACCTAATACTTACCGGGAACCTGGGCATGGACCGAAGGGCAGGCTGTAGGTTTCTGCCCATTACTGCAGTAGCCGAGCGCCTTGGGGCTGGCTGCTAAGGGGACGCTGCCTCACGGCAGCTGAGGCTCTCCCCTCCGCTGCTGCAGCCACTGGCCGTCTGATCCAAAGCCCGGCAGGCGTCGTCCCGCTGACTCCCAACAGGCGCTGCATCAGCCCAGTGAGAGGCCCTGTCCGGGTTTCCTGCCTTGCGGTGCCGACAGGAGCGATGTCACCACGGCGCCCGCCGACCGCCCACCCCCAATGGTGTCTTGTCATTGCTGAGCGCTGGGCGCGGAGACCCGATCGGCCCTGCTGCCCGGGGGTCCGGGAGCTCCTGGCCGCGGGATGGGAGTGGCGGTGTTCGGTCACAGCCTGTCTAGTGTCCCTCCTCAGCTGGCGGCACCGAGGGCACAGTGATGAGCAGTCCCTGGTGCTCGCTGGCTCACGGCTGCGGCGCTGGCGATGATCCCTAGCATAGATCCCGTCTGAGCCTCCCAGGCTGGCGTGCACCATGCAGGTCCCTGGGCTCTCTCCCGGCCCCAGCATCACCGCCCTGCACTGCCCATGCCCCAGCTCCAGCCGCTCGCCCCCTCCCTGCCGTGTGCAGTGAGCACTGGCCGCTGTGGGCTGCAGAACAGGCCTCCCTGGCTCCGCTGTCACGGCCACCCTCACTGTCGGTAGCTGTGCTAGAGGATGCCAGAGGCAGTGGCCGTGGCCAGCAGAAAGAAGGCCACCAGGCCTGGGGCTGGCTCCGACACCGGCCTGCAGAGACGGGATGGAGGAGGAGAGGAGAGGGCTTTAGCTGGCACCCTAGGGAGTCTCGGGGCCAGGGAAGTTCTGCACTCGGGGCCTGGAGTGTTTGGAAGGAACGAGATCGGCGCTGGCTCTGTCTGAGCACTGCTCGGCGCTGGGCTGGCTTCCCCCAGCCACCGCTCTCAGCAGGACGCGCCGCTGGCACTGAGACACACGGAGCTCCCTGTGCCGGACAAGGCCCCTGGAAACACAGCCCAGTGCCTGTGGACATAGACAGCTGGCTCCTGGAGTTCAAAGTGAGCTCTTGGTTTCTACCCCTCTGCTCCGGGAATCGCTGGGGGGCAGTTCTCGGGCCTGGGTCATGCAGGGGGTCGGATGGATGGTCACCATGGGCCCCTCTGGCCTTGGAATCTGGGACTCTCCACCCATCCTCGTTTAGCTGATCTGTCTGTCTATCTGCCCATCCATCTCCAGGTCCTAGCGTCTCTCTCTCTGGGTCCTCGTAGAGCTACCGCTCCGGTCACCCACCCCCAGCACTGGCTCCTCACCTAGCGACTGGGTATCGACCTAGTCCCAGCATTACACCCTGGTGCCTTTACCCATCCACATTCCTCTACCTCTGGCTCCAGGAGGGGCCGTCTATCTACCCACCTTCCCACTCTCTCACCTCTGATGCTCCCGTCCCCACAGGCGGTGCACTCCAGGCCCGGGGGATTTAATCTCCTCTAATCCAGCCCTGAGTGTTTTCAGCCCAGACTCATTCCCGTCGAGTTCCCGGCTTCCTTCGGGTCGGGGTGAGCCGGCAGAGATGGAGCGAATTGGCCGTTTATGGGTGTGACGGAGCAGGGAGTGGGGAGTATTAACCTGGGAATGGTGCGTGGGAGTGTTACTAGTTCACTCTCTGCATTGACACTAGATGGGGACGGGAGATAAGGGGCTGACTTCACTGAGGAATGATACCTGATGGCCGGGGCCTGCGTAACCTGAGCCCAGGAGGGGGCTGGGGCCAGGGGACACCTTCTGCCCGGGACACTGGACAGAGGCTGGAGGAGGGGCCGGGGGAGGCTGGGGGAGACGCTGGAGGGAGTTTTAGTTTGGAGCTGGCTGGGGAGACAGGGGGAGGCCCAGAACCAGGGTCTGGGCTCCCCACCCCCGAGAGGGACCTGACTGAGGGGTCCTGTTCTCTGTCCCTACAAGCCCTGCTTGGGACTGTGTCCTGTCGTCTAATAACCCGTCTGTGTTACTGGCTGGCTGAGAGTCCCGGGGAATCACAGGAAGTGGGGAGTGCAGGGCCCTGACTCCCCCACACTCTGCGACAACTGGTGGCAGCGGTGGGATCGGCGGCACCCCGGGGACGGCGCTTCCTGCAGTAAGTGACTGGGGAGCAGTAAAACAAAGGGGGAGTAACATGAACCAGGCCTGCTGAAGGCTCAGAGAGGAGCAGTTTCGGGGGCGGAGAAGCTATGCTTAACCCGTGGGAGTGTGTGACCAGCGAGAAGGACTGTTGCAGTAACGGGGTCCCCCTGGGGTGGAGGAGTCTGCGGCTTGACCCTGGGAGAGGTGGTGACCTGGAGAAGGGCTGGCACAGGAGGGGGTTTTCCTGGAAACAGTGGGGAGCTGAGAGCACACAGGCCTGCGAGTCCACAACCACTTTCAGGATCTGTGGGGATGTAGAACCATCTCCTTAAGAGGGGCCTGGCGGAGCTGTGCAGGCAGAGGGGGCTGCACAGAGGGAAGGCCACCCAAGCTCAGCTGATGGCCCAGCTGGAGGAGGACGATCGCTCGGAGGAGCTGATCCCTGCCCCAGAGGGAAGCAGCCTGGCAGATGCAGCGCCAGCACCAGAGTCTGTCCCGGCTGGGAGTGGTCAGGCTGCTGCCGAGGGAATCCCGAGGCCCCTCCTACCTACGGCTAAGGGAGAGGCTGGAAGGAGCCCGGTGAACCCCAGGGGCACCATGACCCCCGCGGCCATCAGGGGATCCTCACGGTGGAGCTCCCCATCGCTGGAGCTGAGGCAGCTGGAATGGGAGAGGGAGATAAAACTGAAAGAGCTGGAGGATCAGGAAAAACAGCAGCAGCGTGAGCTGGAGCTGGCCAGGCTGGGGGGCAGCGGGCCCCCGGCTGCGGTGAGCGAGGGGGGACCCAGGACTGCGCGGAGCGTTGATAAGTGCATCCTGGCCCGGCGTAAGGAGGGGGAGGACATGGATGACTTCCTGACGGCCTTTGAGACGGCCCACGAGCTGCACAGGGTTGACCCTGCGGACAGGCTCCGGTTTCTCATCCCCTTTCTGGACCCCACAGCCGTGGGGATGTACAGCCGAATGGAAGGGGCGGAGGCAGGGGACTATGAAAAAGGCCCTGCTAGGCGAGTTTGGGCTGACTCCCGAGAGGTTCAACGGGACGCTAAAGATGATGCTGAAAACCTTTATGCACCAGCACCCGCAGGACTGGGACAAGTATTTACCTCACCTGCTGTTTGCATACAGGGAGGTACCCCAGGAATCTACCGGGTTCTCGCCTTTCGAACTGTTATATGGAAGGCGGGTAAGGGGGCCCCTGGACCTGCTGAGAGACGAATGGGAGGGGAAGGCCGCTCCCGATGGAGAGTCGGTGGTGGAGTATGTCCTGACCTTCCGGGAAAGACTTGCCGAGCTCATGGGCCTGGCCAGGGAGAATCTGGCCCGAGCCCAGAGGAAGCAGAAGGTCTGGTACGACCGCACGGCGCGGGCCCGCGCCTTCGCCACCGGGGACCAAGTGATGGTTCTCATCCCCGTGAGGAAAAACAAACTCCAGGCTGCCTGGGAAGGGCCCTTCAAGGTTGTCAAGCAACTAAATGAGGTAAACTATGTGGTGGAGCTGTCGAACCGGGCTCATCACCGCCGGGTGTACCATGTGAATATGATGAAGCCATACGATGACAGGGGGAATGTGGTGTTGGCCGTGTGTGGACACTGGGAGGAGCAGGGAGATGACCCTTTAGTGGATCTATTCCCTGGGACAAAAGCTGGCTCCCCCCTGGAGGCGATTCCCCTCTCTGATCAGCTGACCCCTGCCCAGCATGCTGAGATCAGAGGGGTGCTGCATCTGTACCGACAGCTGTTTTCCAACCAGCCTGGACGCACTAATTTGACTGTCCACCAGGTGGAGACCGGGTCACACCCCCCTATACGATGCTCCCCTTTTCGGGTCACCGGGAAACCTGCCCAGGTCCTAGAAAGAGAGGTCAGGGACATGCTAGCTTTGGGGGTGATCCAGCCGTCCGCCAGCCCTTGGGCCTCGCCGGTGGTGCTGGTCCCCAAGAAGGACGGGTCGATCCGGTTCTGTGTGGACTATCGAAAGCTCAATGCCATCACCGTATCTGATGCCTACCCCATGCCAAGGCCTGACGAGCTCCTAGACAAGCTGGGAGGCGCTCGGTACCTCACCACCATGGATCTTACAAAGGGCTACTGGCAAGTGCCACTGGACGCAGATGCCCGGCTGAAATCAGCCTTTATCACCCCTTGGGGGCTCTACGAGTTTCTGACCCTGCCCTTCGGCCTCAAGGGGGCGCCGGCCACCTTCCAGCGCCTGGTGGATCAGCTACTGAGGGGGATGGAGAGTTTTGCTGTGGCGTATATTGACGACATCTGCGTCTTCAGCCAGACCTGGGAGGACCACGTGTCCCAGGTTAGACAAGTACTGGACCGACTCCAGCAGTGACTTGGCCGTTTGTGGGATAAGAACATAACATAAGAACATAAGAACGGCTGTACCGGGTCAGACCAAAGGTCCATCTAGCCCAGTATCTGTCTACCGACAGTGGCCAATGCCAGGTGCCCCAGAGGGAGTGAACCTAACAGGCAATGATCAAGTGATCTCTCTCCTGCCATCCATCTCCATCCTCTGACGAACAGAGGCTAGGGACACCATTCTTACCCAGCCTGGCTAATAGCCATTTATGGACTTAGCCACCATGAATTTATCCAGTTCCCTTTTAAACATTAAAGAATCCTGTGGCACCTTATAGACTAACAGACGTTTTGCAGCATGAGCTTTCGTGGGTGAATATCCACTTCTTCGGATTCTTCGGATGTATTCACCCACGAAAGCTCATGTCCCTGCCCCGACTCCGCCCCCTCCCTTCCCCTTCCCCCACGTCCCTGCCCCGACTCCGCCCCCTTCCCGCCCCTTCCCCCACGTCCCTGCCCCGACTCCGCCCCCTCCCTGCCCCTGTTACAACCCCTTACATGGTTGTTAAGCCACGGTGGCTCTTTTTTGGTTCTTTTACTGTGTTTCTTAATTTGGGGTATACATTGAAGTTGGGCCTCTATTATGGTGTCTTTAAAACAGGCCCACGCAACTTGCAGGGATTTCACTTTAGTCCCTGTACCTCTTAACTTTTGTCTAACTAACCCCCTCATTTTTGTATAGTTCCCCCTTTTGAAATTAAATGCCACAGTGTTGGGCAGTTGAGATGTTCTTCCCACCACAGGGATGTTGAATGCTATTGTATTATGGTCACTATTTCCAAGCGGTCCTGCTATATTACCTCTTGGACCAGCTCCTGCTCTCCACTCAGGATTAAATCTAGAGTTGCCTCTCCCCTTGTGGGTTCCCGTACCAGCTGCTCCATGAAGCAGTCATTTAAAGTATCGAGAAATTTTATCTCTGCATTTTGTCCTGAAGTGAAATGTTTCCAGTCAATATGGGGATAATTGAAATCCCCCACTATTATTGGGTTCTTAATTTTGATAGCCTCTCTAATTTCCCTTAGCATTTCATCATCACTATTACTGTCCTGATCAGGTGGTCGATAATAGATCCCTAATGTTATATTTTTATTAGAGCATGAAATTTCTATCCATAAGACCCAGAACTGCACAGATGTCAGAGCAGACCAGGGGCCCGTTGCTTTTACCTTCGACGAGCACATCGACATGCCCCGAGCTGGCCCCGTATCTGTTCTGTGCCAGGCACCGGTAGGTCCCGTCGTGGGCACGCTGGGCCGAGCGCACGGTCACCGTCCGGCCGCGGTCAGACAGCTCCACGCTGGCGTTGGAGGGCAGCTCCCGGCGCAGCTTGGGCGGGGGGTTCCCCTCGGCGCTGCACCACACCGTGAAGTTAGCGCCAACCCCGAACTGCAGCCGCTCCACGGAGACCTTCACACTGTGGGGCGGGGGTCAGTGGGGAGAGGCTGTGGGGCTGGGAGGGCAGGGGGAGTGTGGGGAGTCTAGGGAGTTAGAACAGGAGGCTGGGAGCCAGGACTCCTGGGTTCTCTCCCTGGCTCTGGGAGGGGAGTGGGGGCTGGTGGGTTGGAGCAGGGGGGACTGAGAGTCAGGATTCCTGGGTTCTCTCCCAGCTCTGGCAGGGGAGGGGGGACTAGTGGTTAAAGAGGGGAAATGGGCTCTAGAACGCCTGGTTTCCATTGCTAAAAGACTGGCTTGCTGTGAGATGTTGGGAACACGCCTGCCCTTCTGTGACTCAGTTTCCCTGTCTGTACTATCTGGATTGTACCTGCCCGGCGGGGAGTGGGGGTCGGAGCACGCTATCCCAGCGGCGGGCGGGGGTGGGGAGCAGCCTGGGAGGGCGCGTGGTGTCGAGCAGCTAACACAGCTTTAGCCCCAGACGCGGCAGCTCCCGATAACTGTGGGTCCTTGCCGAGGCGACGCTCACATGCTCCCCGTAGCTGGCGAAGCAGAGGGGCTCCAGGGTCCACGCTGTGACATTGTGGAGAGTCAGGGCCCCCCAGCCAGCTCCCTGCTCCGGCACCTTCGGCCCCCAACATCCCCCAGCCCAGGCGGGCGTGATCGGTGCACGAGCTGGTGCGGCTCAGAACCAAGGCGCTCCCCAAGCTCACCGCGGGGTCCTCGGGGACGATCCTCACACCACAGGGTGCGCTGGGGAGGGGCGGCCGGACGCGAGAGACCGAAGGGCGGGGAAGGGGATTCGTTAGGACACCAGCAGGGCTCTCGGGGACGCTCCAGGCGCAGTCTCCCCAAAGCCCCTAAAGGCCCCGCAAGCGCAGCCCGTGGGGCGGGATCCTGTGAGAAGTTACTGGGGGCCCCAGGCTGCGATGCACCTAAATACCCATGGGCCAGAGCTGACAGTTCTGCTGGCTTCTGCGGGCTTTCGACCGTCTTCACCAGCCCCTGGCCTCTGCCCTCTGCTGCAGGAGTCCGTGCATTGAGAGATCCCCGCAAGCTCCATCCCGGCAGCGAAATCACTTCCTGTCCCAAACACCGGCAGCCGGGAAACACCTCCTGTGCTGAGTGAGTGCTCCCTGGGCAGCATTGCTGTGCTCCTGTTATCTAGCTGCCACGTCCCACCCCAGAAATGGGTGCATTTCAGCTTTGGGCAAGTGAGCCCTGTGCAGCACGGCTGTTAAACACCTCCTGTGTCCCACCCCAGAAGTGCATGCATCGCCACACTGTGTGGGCATTCCCTGAGCAGCACTGCCACGTGGCTGTTAAACTGCTGCCATCTTCCACCCCAGAGGCAGCTGCATTTCAGTGGCAGGTGCAGCAATCTTTGTTTATCCCTTATCTGCTTCACCCAGGGAGGCTCAGTGGATTAACCTGGCTTTGCACAGTGGGAATGAACCTTGCTGGGGCACTGCGGGGTGCTCGGCCTGGTGGTTATTTCCTTTAGAAAGGAACCAAGCTGGGGCATTTCTGCTAATGCGGGGAGAGGCCTCCCTTTCCAAGAAATGCTGCTGGCCACAGAACCCTGCTGCTCTGCGTCAAGGCTTCCCCCCAGGATGTGGGTGTAACTGCCCTGTCGGCTTGGTACATGCAGCGTGAACTTCGAAACAACCTTTCTCTTTGCCCTCAGTGAAACCTCCCTGGACCTCCCTGGATCCAACCCTAGAGATTCCCCAAACCTGAGGAAAATCCACGCGACACCGAACAGTTTGAAGCGCCTGCTGTAACCTGCTTCCTGGGGCCTCTTGCCATGCAAACTCCCTCCTGCTGGCACCCTGGCCAGTGTGTACAGAGCAGATCCTGCCTTTAAAGACGCTTTTCCCCACTGTGTTTACAGCTTCAAACCTTCGGGTTGGCTTTCTGCTGTTCATACGAAGGACAGGGAGTGGGAACGTGGCCCAAGGCTGTACCCTCTGCGCCCGTGACGGCTTCCTGCCACTGGTTGCTTCTGCCTTGTACAGAAATGTGCGTAGCTGCCAGCTGTTCAGTGCTATGGAAATGCGAGGAGCTACTTGTGTGCCTGGGACAGGATGGACACAGTCAGCCATGGCTTGTCACTAATCCCAGAGCCCGAAATGGGGCGGGGAACGGACCGGCAGGGCCTTTGAGTCCAACCCTCTGTGCTGAGGCAGGACCACGCAGACCTGCTTACTCTAGAATCACAGGACTGGGAGGGACCTCGAGAGGCACCTAGTCCAGCCCCCTGCACTCCTGGCAGGACTACGGATTATCCAGCCCAGCCCTGGCAGGGGTGTGTCCAACCTGCTCTAAAAAGTCTCCAGTGATGGAGATTCCACAACCTCCCTGGGCAATTTAGTCCAGTGCGTGACCACCCTGCCAGGCAGGAAGCTTTTCCTAATGTCCAACCTAACCCTCCCTCGCTGCAATTTCAGCCCATTGCTGCTTGTCCTGTCCTCAGAGCTTGCAGAGAACAATTTACCTCCCTCCTCCTTGTAACAACTTTTCATGTAATTGAAAACTGCTCTCATGTCCCCTCTCAGTCTTCTCCTCTCCAGACTAAACAAACCCAAGTTTTTCAATCTTCCCTCATAGGTCACGTTTTCGAGCCCTTTCATCATTGGTGTTGCTCTTCTCTGGACTCTCCAATTTGTCCACATCTTTCCAGAAATGTGGCGCCCAGATCTGGACACAAGACTCCAGCTGAGGCCGTATCAGCACGGAGCAGAGCAGAAGAATCACTTCTCGTGTCTTGCTCACAACACTCCTGCTGATACAGCCCAGAAGGATGTTTGCTTTCTGTGGAGCACTGTTACACTGTTGACTCAGATCTAGCTTGTGACCCACTCTGACCCCAGATCCCTCTCCGCAGTGCTCCTTCCTAGGCTGTCATTGCCCATTTGTGTGTGCAACTGACTGTTCCTTCCTCAGTGGAGCACTTTGCATTTGTCCTGATTGAATTTCATCCTATTTACTTCAGACCATTTCTCCAGTTTGAATTTTAATCCTATCCTCCAAAGCACTTGCAACCCCTCCCAGCTTGGTATCGTCCGCAAACTCTATGCCATTATCTAAATCATTGATGAAGATATTGAACAGAACCGATCCCTGTGGGACCCCACTGGTTATGTCCTTCCAGCCTGACTGTGAACCACTGATCACTACTCTCTGGGAACGATTTTCCAACCACCTTATAGCAGCTCCATCTAGGTTGCATTGCCCTAGTTTGTTTATGAGAAGGTCATGCGAGATAGTATCAAAAGCTTTACTAAAGTCAAGATATACCACATCTACTGCTTCCCCCCATCCACAAGGCTTGTTACCCTGCCAAAGGAAGCTCTCAGGTTGGTTTGACCTGATTTGTTCTTGACACGTTATCGTCTAGGTGTTTGCTAATTGATGGGTTAATTCTTTGCTCCATTATCTTTCCGGGTACAGGAGTTGAGCTGACTGGTCTGTAATTCCCTGGGTTGTCCTTGTTTCCCTTTTTACAGATGGGCACTAGATTTGCCCTTTTCCAGTCGTCTGGAACGTCTCCCGTCTTCCATGACTTTTCAGAGATAATCGCTAATGGCTCAGATATCTCCTCGGTCAGATCCTTGAGTATTCTAGGATGCATTTCATCAGGCCCTGGTGATTTGAAGACATCTAACTTGTCTAAGTAATTTTTGACTTGTTCTTTCCCTATTTTAGTCTCTGATCCTACCTCATTTTCACTGACATTCACTATGTTAGACGTGCCATCGCCACCAACCTTCTTGATGAAAACCGAAACAAAGACGTCATTAAGCACCTCTGCCATTTCCACGTTTTCTGTTATCGTCTTTCCCCCTCATCGCGTAACGGGCCTACTCTGTCCTTGGGCTTCCTCTTGCTTCTATTGTATTTGTAGAATGTTTTCTTGTTTCCCTTTATCTCCCTCGCTAGTGTGATCTCGGTTTGTGCCTTGGCCTTTCCAATTTTATCCCTACTTGTGTTATTCGTTTATCATCCTTTGTAATTTGACCAAGTTTCCACTTTTTGCAGGACTCTTTTTTGAGTTTTAGATCATTGACGATATCCTGGTTAAGGCCGGGGGGTCTCTTGCCAGACTTCCTATCGTTCCTACTGTGACGGGGTTGGGACTCACCACCCAGCGCCTCCCACTGGTTGTTCTGGGAATTAGCTCAGTCCTCTGCTGGTGGTGTCCCGTCCATCATCTGTTCCTCGCTGGTGTCTGGACCCACGTTGCTCCCCACTTGGCAGCATCCTCTTCAGGCCACTGCCCCCTAGTCCACCCTCGCCCCCTTCCGGGGGGGGGGGGGGTGTTCAGCAGTCCTTGCACTGGCCTCAGTGGCCAACCACAACCTCCAAAGTTTGGCCCCTTGTCTCAAGGGCCGGTTGCAGTTTGTCTCAGCCACCCGACTGCATGGCCAGCTGCAGTACAAGGGGGAAGGGGGGGGGACCCAGGGCTGCCCACTACTCTGGGTCCCGACCCAGGGACCCCCTAGTGGCAGCCTCCCTGCCCCCCTGCTCTCCCTTTGTCCAACTGTCCCTGGGCCACTTCCCCTCCCGCCCCTCGCACCCTCTAGGCCATTTCTATCAGGGCCGCAGTCTGGCAGGTCTTGGGCCGGAGCCCGACTATGCTCCCCCTGAGCCTGCCCAGCACGGCTCTGCCGAGGCCCTGGTCTCCTGCTCTGGAGACAGACCTTCCCCCATGAAGGTCCGGGGCAGACTGCCTGCAGTGCGCCTGGGCAGCCTTTATATAGGGCCTAGCCTAGCCCTGATTGGCTGGCTCTAATGTCGGCCTCTGATTGGCTCTCACAAAGCCCTTTCCTGATTGGCTGCCAGCCGGTGCAGCCGCTCTGGCCTACTCTAGCCCCCTCTCACACGGGGGTGGGGCACTCGCCCTGCCACACCTACGCAGGGGGATAGTTCGCTCTTGCGCCCTTAATAACGTCTCTTTGAAAAACCGCCAACTGTCTTCTATTGTTTTTCCCCTTAGACTTGCTTCCCATGGGATCTTACCGACCAACTCCAACTCACCGCCCTGAAATCCACTTGATTGTGCTGTTCTCCCGCCTACCAGTCCTTGGAACCGCGAACTCGACCATTTCATGATCCCTTTCACGGGACAATAGTTTGCCCAGTGCTTTGAGATCCTCAGACACCGCTGCTATCAGGGAATTATTATTAGTGAGTCTGCGTCATTCGGTACGTTACCCTTCTCTGAGCCCAGCTGCCAGAGATTCACCCGCCTCCCTGTGTTCATCCGGCCAGCTAGGAAGAGACTTGGATCTACTCCAGAGCTCTGCAAAGAAGCAAACGGCTCCTGCCCCCACCCTGCCTGAGCGGTTAGACTCACCGGCCGGCCCAGGCCCAGACGGGGACATTTTCACCCGACTCCGAGCTTCGGTTGGGCGTGTGGGCAGGGATACAGCTCAGCTGCCTTAGAACGTCTGCTCACACCTCGTTCCCCTCCCTCCCTCGGTCACACGGACTCATCTGCACCTACCGCGCAAGCCTTGTATCCAAACGGAATCCCTGCCCTGGCCCCCCTCCACCGCGGGCTCGAGGACTCCCCGAGGCCCCTCCCCGGGATTTCCAGCCCACCGCGGGTCGGTTTGGGGTGGGCGACAGAGAGACAGGTCCTTTCTGGGGGTGCCACGTAGACCGGTGTCAGTGGGTGCCACCCCTGCCCAAAGCGGAAGAAAGAGCAGCGGCTGCTCAGAGGTGCAGGGCCTGAGGCTGGATTTGGCTCGTGGTGCTTGGGTTTAATCTAGACTGTTAATGATTCAGGGCCATCAACGTCAGGCGGTTCCTGCCCTGTTAAGAATTGAGCTGTGCCCACCCCACCCCCCACAGCCCGTTCCAAGCCGGGGACACAAACACGTTATGAGCTGGGGCTGGATTCAAACCAGCAACCGACCATGTCCCACTGCGGGGCCCCTCTAACGCCCGTGGGCCATACTAAGCAGCATTAACAATGACAAATGCCCGGAGCTGATACAGGCTCCGAGCTTTGCCCCGCCAATGGCTAACACCTCCATGGGCGCCCGCAGGGGGCTGCTCCTGGGGGCGGGCGTGAGCCTCACACACACAGCAGAAGGTGCCCAGGCAGTCAGTTTATTTGCGACCAACAAAACCAAGCGGAACCAATGAGAGCCACTGGGCGGGGGGGAGCATGGGGTTACCTGGGGTCTGGACTGGGCTCACTGTCCAGGGCACCGAAAAAAGGATTGTACATGCACACACACATGCGCACACACACGCACACTCACACTCTCATATGCACACACATGCACACACATGCACACACGCACAGGCACAGGCACACACACACTCACAGTCACACTCTCATGTGTGCACACATGCACACACAGGCACACACACACAGGCACACGCACACACACGCACAGGCACACATGCGCACACACACACGCACACACACACACGCACACATGCGCACTCACACACGCACACACACACAGGCACACACACACAGGCACACGCACACACACACACACAGGCACACACGCACAGGCACACACGCACACACACGCACAGGCACACACGCACACACACACACAGGCACACACGCGCACACACACACAGGCACACGCACACACACACACAGGCACACACGCACAGGCACACACGCACACACACACAGGCACACACGCGCACACTCACATTCACACTCTCATGTGTGCACACAGGCACATGCACACACAGGCACACGCACACACACACACAGGCACACGCGCACACACACACAGGCACACGCACACACACACGTGCACAAGCACCAGGGCTAGACACCCTGGAGAGCTGCGGCCCGGCTCGGCTCCTCTGCTCGGTCCCAGCCCACCAGCCAGGACACATCAGGGAAAGGGCCGTGACCCCACCCGCCCCTGGCACCAGTCCCCTGGGGTGAGGGCTTCGGGCTCAGACACCGCTGGGCTCCTCCTTGTCCTCACCCAAAGAGTCAGGCCCATCACTGCCCAGTTCTTCCCCCTTCCCTGAGTCACCCGTTTCTCACACGCCACCACACGCCTACGCCGCCGAGAACCACAATCGCCCCCAGCACCACTGCGATGATCACGATCCAGGACCTTGGGGGAACCGTGGAGTCTGTGGGAGAAACACGAGTCAGGGGGAGCCCCAGCTTGCTTCCTCCCGCCCCCCGCAGGGCCTGGGTGCCCCCCCGCAGGGCCTGGGTGCCCCTTCCCCCCCCCGCAAGGCCTGGGTGCCCCTTCCCCCTCCCCGCAGGGCCTGGGTGCCCCTTCCCCCCCAGAGCCTGGGTGCCCCTTCCCCCCCCCCGCAGGGCCTGGGTGCCCCTTCCCCCCCCCGCAGGGCCTGGGTGCCCCTTCCCCCCCAGAGCCTGGGTGCCCCTTTCCCCCCCCCCCGCAGGGCCTGGGTGCCCCTTCCCCCCCCTTGCCTGGGTGCCCCTTCCCCCCCCCCAGCTCCTGGGTGCCCCTTCCCCCCCAGAGCCTGGGTGCCCCTTCCCCCCCCACGCAGGGCCTGGGTGCCCCTTCCCCCCCCCGCATGGCCTGGGTGCCCCTTTCCCCCCAGAGCCTGGGTGCCCCTTCCCCCCCCACAGGGCCTGGGTGCCCCTTCCCCCCAGAGCCTCGGTGCCCCTTGCCCCCCCCGCCGGGCCTGGGTGGCCCGTCCCCCCCCCCCCCGCAGGGCCTGGGTGCCCCTTCCCCCCCAGAGCCTGGGTGCCCCTTCCCCCCCCCGCAGGGCCTGGGTGCCCCTTCCCCCCCCCCGCAGAGCCTGGGTGCCCCTTCCCCCCCCGCGCCTGGTGGCCCCGTCCCCCCCCCCGAGCCTGGGTGCCCCTTCCCCCCCCGCAGGGCCTGGGTGCCCCTTCCCCCCCGCAAGGCCCGGGTGCCTGGGAGCCCCCCTGACAGGTGCCCCTGAGCTCCCCCCCCCACACACACAGGGCCTGGGAGCCTCCCTGCCTGCTGCCCCCCACCGCCCCGCCCAGGGGCACTGCAGGACACGGTAGCCCTGTCTCGGTGGCCCCCAGCCAGCCCGTGCTGTCTGCCCTGACAGGAAGGGGATCAGACCAAGCCGGCAGGGCTGGGGACCCTGCCCCAGACAGAGACCACCCCCTGGCCCAATGAATAGCCCCCGCCTGGACCCACAGACATGTCACGAGGGAGCCAGTGACTGAGGCAGGCATGGAGCCCGTGGCTCCGGGTCCCCAGTGTTCCCAGCCTTGGGCCCGGCTCCGGGGGCTGGCACAGAGCCCCTCCGCAGAGGGGAAGGAAGGTGCCCAGGGGCCCGTTGCTTTTACCTTCGACAAGCACATCGACGTGCCCCGAGCTGGCCCCGTATCTGTTCTGTGTCCGGCACCGGTAGGTCCCGTTGTGGGCACGCTGGGCCGAGCGCACGGTCACCGTCCAGCCGCGGTCAGACAGCTCCACGCTGGCGTTGGAGGGCAGCTCCCAGCGCACCTCGGGCGGGGGGTTCCCCTCGGCGCTGCACCACACCGTGAAGTTAGCGCCGACCCCGAACTGCAGCCGCTCCACGGAGACCTTCATGTTGTGGGGCGGGGCTGAAAGGGCACGGGGAGAGCGGGGGTCAGCAAGGAGTGGGCCCCAGGGGGGGCTGATCCCCACCTCCCACCCAGGTGCCCCACACCATCAGGCTTGCCCCGGTTTTCTCCTGGCCACCCTGCCAAGGAGGAGATGGGTATCACTGTCCCGGCATTACTGGGAGTCTGGGCTCCAGGGTCGGAGTCTCAGGGGTGGGGTCAGAAAAGGGAACCCTGCTGGGGCTTTCCCGAGTGCTGCAAAGGGAGGGGTGACGAGAGCCAGGACTCCTGGGTTCTATCCCAGCTCTGGGAGAGGCCTGGGGACAAATGGTTAGAGCAGGGGACTGGGCGCCAGGACTCCTTGGTTCTATCCCTGGCTGCAGGAAGTAACTTTGTTTCTTATTTCCATGGTCTCAAAAAGAAACAAAAAGTAATAGCAAAAAATATTTTAAGTACATCAGAAGCAGGAAGCTGCTAAACAACCAGTGGGGCCACGGGACGATCTAGATGCTGAAGGAGCACTCAAGGGCGATAAGGCCATTGCAGAGAAACTAAGCGAATTCTTTCCATCAGTCTTCATGGCTGAGGAACATGAGGGAGCTTCACAAACCTGAGCCATTCTGTTTAGGTGACAGACCTGAGGAACTGTCCCAGATTGAGGTGTCATTAG